>NC_083276.1:10516774-10858271 GCF_963506605.1 Zootoca vivipara
AAAAAAAGAGGGAAATTGAGGATATGGGACCCTCAGATATTCCCTAGTCCCTTCACATCATGTATTTAACACCAGGAGCCATGTGTTGTTTTCAACATGAAGTTGCAGATTCAACGTAGTAAATAAGAACAGAAAATTCATTGGCAAGCAAACACCCATATATATTGTTACAAAAGTTGGGTGTCTCCCCCCCTCTCTCTCTGCCAAGCCATGGCAAGATCCCATGGGGTTCCAGCCACTCACCCAGGGTTTGTGGTTCTTTGGAGAAGAACTGAGACATGGAGGAGACTCTTGTAGCTTTAAGGAATATGGTTTGTTCATCTATTTACACCTTCAACCTGCAGGGAGGGAGTCCTGATCTTACAGCATGTCTTGTCCCTCACAGCAAAGCATCCCTGGAGTCCAAGGCATCTCTTCCAGCCTGCCTGCAGCCAGCCTGCCCAAGATGGATCCCAGTCTTCGTTTCTTCTTCTTCTTCTTCTTCTTCGTCTTCTTCTTCGTCTTCTTCTTCGTCTTCTTCGTCTTCTTCTTCTTCTTCCCAGCAACCCTTGCTCAACAACTCTCTTTTCCTGTCACCTCACACCCAGTTCTCCTGCCAACCTTCCAAAACCCCAGTCTCTGCCCACACCTCAGGGCAAGGGGGAAGGACAGTTCTTTTGCCTTGTCGATGATACCCCAATGGCCCTCTATTGTTTCTTAATGGCCAGGTTGTTTTGCATAGGCTAGCCCAGGAATTCCTCTGCAGCTGGAATTCATTCACACCCCAAATAATCAAAATTCTACCATTTATTAATTTCCAGGATTTAGAGGGCAGGGTCACTCCCCCCCCAAAAAACTACAACACCATGTCCAACATCTATAAAATGAAGGTAACATTCTTTAACTGAACAAGCTAACTGACAGACTTGTTGTTAAAATACCGTGTTTCTCATATTATAAGTCATGTCTTATAATCTTTTTTTCTCAAGAAAATAAGCCTATGGGCTTCCGGTTGACCACGCCATCTTGCTCAGACGGGGGTCCGCACAGCGGAGCGGACCTCGGCGCTTCAGAGGTGGAGGGAATCGTTCCAGCGAAACGAAACCTCCTTAAAAGCCCCAAATCGAGCTTTTTGGGGACAGATTTTGCCTGGCGGCGCCAAAAGCGGGCTCTCTCCTCCCCGGATCGGCTTTGTTTAAGCCCCCGAGAGCGAGGAGGTGAACCGCGGCGGACAGGCTGACATTGCTGCTCTGAGAGTGCGAAGCTGCGAGTCTGGGAAGTGGAGGTGGCCAATTCTTCAAAGAACATTCAGCAAATGAATAGACTGTGAGTAATTTGGATTCTTTGGAATGTAAATTAAGGCAACAATTTGGACCTGGGAGAGAGGGGAAAAGAGGAAGCCACCCCCCCCACGGTAACATAAGAGACAGTAAACAGAAACCCGAAGCCGTAAACAGAAGATTTTAACTTAAAAGGATTCCTCAAAGGCATCAAAGAGAATCTCCCCTAAATGCAGGGTAAAAGGGGAGAGAGACTGTTGTGATTGCCCTGCAGAATGAAGTTAAGACTAAGAAAGACCTTTCTTTTTCTCGGGAGCCGGCAGCCCAGAAAACCCAGTGAGCTGACCAGGATTTATAGTTAAATTTTATTTCTATCTTTATCTCTGGACTTTTTGGAAATTCTTTTTTGGTTTATATGCTTTTGAAATGTGAGTTCGAACTTTATTTTAAAGAATGCAGCCAGCTTGTTAAAATGGAGTCGAGAAAATAGACTGCGATCATATTCCACCCCATGTGACAAGTTTTGACCTTGACAGGACTGAACTATGTCAACAAAAAGGTACCCGCCTGAGTTTCAGCGGACTGTTTTGACCTTAATGTGGGAAGCAAGAATAGAACTATGTCAAGAGGAGACACAACGGCTAGTGTTACAGCAACAATTCCAGATTGTGATGACAGAATATGAAGATGAAGCTTTTGAAACTGAAGAAGATGAATGTGAGAATGACAATGATGAGGACTGTGATGATTTAACACAAAATGAAGCCCATCACGAAAAAAATGATGATTTTACTCTACAAAAAGTTGGATGGAGTGCCTCCCCTTCGAGGGGGGCACGACTGGACTTACTGGAACTCCAGAATGACCACAGGGAAGAAGGAAAAATTAAGCAGAGAAGAGAAGAAGCTCAGGGGTCTGATATGGAGGCCTGGATGGCAAAAGACTGCAAACAGGGGGTGGGGTGAAGGGAAAGTGAAGTGGTGATTGTAAGGATGGGTTAATAGGACTATAACTGGACTGCTGACTATGGAACTTGCTGGATTGGTGGGGTGTAGCCGGTACTCGGGGGGTGTAAGGTTAGTTTGGGAATAGTTATAGGTTTAAAAAGTGAATTGATTCTGGAAAAAGGTGAAAATATGGAGGCCTATAGAGGGGTAAAAATTAGGCACGGGAAGAAAAAATGGGAGTTTGATTTCTCAGTGATTGGACAATAGGCGAAAATGATAATAGTTTAAAAGTGGTACAAGATATAAAGGTGTATGTTATAAAATATGAACTATGAAACTGTTGAAGATGATAAATAAGGGAGGAAAACCGGGGAAGGGTGGGAGGGTGGGGAAGCCCACAAAATATGGTTTAACAATTATGAATTTAACAATTATGATGAATTTTTTTTTTGTCTTTTTTCCTTTTTGTCTTTTTTTTTTCTTCTTCTCTTTTTTCTCTTTTTCTCTTTTTGTATTTTCTTTTTTTTTTTTTGGTATGACAATAGATGGTTGGATGGATGAACTCCTGCGTACTGCCCTGGTTCACTGGAGCTCCCTGGTGGCAGGGGGGGGCTTGGGGGGCAGGGGAGGGGGAGGAGGACAGAAACCCAATCATAAAATGGACCACTTCTGACTGATCACCTGCGTGGGATACTTCTGTGGCAGGGGAGGACCCATGGAGGGGGGTGGGAAGAAGGTGGAAAAGGTGTTTATGTATGTACCATCTTTTGTAATTTGTAAAAATCAATAAAAATTATGTTTAAAAAAAAAAAAAAAGAAAATAAGCCTATGGCTTATTTTCGGGGGGTGTCTTATTATTTAAAAAAAAATAATTACAGTATGGTACCTCCCCTGTCCGGCGCCCGGAACTGGCTGCTGCTGCGCTGCTGGGCGCGTTGTCGGCGCTTCAGCAGGGCACGCTGCTGGGTCCCGCCGGGTTGGGGCTTCACGCGGCGCGCGCTGAGGCTCTTGCCGGATCCCGGCTCGGAGCAGCGCGCGCTGCGGCTCTTGCTGCGTCCCGCCGCCGGGTTGGGGCTTGGAGCAGCGCCAAGTGCCAACCCAGCGGCGGGACCGGCGGGACCTGCAGCGCGCGCGACAGGAAGAGGAGGGACCAGCGAGTGGCAGCCGCGGCGGCCAATGAAGGCTCGGCCGGGTGTTTTTTGTCGTTGTAGCTGCGTCCCGCTGTGTCCCTCCTCTTCCTGTCGCGGCTCGGCGCCCGGAACTGGCTGCTGCTGCGTGCGTTGTCGGCGCTTCAGCAGGGTGCGCTGAGGCTCTTGCCGGGTCTCGCCGCCGGGTCGGGGCTCGGAGCAGCGCGCGCTGCGGCTCTTGCCAGTCCCGCCGCCGGGTCAGCGCTTGGCGCGGTGCATGCTGCTGGACATTTTGGAGGGAGGGGCAGCAGCAGCCGGTTCCGGGCGCTGACAGGCATCTTCCTCTTCCATGGCGCCATCCAGACCTGCTCCCACCACTACGGCTTATTTTTGGGGTATGTCTTATATTTCTTCAACTCAGGAAAATCCTGCCATGGCTTATTTTGTAGGGATGACTTAAAATATGAGAAACACGGTATGTTCTGCACAAGACCCAGAAGCACTGCCCATTAAAGTAGACAATATTGTGCTAAATGGACAAATAGCCAAATAACCTGGCATAAGGCAGCTTATACCTATATTAAAGGTAAAGGGACCCCTGACCATTAGGTCCAGTCGTGACCGACTCTGGGGTTGCACACTCATCTCGCATTATTGGCTGAGGGAGCCGGCGTACAGCTTCCAGGTCATGTGGCCAGCATGACAAAGCCGCTTCTGGCTAACCAGAGCAGCCCACGGAAACGCCGTTTACCTTCCTGCTGGTATTTATCTACTTGCACTTTGATGTGCTTTCAAACTGCTAGGTTGGCAGGAGCTGGGACCGAGTAACGGGAGCTCACCCCATCACAGGGATTCGAACCGCCGACCTTCTGATCAGTAAGCCCTAGGCTCAGTGGTTTAATCACAGCGCCACCTGGGTCCCTCATACCTATATTAAGGTTGGCTTTTTTGCATTTCCTAAAACTTGCATCTAAACCCAAACCTTGGCGGCATCTGTTTTGTTTTGTTTTGTTTTAAACTCTCTAAGCCTCTCTCATTTTACGTGGTGATCTTATCATATCTTTATTTATATGGCTCCTGCATTTTGATTGATCATTTGTTTTGGTCAACATAGGCTGGAAATGGGGACCGTGTGTTGTTATTTATTTCTAGGCCTTGCTGTCTGGACATGGACTTCCGCTAGGAAGCTGTCTACTCGTGTCTCATTATATGGAACCTAATTTTCTCCTGGAGCTTGCATTACCGAAAAGGCAGAGGGCAAATTAAATCCGAGATTTGCCTGAAACAGAAAAACAAAGCCTCCGATGCAGATCCATTGCTTCCGATATCTCCCGTGGAATCAATGGCAGAGACAGATTCGGAATTTGATTTGCTGGAATAATTCCACCTCGTCCCACCGCAGCTGCCTCTTGGCTGCATTGAAGAAGAAGCTAAAAGACAATACTCTTCAGCGGAAAGAATCGCTTGACAAAAAACCAACCTGAAGCGATGTCTTTTTTTGTTGTTGTCTCCGACTGCCAGGACTTGCCGCCTAGCTTCTCAAACGGAACAAGGAGGGAGAATGAATGCCCTGCTTTGTTTGGGACTAATCCTCACCAAACGGTGCTAATGTTTAAAACAGAGTAGAGTAAGATCATGAGGAGAATAAGGGGGGGGGGAGGTTAACATTTCATATCATGTTTATGATTGCTTCCAGGTGCCTGAGGTTTCAAGAAAACTCACCGTTGAAACACCTTTCCAACTTCCGCTGCAGCTTCCTGTCTGTGCTGAAGATGCAACATTAGGGTGGGTGGCAGTGAGCTGTTTTCCTTTCTCATTCTTATTTATTTAAAGTCACACCAAGCTGACTGGACCCTTCATGTCTGCCGCATCCTTGGATCCATAAATCAAAGGGAAGCCTGGGAGAAAGAGCAACAGTCCCAGCCTCCCGCTGGCTGCAAACACATTCGCTGGGAGGTTTGCTTTGTTTTTGAGGAAGCAGAGATTGAAATGGACAGCTTTGGGATTTAGGATGGGTCATTGGGAAGGAAAGCAACCGGGCCAAACCATCTCGCACAACAAGCTGCCCCAGAGAGTCAAATCTGTGGGGTGGGAATAAGCTGTGCGAGGCTTTGTGAACTCTGAAAGCAAACAAGGGCTACTTTTACACATTTCCCTCTGAAGGCCAAAATAAGCAGTCTTCAGGGAGTGTGTGTGTGAGATAAGGGGGTACCGCACCAGCCCAGGGATGAGCAATGAAACCCATCTGAAAGAATGGAATAAATTTATGAAATACATAGATAAAATCTGTGATTAAATCAATGGGAAGTAAACTAGACTAAAACCGCACCACGAACTGTTAAGAATCAATGTGAGGAAATAGAAAACTCAAGATGTTTGACCAAAGCAATGTCAAGTGTTATAAAGACTTTAAGAAAAATTGTGTTTTAACATGGTTAATATTCCAACTCAGCATATTCACAAAATAAGAAATAAAAATTGTATTTGGAAAATGAAAAATACAACGCTAAATAAGGAAGACTGTAAGAAACAGCAGAAGAACGAAGGGAAGTCGCAGATAACTTTATTTTATTTTATTTTTAATTTAATTTTATCTCTTTTATTTTCTTTTATTTTTTTCCCTTTTTCTCCCAGGTTTGTTCTAGAATTGTGATATACTTTGTACATTATATTTTTTATTAGATTACGAAATTATATAGGATATTATATATATTACAAGAAACAATTGAAAATGATAATAATTATGAATGGATTGTAAGAGTGTTTATTTTATAAAGTTAATAAAGATTATGTTGCAAAAAAAAGGGATGAGTTTCAGATGTGGGTTTCCGCAAATGCAGGATTGGGGGTGTTGGTGCCCCTCCAGATAATATTGGACCACAGCTCCCATCCTCCCTGACCATTGGGCATGCTGACTGGGCTGATGGAAGCTAAGAGTCCAGCAACATCTGAAGGACTGCAGGTCCCTTTGCTCTGGGCTGAGATTTGGCAAGGTTGGAAGAACTCTTCCCGCCCCTAATTCATCCTAGAGATTTAAAAATTCACTTACCTAACTTGCTATAGTCAACAAAATTGCTATATAGAAACCCCCTCGACGGAATAAAAAAACAATGGGAGGACGACATAGGCTGAGATTAACCCCAGCCAATGGACCAGAATGTGGTCTAAACCTCCCTTTAAATCCATATCGGCAAAAAGAAAAGAACTCACCCAGAAACTCACTTACAGGTGGTACCTAACACCACGGAAACTAATGCTAATACACCCAGGAACCTCACCTCCACAGGCACATTACCCCCATTCGTAAGTCGAAAAATTCGGTTGTTGAGTCGTTCGTAAGTCGAGGTACCACTGTATGTGATGAAGGAAGAAATCAATTAATTAAAAGCATGAATCGATTCATGTGTCTTGTGGCAGCATTCTTAAGCGGTCAAAACATAACCTGAGAACTAGCAAAATGAATAGAGGTTAGGTTTTTTTTTAAGGAACCTATAAAGAATATGATTGAGTGGAAACATGACGTGCTTTTCATAGAAGCTTTCACAACTCAGGAAAAAAACCTCCCTTTCAGTGATGGTTTGGGGTGGTGGTGGAGGGAAGGATATGAATAGAGAAGAACATGTTCAGCTTCTCAGAGAGCACGAAATTGACTTTGTGATGTGATTGCTTGGCTTTATCAAAAAGCCTTTTCAGAGTAAGGGCAATAGTTCCTACCCTCATTCTGATTTGGCTTCATAGAATCATAGAACTGTAGAACTGGAAGGGCCATCTAAGACCAGCCCCCTGCAATGCAATCATCACAGCTAAATCATGGTGTAAACATATAACTAAATCTAATTGGTTACATGGCATGACAGCTTCCCTGACTGACTGGCTGACCCACCTCCAAAAGACACTGGTATTTTATTTTATTTTAAGTGCAGAGGGGTTTTTTGAAGGTGATAAACAGGTTGCTAACAGCTGTGAGAAAGTGAGAGAGCCTTTCAAGGAAACTGTGGGGCCTTGGAAAGCTGCCCTTTCATGCCAGAACTGTTAACTTGTGAACCCTCAACACAGCGCTATCAGTTGATTATGAGGCTGCCTTTTGGCATTTGCGACAGAAAATGTGCTTTTGAATGAAGTTAAAATGATGTTATCTGGGAGAGAACATGTTGTACACAGGAGGGACTGGAGCTTGTTCAGACTGCCAGAGGAACCCTGTGCACATCGTTCGAATGAGTCACACTCGAACCATCTTGCAAATAGGATAAGCACAAGAAGTAGCTGAGTGTTCCCTCACCACCGTCACCACCGGGAACAGGAGTGGGAAGGGGTTGCATGGCTGCAAAATTTGTGTCTCACTCCAGCCAAACGCACCTCCTCGGTCATGAACTGCAGCTTACCAGTTGCTGAATGACGCTGCCGGTTTGTGCGGGCCACCTTACAGTGCTAAGAGTTTGCAAGCAGCTTGGCGGGGCACATATTGCACAGGCCAGGATCATAGTCTCAAAACGCATGTGGTTTGATAAATGAGCAAAACAGATCTTCACATGATCAGACAAGGGAGATGGAGCAATGATAGAGCATAAGAGTTGGTGCCAGAGTCACTGTTAGGTAGCAGTCCCGAGAAAGACTTGAGATTGAGTGCACAGCTGCTGCCAGCCTGTGTGGGCAATACTGGGCTAGCTTTGTAAGTCCCGGGCGGCATGCCATCAGCGGTGTGTGTGTACCCCAAATTACAAGGTGAATCAGGGTGATTCGGGGAAGGACTCCCCTTCTGTCAGAGGCTGGCCAGAGGAGGAGGAATGGTGGAGACCGCTTCCCCATCCTGACCCTTCCAGTACGGAGGAAGAGGAAGACAGTATAGATTTACAACAGGGGTTTGCAGGAGGTTACAGCTCAGAGGCAGATGAGGGGAAAAGCTGGGAAATCATGGGAGAGGAGGAGCGGGCAGACCCAGAGCAGCAGCTGGCTGACATGTTGTCACTAGAAAGCATTCCAGACCCACCATCTCCCAGAACCTGTCGAGCCTTAAAGGTAGGAGAGCAAAGAGCTTGAGGACAGAGGGCCCATAGCAGCATCCGTACAAGAGGAGATGCAGGGCCGGCTCTAGGTAGAGTCCCGGTGGCGCGGGGCGCCAGGGCGCTGGGCCGGTAGGCAGGGCACTGCGTGGTGAAGCCGCGCGGAAGCCATGCTGTGCCCTGCGAGGGCGGGGGCGCTGGAGCGATCTCCGCCCCTCAGCGCCAGGGCGCCCGACCTGCTCGAGACTGCCCTGAGGAGATGATGATGGTGAATGAGGAAGTGGGAGTTAGTCCACCCTGCTCGTTCCAGTGCAAAGGAAGCACAATGCAAATTGTGTGTGTGAGGGTGTATGTGTAAATCGTTTTGGTTTTTTTGCGGACCGAGAGCAACAACAGCAGTGAATGCTGACTGGATGGGCTTCATGGGACAAACAGGTGAACAGTGGCAATTGCTGCTTCCATTCCCCCCCCCCCGTTGGAATTCCCCAACATCTCTAGTCTAGGGAGGCGCTCTGAAACAGAAAGGTTTTCAGCGGGCATCTAAAAGGTTATAGCAAAAGTTCCTGCCTAATGTCAAGAGGCAGGGAGTTCCATAGGGAGATGTGGGGAGAGCCATGTATGCCAACTTGAGCTCCTTGTTGTGGTGGAAATATAAGAAGGTCTCTGCTTTCCCAGGAAGTTTACGCCCTCCAAAAGAGCTCTCCCCACAAACTGTCCCAGGGACATTCAGAGCTTTCCATGTGTGTTGGATGGAGAGCGTTGACAAGAAGCATCAGGGACGGAATTGCCTTGCGTGTCAAACATGCAACAGTTCAAGTCACTCCCCTGTGCCATCACAGCTAGGCACATATCCGTAGAACGGGTGGGACGAGCGGCACCGTGGGCGGGCGGCTGCGTTCGAGTTTGCTGCCTTCACCGGGTTTCGTATCAAGATGTCTGCTACCCGGCTTAAAGAGCAGAAACAATGCTGTGTGAATTAGATCACTGAGTGCATCATTTGAAAGCTCATTATTCCACATGACAGATTTCAAAAACGTTTGTCAAAACAAATAGCACTTCCTGAGAGAATTTATTTGCGAAAAACACCCGGAAAACAGGGTTGAGCATGATATGCTAGCCACGTCGTGTTTGGAAGAAAAACAAAGCAAGTTCTGAACACACACACACACACACACACACACACACACACACAGACACACACAGACACACACGACACAGACATTGCTGTTTACGCCCTAGACCCCTGCAGTAATGCAATAGCATTTGGGGTGTTTTGATTTTAAAAACTGGAGATGAGCCAATTTCCTTCTGGATCCATCCTGTTGTGAACACAGTGCTAGATTTTGTCTCTTTCCACTGCATGCCTGAACATGAGCAGATGAGCTACACCATTCCCTTTGTTAAGGGGGAACTGCCTCTCCCCATATGTCAAGAAATGACTCTCCCCAGATGAACTGACCCAGACCCTGAAATCATCATCTGATGCCTTTCTTTGAGTGTCCCCTCCGCAAGATGTCTGGAGGGTGGCAACAGAAGAACAGACCTTTTCTGTGGTGGCTCCCCACTTGTGGGCTGCTCTCCCTTGTGAGCTTCTTGCAACCAATGGGAAGCCGGCCAGCGTCGCAGAAGGCGATCCCTGCTCTGCTCTGTGCACGGGAGCCAACCGAGTGGGCAGCGGGGGTCCATGGGCAGGTTAAATGACCCCCATGGGCCGCTTGTGGTCATGGGCCTTAGGTTGCTGACCCCTGCACTAGATCATATATGACAAATGGCCATCTAACCTCTGCTTAAAAACCTCCAAGGAAGGAGATGGTCAGAGCAGCACCAGTGGAAAGGACTCAAATAGTATTAAAAGAGGTTTCAAAGATTTTGGAGGGGGAGCGGTAATTCCGTAAGCCCTCTTTAAATTTGTTGGGGATTGTCAACAGTTGGCACTTGCCTTTAAGCCAGATACAGAGGGGTTTTACTCTTGTGCAATCATCTGCACATTCTCCTCTGAGTCACCTGTGATTCGTATCTAACGTTTACTCTCTTGCCTGAAGCAGGTGAAGGGGGTAAGAAACTGCTCTTCCAGCAATACACCCTTCCCATTCCATGAATCCGTGCTCAGCCAATTCCTAATCTTGCGGGAACGAGAAATAGCAGCAGTGAACAGATGGCATTGCAAATGTCATGGAGGAGTCATTTTCTATCTCCACCAGTTGACAGAACTACTCCAGGTTATGGAAGCCGCGGGATTACCATCAGGAGTAATTAACAACCCAATCCACAACTCAGGGTCCTAAGCTAAAGTCCTAGGACTTAAGTCAGATTAGTTCTGTTAGGCTAAAGCCAAGTATTTTGGCTTAACTGGTCTACCACTGAACTCAGTGGCAAACGCTCACCATGATCAACTCCCGCCCGGAAACCAATGTCCCCACTGTGGAAGGACATGTGGATTCAGAACTGGCCTCTACAGTCACTTATGGACTCACTGTTAAAGCCGTGTTCATGGAAGACAATCTTACTCGACTACGAGTGATCACCAAAGAAGAAGAAGGAGGTGGCAAAGACATCTGTGAGAACCTGCAGGGATTTTCCTGCTCAGAATTGTAGGTAGGTAACAGCAGGCTAGGACAAACCTAGACAGCATCTTAAAAAGCAGAGACATCACCTTGCCGACAAAGGTCCGTATAGTTAAAGCTATGGTTTTCCCAGTAGTGATGTATGGAAGTGAGAGCTGGACCATAAAGAAGGCTGATCGCCGAAGAATTGATGCTTTTGTATTATGGTGCTGGAGAAGACTCTTGAGAGTCCCATGGACTGCAAGAAGATCAAACCTATCCATTCTGAAGGAAATCAGCCCTGAGTGCTCACTGGAAGGACAGATCGTGAAGCTGAGGCTCCAATACTTTGGCCACCTCATGAGAAGAGAAGAATCCTTGGAAAAGACCCTGATGTTGGGAAAGATGGAGGGCACTAGGAGAAGGGGACGACAGAGGACGAGATGGTTGGACAGTGTTCTCGAAGCTACGAACATGAGTTTGACCAAACTGCGGGAGGCAGTGCAAGACAGGAGTGCCTGGCGTGCTATGGTCCATGGGGTCACGAAGAGTCGGACACGACTAAACGACTAAACAACAACAGCAGGCTAGAGATGAGCAATGGTTTGAACTCTCATAAGGCGCTATGTTCCAGAAGTAGATATGAAGAGAATGAATCTAGCAAATATAGGATCAAGCCACCAGCCAACCCTACGTCAGAGCCCAGAGTCCAGTGCATCCACCTCATATATCGCCTAGCACTCAAAAGGGAGATTTCCCCCCCTTTTTATCTTAAGTGTTAGCATCAAATATTATGTTAGCTGAGACACTTCCCTGATGAACTGAATTCTCTCACCTCAGATAAATCATCCAGGTTAGACCATTCATAGCCTTGGGATTATGCGGCTGGAATAAAATGATTGCTTCCTAATGACAGATGGAGTCTGACAGGAAACAATTGATCAGTCTCCGAGAGGCCTGATACATTTCCAAAGACTATCGCCTGTCCCTCAGCAGGCGATCACTGTGAGGTATGCGATACCTCACAACCTCTGCAGGTGGTATTGCTTTCTGCACAAGGAAGCCACAGCTGTTACTAGTTTCTGGTGGTGAGTACAGACCATGTCCCCCTAGCTATCACATCTATCACCTGCATTCAAAGAACAAAGCTGAAATTGCTGGGGAAATGAAACTTTTTTTGTGCGACTTTTTAGGGCAATTTGGATCATACAGTATTTGTGTTATTTTTATCATTGGCACCTGCCGCTCCTGGTCTCTTCTTAGAGTTCTTGGACCATAGGTAAAGGGACCCCTGACCATTAGGTCCAGTCGTGACCGACTCTGGGGTTGCGGCGCTCATCTCGCATTATTGGCCGAGGGAGCCGGCGTCTAGCTTCCAGGTCATGTGGCCAGCATGACAAAGCTGCTTCTGG
The DNA here is from genome assembly GCF_963506605.1 of Zootoca vivipara. Taxonomy (NCBI): domain Eukaryota; kingdom Metazoa; phylum Chordata; class Lepidosauria; order Squamata; family Lacertidae; genus Zootoca; species Zootoca vivipara. The sequence goes on from NC_083276.1 coordinate 10,529,063, forward strand.
CAAACCAGAGCAGCACATGGAAACGCCGTTTACCTTCCCGCTGTAGCGGTTCCTATTTATCTACTTGCATTTTGACGTGCTTTCGAACTGCTAGGTTGGCAGGAGCTGGGACCAAGCAACGGGAGCTCACCCCGTCACAGGGATTTGAACTGCCGACCTTCTGATCAGCAAGCCCTAGGCTCAGTGGTTTAACCGGACCATACAACTCTTCGAATAGAGAACTGCACTCTGTAAAGTATGGCCATCCATCCTATGAGAATATGATGGACCAAATGAGCCATTGGCCAGATCTAGCCGGGCTCTTCTCATGTTCTTGAGATGGTGCTCCTAAGAGGAGGAACACCTGAAGTCTGTAGAACCCTATGCTTTGGACAAAATTTGAAGCTCAAGGTTATGCTATGTGGCCGAGCTATGTCTTAGAATCTGCAAGTTTCAAACTAAAATCTTGCAGAGCAGGAACTTGCAGAGATTTATGTTTGTCTTTCTCTCCGAGAAGAAAACTTTTAGGGCTGGCATTTCACTCCCTCATTAAACATGCTGATGCAGTGCTTTTCTGACCACAAGATTAATGATGCCAAGCTCAACATTATGTTTGCTGTCCCAAGGGTCACAAACAATCTCTTCCCAGTATTATTATCTGCTTTCATCTTAATGGCCACCGAGGTATTTGTTTACATGGGCATTAGCATACAGGCAGGTTTAAGTAGATTAAGCTGAAAGCATGGTGGATCCATCTGCTTTCAAAAAAAAACCCCAGAAGTTACTGGAAGAAAATAACTCCTAAGAACAAAGGCATGATATGTTTTACAAGGAGTCAGCAGTTGACATTTATCAAGGTTCCAAGAACGCAAAACATTAAGATCTCTGAAAACTTGGATTTGGGTGGGAAAGCCCAAGAAATACATCACCTGCTTGGTGAACAATTTGTCAGGACATGGTGAGAAGGTGAGATGGGAGAAACAGAAGGGGGGTGATGGGTCAGTGACGTGGAGGGAGCATCTTGAAAGAGGAGCTGTGGGAAGCAGGTCTTGGGTGGAGTGAGTGGGGAAAGGATGCGAGAAAAGAGGCACCGTGGAGGCACAGTGAAGAGGAGAACGAGGGGGAAATTGAAAAGAGGGGAGAAAAAAAGAAGACAAGGGAAACTGTCTTACATCTGAAGGCAGCCCTGTAAGGGGAGGCGTTTAATGTTTGCTGTTTTATTGTGTTCCTTATAATTTGCTGGAAGCTGCCCAGAGTAGTTGGGGCAACACAGTCAGTTGGGCGGCATATTAACTACTACTACAATGTCAGAGGAGAGAAAAAGAAGGCACAGCTAATTTTCTGGGGCTGTTTCTCCCAGTGGTGAGGGCAGAAAAGACAAACAAGTACAGTAGGGACCACTGCACTACAGAAAAAAGGTAGAGGAGGTCGTGTGATGAAAAGAGTGCCCAGTCTCTCAGAGTAAGGAGTCCACCAAGTGGTTTCTGAAGTTAAGAGAAACCCTGGGGCTCTGAGAAGACCAGGGACCTTAAAAAAAGGTAGAGCAGTTGTTGAAAAGAGGTCTCTTGTCTGGACTAAGCCGCCAGGCACTCCTGTCTCACACTACCTCCCACAGTTTGGTCAGACTCACATTGGTGGCTTCGAGAACACTGTCCGACCAGATGGTTGGACAGTGTTCTCGAAGCCACCAACATGAGTCTGACCAAACTGCGGGAGGCGGCGGAAGACAGGAGTGCCTGGCATGCTCTGGTCCATGGGGTCACGAAGAGTCGGACACGACTAAACAACAACATCTGAAGTGAGCCAGGAGCTGTGCATAGATGCCAGTAATTACGACAAAAGCGTAAGTCAAGAGCAAAGGAGAAACCAGGAGGCAGAGGTGCCAGCTTCTCCAGAGAAATGGGGGGGGGCACATGGCGATGCGTGATGTCCTCTGAATATTGAGGGTGCCTGGCCCCATCATAAAAACATTCCGGGGGACTGAAATTGCCTTGGCCCCAAGGAGTCGGCCCCTATACCAGGAGGCAGGATCAAGGAGGAAGCGGGCCAGAATCCAAGACCAAGGATGTAGAGGCATGCTGGAGTTCAGGAAGACCTGATTGCTCAGGAAAGGCTCAAGCAGAACAGGAAGGCTCTAATGCTTCTTCCTGTCCAGGAGGGCAGTGGCGGAGCAACATGCTGCAGCCCTTGGAGCAGAGAACAGGCAGGGGCGTGGCTGGCATGCATGTTGCCCGTGGGGGGGGGGGGTGGCGAGCAACACGGGGGCGTGTCATGCCGCGGGGCATGTCACGGCGCGTGTCGTGTCGTGGACATGGCAAGCATCCGGGGTTGCATGGCGATGGCACCCTTTCCCCAAAGGGTGCCTGGGGCAGTGCGCCCCCCACCCCCTTCGTACGCCAGTGCAGGAGGGTCCAATAGCCACCCAGGGTAGGCAGGGTTAATCCGTGAGCTACAGGTACTTTGTTGAGAAACTGTCACCTGCAATTTACTGGTTCGCCACCTGGGGGAAGCCACTCTATAACTTGCCAGATACTGTACTGTAAATAAATGTTACATACAGTAGGGTTGCCACGGGTCCAGGATTTCCTGGACACGTCTGGGATTTAAGCGGCGAAAATAGCTCAACAACTTTTGTGTCCTGAAATTTACTTCTAGAAATAATGGCAACCCTAACATGCAGCATGTTCCAGTATTAGAATCATAGAATCATAGAGTTGGAAGAGACCACAAGGGCCATCCAGTCCAAACCCCTGCCAAGCAGGAAACACCATCAAACCATTCTTGACATATGGCTGTCAAGCCTCTGCTTAAAGACCTCCAAAGAAGGAGACTCCACCACACTTCTTGGCAGCAAATTCCACTGTCGAACAGCTCTTCTTCCTGTCCAGGAGGGCTCTTCCTGAGCTCTATTAGTTGCTGAAGTTGTGGGCTGGGCTTTTATCTCTTTCAACAAATCCCTGCGTAAGGTCAAGTTGTCTATCTGTGGTTTAAGTTTCTTCGAGAGAATAAGTAGGCCTTCGTTCTTAAGAGTCCGGACAAAATGGCACCCTCTCTTTCGTTCTGTGTCCTCGCTCAGCCAAAGTGCTCCACCCATGTATTGCATTGCATTGCTCACAATGTAATCTGCTCAGGGAACATGTGTTGATGGGCAGTCATATAAATCTGGTAATAAGTAATTATATAAAATTGAATAGGTCTGAATGACTGATCTTAAAGAGATAAGGCATTCTGTGATATAAGAGACCCATTGCTCTTTGCATCTCAAACAACCCAGTTGTGAAGAATGTTCAGGTTTGTCTTTTTTTTAAAAAAAAAAACCAACACTTGCTGATTTTTAAAAAACACAAAATATTTCCTAGCACAGAATCTCCACGCTCAAAATATTAGCACTACATCGCCAGTCAAACTGAGGGATTGTCAACATTTCCCCGCTTCGACTTAAATGTCAAAACACTAATGAAGGAGCGTCATGCAGATATTGAAAAATTCCAGATGTCACCATATTTGACATTTGAAAGGAAAGAAGAAAACCTGCAGGTGTTTTCAGTTCACCATAATGCAAATAGTTTTGTTGTGAAGTTGCTTTTGCAAGGACCACTGCAATGTAGAGAGCAGTGTTAGGCTGGGAGCAGAAATGGCTGGTTTTAAATGTCCATTGAAGGCAAAAAAATAATTGCACGGGAGTTGTAGAAAAAAGTTCTGCTTTTTTTTTAAAAAGAAAAGCAGTCACAAGGGGCTGCCAGTTTTAGGACTGGAATGGTTGGGGGCCAAGGCTTGTTTAACCCTTACCCTCCTTTCCCATCTTGGGTCCTTACAAAATTGCCCTGCTCAAGCTTTTTCCTTACCCAAGAGAACTTTCCAGCTGTGGCTAAGAAACCAGATTCAATCAAGTTTCAATCAAGTATTATTAATCCAAAGATTAGCCTGTCTACCATTGACACCTTGTTCGACCTGCTGCCACTTTGCTGACCGCTATATAGCCTCAAAGACTATAAAGACTGGTTTGCCTTTTATTTGTACATGCTATCTGTTTAACGTTTGATTTTGGCTTCTGTGTCAACACTTGTATATGGTTCTCTTATTGTTTTCTCTTTGAATTAATAATACTTGATTGAAACTTGATTGAATCTGGTGCCCTTGCGTGCTGCTTGTTTTGTATTGGACTTTTGAAGAAATTGGCAGCATTAGCCCATTATCTCTGTTTTTGTTGTGGCTAAGAAACCAGCTTGAGAGATGATTTTGAGAAGACCGATAGCAGGAGAAGGAAGGGGTAGTCTGCAGCTGGGACTCAGCTAGATTGGTAAAAAAAAAAAAGTTTTATATGCGCTGTATATGCAATATAACACTGTGACGCCAGATGGCGCTGTGGAGTCCCGTCTTTCCCTACTGGATTTCCCTGTATGAGTTTGCAATGTGTTTAACTGAATCACTTTCTTTGACATGTTTAGATTCAGCTTTGATTGCAGCTGCTAAGACTGCTTTCCATGTGTTTTTTAAAATGCAAACCAGTGTTCATGCACCGCCTGGGTAACTTGACCATCCCTCCTAGGGTTGTTGCCTAACCCAGTGTTTCTCAACCAGTGTGCCTCCAGATGTTTTGGGACTACAACTCCCATCATCCCTAGCTAGCAAGACCAGTGGTCAGGAATGATGGGAGTTGTAGTCCCAAAACATCTGGAGGCACACTGGTTGAGAAACACTGGCCTAACCTACCTCCTAGGGTTGCTGTGTTGCACAATGGTTAGAGTGTTGAACTAGGACCTGGGAGACCAGGGTTCAAATCCCCACTCTGCCATGAAGCTCACTGGTTGACCTTGGAGTCAGCATCATCTCTTAGCCCAACCTAACTCACAGAATTGTTGTGAGGATGAAATAGTAGAACCATGAACACTACCTTGAGCTCCCTGGAAGGTAAAGGTGGTATAGAAATGTAATAAACAAAATAGGATTAGCCCCTTAAACCTATTGGACACCCCCCCCCCCTTTAAAAATACCAATGGTTGGTGGGTGAAAAATACCACTGGTACTGAAAAATAAGGCCAAGGCTAGCCAGAACCATTTTGTTGCCTGATGTAAAAAACAAGATGGTGCCCTGTCCCCATTCCACAGACAGAAGATGTCTGGATTCAGGAGCATACCCAGGATCAAAACTATTGGGGGGGGGGCAAGCCATGGTCGTTCAGGTTGTGACATTTCAGCACGGAAAAGGCGAATGAAACCAAAATTTTAAGAAAACTACATATAATTATAGCAGTGCTTTATTATGGTAGTTATAACTATTATTTGCTTGAATTTTTTTTATTCTAGTTACATGTCTTATACTAATATCATTTTTCTTGGGTTTGAAGAAAACGTGTTCAAAACTTTCGTTTCAATCCAGTCCTGATTTTCCTTGAAGAATTTCCGATGGACGCTCATCAGACACAACCCAGTCAGTCTGTCCTCTCCCATTGTACTTCTGAGCCAGGTCTTTACCCTTTAAAATTTAATTTTCTACAGAAATTACTTAACTTACCTTTTTGGAACCAGTTTCTTATATCCATTTAGGCAGCCTCGATGTCTTCTAAATGTAAATAAGAAGGTAAACTAATAGCGGGCGGCTCAGTTTAGCGGCGGGTGGCTCAGTTTAGTGACGCGGAACTCACTAGACCCCTCTAGAAGATTCCCTCTTTTCTCTGCTAGAGCCCGCTAGAGACCTCTCCCTCCCTTGAATCCCAATGGCTGGTTGACATAGATTCCTCTACCAGTCGCTAGGTGGCTATAGATACTTCTCGGTTTTTACACCATTCGCCATCGCCCTACCTAATTTTGTTTCGTTTCATCACTTTATAACCATTTTAATTTTTTTTGCTTCTGGGGGGGCAGCTGCCCCCCCTGCCCCTCGCTGGGTACGCCCATGTCTGGATTAGCAGTTCAATCTCAATTCAACACTGGCAATAGGGTAGATAACGTCCCCCAACACTCCTAAGGCCCGTTTTGCATGGGAAGTCTTGTAGCAGAAACAGCTCTGTCCCCCAAACGGCAGGGAATAGCCAGGGAGGCTTGGGGACACAGGAAGTTGCCTTTTACAGTGGTACCTCGGGTTACAGATGCTTCAGGTTACAGACTCCGCTAACTCAGAAATAGTACCTCGGGCTAAGAACTTTGCTTCAGGATGAGAACAGAAATCGTGCAGCGGCCCCATTAACTAAAGTGGTACCTCCAGTTAAGAACGGTTTCAGGTTAAGAACAGACCTCCAGAATGAATTAAGTTCTTAACCCGAGGTACCACTGTATTGAGACAGGCCAGTGGTCCATGTAGTTGAGTATTGTCCACACTGACTGGCAGCAAGAGTTTCAGGCAGGGGATATTCCCAGCCCTACCTGCAGATGCTGGTTATAGAACCTGGGACCTTTTGCACCCAAGGCTGACCTGAGGTAGGTATTTGGTTGGTATGTTGAGTCTACGCTTAATAATAATAATAATCAGAGTATTTGCATAACCCACATTACGATTCCTATTTGATCTCCAGAGTGATATTCCGCCAATGAATGCATAGCATTGTCCTGCATCTTGCAAGCCCTGGTGGAACTTCAGCTATGAAAGAGAAGGAAGAGCTGTGTTTTTTTAATAGGGCTGTCCGAATTTGCATAATCTGGCAAAGTAAACAAAAAAACCCTGCAGGCAGACAGTTTGGGGGAAAGGGAACATAGCAAAAGCCGCGCTCCCCCAGCCCCCAGCATTCCGAAGTTCTTCCAGCTAATCTGACAACGATATAATATATAGCTTATTCCGATGCGCAGGGCTACCTCCTTGGGACGGAGGCCTCTCCCCGTTTCCCAACAGCACTGCCATTAAAACAATGGATGCTGTAATTGGTGTGATAGAAAGGCATTATGGCTCCGCTCCTTCATCAGGCCTTCTGCAGAAGAGAGAGTTTGTTCTTTATTAATCCCCCTCCGCAAGGACGGCACGGACCAGAAGGCTCCTTCGCCACTGTCTCTGCGCGTACAAAAGATTTCTGCTCTCGGGGAGGGGGCAGCGGCAGTGTGAGAACCTTTGTTTGCGATGAAAGAGGGGCAATAGAGGCCTTCTGTCAGCGCCAAGGGGGAAGAATGAAAAGGAGCCTTTTATCCACCAACCAAGTGCTGAAGGGGCGCACAATACTGTAATATCTGTACTTTGCTGCCGCAAGGAGAGTGTCGCAAGCATAGCGACAGCAAACAGGCGACGACTTGCTACGGGCCTGAGAAAATTGGCACCGATGGTCGCTGAGGATTAAGCGACCTTCTTCATTAGCATGTTCTTTCTTTCTTTCTTTTTTTTTAAAAAAGGACAATGTTATTTCTTGGCCTAAGGAACCAGAGACAAGACCTTGCCTGGTTAGAGCACGGTGCAGCAGAGGTCTAAATCAGCATGTGGAAACCTCTGAGCCAAGAAAAGCGCAACTCTCTCCCCCACACACCCTTAGGAGCCAAATGTGATAGGTGGGCGGAGCCCCCCACCTGTCAGTCACCTGGTGGCGTAGTGGCATCGATGGACCTTCTTGGACGGGGGTCTTCAAAAGCCTGTCTCAAAGCGCTGTTTTGTGCAGCCCCTTCTGCAGGGGCTTCTCAAGATCCAATAATCAGCTGGTGGTTGGAGCTTCAGAAACATGGCAGAATAATAGAACCCATGATTCTAGAGTCCCTTTGTTCTTAAAGTAGACTTGGACATGACATTCCTTGAAACAGTGAACTCCTTTAAGAGAGGACTGTCCTTTTCTGAAGCAGGACACATGATCACATTGCCATATTAATGATAGAACGGGGTTCCTCTCCATCCGCTTCCTTCCATATGCACCAAAGCATTCTGGGTATTACCCAGAACAGGCAGCCGTACTTCCTGCTTCTCAATCCAACCTTCGCTTCCAGCCTGGACCTTTTTGCTCTGGCTCTCACTCGTGGACACAACACTCGGACTCCCAGCACGATTATTTCCAAAGGCTTTATTCCAAAGTTCATTACAGTTGCTCAAACATAGATCAGGTTACAAGGCGTGCAAATCGGTAGCTGAATCCAACCCCTGCGTTTTGTGACTAGGCATGCGCTAAGACATTGTCCCGACACTTGACACGCATGCCAAGCTCCCGTTTTCAAGAGCTGGGTGGAGGGGGGTCTCATCCTGAGTCATGGAACTGGCCAAAGCAAACAGGTGCTTCTGTGAGTAGGCTGGAGCTGCTCCTGATAGCACACTCAATACAGCATCTCTTGCAGAGCAGGATTGAACCCCGCTGGTCTCAGTCAGGAGATCCCCCACCGCACTGTCTGTTTAATTAGGGTTTTAATCCCCTACTTAAACATTGGCCCCATCACAAATTGCTTTGGGGACAGATCTGAAGGGGATGGCTCCAGGTTTGGTGTGCGTGTGTGTTTGTGTGTGTGTGTGTGTGTGTGTGTGTGTGTGTGTGTGGAGTTGTGCTCATCCCTAAAATAGATAAACTTGGTTTAAGAATCCCCAATCTTGATCATTATTCAACGCACACAAGCAATTTCTTAAAACCCAAGCCATGTTTTTTTCTGTTGCTGCTTTAAATGTGACATGTAATTATTTAAATCAATGCATTTGATAGACAGGGGAGAGCTTCTGCCTGTCTGGCAAATTGCAAATTGACAGGGTGAGAGCCAAACTCTTCCCTCTCTGCCTGCTTTCTTGCAGTGTGTACTTGCAAGGTGCTTTGAGGAATACTGAATGCCCTCTGCTAAGGAAGAAGAATTAGGGAGAGGAATGTCCCTTCACCTGTAGCTTTCATTGGTTCAGGGATGGAAGGCCACCCAGGCCACGTCCTGCCACAAGAGAAGCCCCCCCACACACCTTGTCCCATGGATCAAAGACCACCATGCATTTGTGAAGATTTGTGCTCCCTGAGGTGATTAAATGTGATTCCACTTTTGATACTGTTTGCATCTGCAAATATTTTAGGTGGACACACTGCTTCTTTTCAAATTGGTGCATGTCCCATAGCTTCCTGCCGAATTCCTTTATTTATTTTTTAAAGAAGTTTTAAGAAACATTTTATTCAACAATCAACATAAACTTACATACCAATACATATCAACACACAACAATACATTATTTACATCATGAATCACAAATCTTACACATACCTATTTTACAGAAAAGGAAAGGAAAAGAAGAGGAAAAGAAGAAAAAGAAGAGATTAAAATAAATAAAGTTAACTTCCGATTATTCTCAGTATACTATTTCTCATTTTGTTATTTTACACACAGTGCCTAATTATTATTTTTGCTTTCAAGGTCTGCCAAGGGAGATTGTCATTCTTTATGTACCTTCTGCCTTGAATATCCTCTAACTCTCCCTGTCATCGTTGCCAGCTGTATATATTCTATCATTTTGGCCTGCCATTCTGTTTTTGTGGGGATCTTTCCACTTTTCCAGTTCTTTGCTACCAGAATCCTGGCTGCTGCTGCTGCATACATGAAGAGTGGTCTGACATTTTTTTTATATAAAAAACACCTGTTGTCATTATTCGAAATAAAAAGGCCTCCGGTCTTTTGGTGAATTCCTTTAATTTTAAATGCCACACATAATCTGTAGGGAGGGTTTTTTTTGAGTCCCATGTTTGTTACCCCTCTAGATGGCAAGAATGTGGTAACCCTGGGGAAACATCACAGAGCAACTAATAAAGGGGAATGATGTGCAGATAGTCCACTATAGAATCACAGAGTTGGAAGGGACCCTAAGGGTCATCTAGTCCAACCCCCTGAAATACAGGAACCTCAGCTAAAGCATCCATGACAGATGGTCATCCAATGTTTGCTAATAATAATAATAATAATAATAATAATAATAATAATAATAATAATTTATTATTTATCCCCTGCCCATCTGGCTGAGTCTCCCCAGCCACTCTGGGCGGCTCCCAATTGAATATTAAAACAATACAGCGTTAAATATTATAAGCTTCCCTAAACAGGGCTGCCTTCAGATGTCTTTTAAAATTAGGATAACTGCTTATTTCCTTGACATCTGATGGAAGGGCATTCAACAGGGCGGGTGCTGCTACCCAGAAGGCCCTCTGTCTGGTTCCCTGTAACCTCACTTCTCGCAATGAGGGAACCGCCAGAAGGCCCTCGGCGCTGGATCTCGAAGGAAGGAGAGTCCTCTCAGTCTCCTCTTTTCCAGGCTAAACACACCCAGTTCCCTCAACCATTCCTCATAAGGCTTGGTTTCCAGATGTTTAATCATCTTGGTCACCCTCCTCTGCACATGTTCCAGCTTGTCAATATCCTCCTTAAATTGTGCCGCCCAGAACTGGACATAGATCTACCTCTATTGCACTACTGATGCAACAATGACATGTTGCAATTGTCAACACTGCCATTTTAAAAAGAGTGTAGGGATGGTTGGGAAATTCGTTTCAGTTCACATTTAAATGTGAATCCATTTAATTTGCACCTCCCGAAGTAATATGTGTACTAAAACATGAACATCCTTTGAAAATTACACTGCTCTGAATTTTGCAATGCAGTTCTCCAGGCAAGTAACGCGTAGAAAAATGCACACAGTAGGGTTAAGTGGGCATATATTCATGAAAATAACATACAGAAATGTATTATATTAGGGGAAATTGTTTTTGCAACAATTGCTGGCTTGCAAAAATTGCTGGGCAAAATTGCACGTAAAAAATGTGTATAGGAGCAGAAAGTAGCACAAAAGGGCTGGAGAATTTTCACAAGGACGCCCCAGTTGCAAACTGATGTAGACATGTGAAGAACTGAACTGGCGAAATGAGAGAAACGGAAATTGCCCATTCCTAGAGGGGTGCTGTTCTGATACCATTGGGGGGGGGTGTTTCATCCTGAGCAGAGCATCTCTGGAATGTCTCCTCTCACCACAACAACACAGAAGGGGAACACAATTGAAGAAGATCCCAACATTTCATGAGACGGCAGCGTCAGTCCTCTCTCTCTCATATACAATCTGCTCCTTGTCAGGATTTGACAGTGTTTTGAAATGTAGATGATCTCCAAGCCAGCAACACCCACTTTGCTTGATGGTAAACAACTCCTTTCCGCTCAAGAGAGCCTTGCGGAACTGACAACGAAGAATGCTGGTAATATATATTGATGCAGGACAACCTTTCATTCCAAGAGGATCGCGGAGAGCTCTGAGCCGCTGCTGATTCGCTGCACGGCTCCAATTCCACGTGACGTTCCAGCACCTCAAGCGAGCAACCTGCAAATGGGCTGCAGTCGAAAAACTCAGCAGCGCCTAGAAAATTAGCATGCCTATGAAGACAAATGCACAAACTCTGCCTAAAATATGCTGGCCTTTTTACTTATGCTTCAGGCAGCTTCAGGAGTGCTCAGGCTGCATTTACATTCGGTGGAAGATTATTTTTAATTTTGTTTCTATCACATTCATATCCCCCCCTTCCTCCAAGGAGCTCAAGGTAGTGAATCCTGGTCCCCCGCAGTTTATCCTCACCTGGTGTGGTAGGTTAGGTAGAGAGACAGTGAGCTGGCCCAAAGTCACCCAATGGGCTTCCTGGCTGAAGTCAGGATTTGAACCCTGGGCTTCCAAGGTCCTAGTCTAGCAATCTAACCACGGTTCCACACATCGAGGGGCTGGCAACAGCAAGCCCTTCCGTCTGCCCTTATGTGCTGACTTGCTCCCCGACAGCCAAACTTTCCTTGCCATTTGCACTGCTGGATTTAGGGTGGCGCACTGGCGGAGGAACGGGGGCGGGGGGAGCATATTGCCCCAGCACCATTTGGGAGGGGGTACCATATCGTCATGGCTGCACCCTGGACACACGCCGCCCCACCCCCCACTGCGCTGTATCCCAAGGGAATACATTTTTTTTTCATACCTCCAACTGTACATAGATATACATGTCATGTTCAATGCTATATAAGTCACTTACATTTATAATCATATTGTACTACTTTGGCTATGTGTTTAATAAAATATTGAATTCTTGCATTGCAAAAAACGAAGATTATGGTGAAAAGTTTTAGGTAGGGTTGGTTCCTTTACTGACAGTGCAATGCCGTTCCACTGCTTAGCAGTTACATACGGTTGTAGTATGCAGCCTTTGCAGCAGCAATGTTTCAACACAGACTAGGCTCTGGCCGAGGGAAGGGTCCGAGAGCAAACTCACTTCAAACACGAGCATATTTATCCTTTTGATTGTGCTGAGTCACTCTCTCACACATGCTTAACCTGTTGCAGGTGCAGGACAAACACGCCCAAAATTAACCAGCACACCTAGCTTAACCCTTTCTTGTCCTTTTTCTCTGCATGCATAAACCCATATACATGTTGGGAATTTCCCATTCCACCTTTAGTTGCAGACATGGGATTCTTGTGTGTCACATGTCTGTTTGATCGATTGTGTGACTGCAGTGCATTGTTTATTGCTTTCATTTTATGGATCAATGGTCTCGTTAGATAGTAAAATTCATGTTAAATTGCTGTTTTAGGGGTTGTTTTTAAAAGTCTGGAACAGATTAATCCATTTTGCATTACTTTTAGGGTTGCCAGACTCAATAGAGGACAAGACTTCTGTGCCTTTATTTGCCCTGCTCTCTTTTGAGTCTGGAAACCTTAAAGAGAAACCAGCAGACCCTTTGTTTAATTTCCAAGCAAAGGGTCTGCTGGTTTCTCTTTAAGGTTTCCAGACTCAAAAGAGAGCAGGGCAATTAAAGGCGCAGAAGTCCTGTCCTCTATTGAGTCTGGCAACCTTAATTACTTTCTATGGGGAAGCGCACTTTGGTTTTGGAATGCTTTGGTTTTGGAACGGACTTCCGGAATGGATTAAGTTTGAGAACCAAGGTACTACTGTACATTAACACGCTCAGGGCACTGCATTACTACCCAAGGTGACCCAAGTCTTCCCCTGCTATTTGCTTTTCTGGAACAGGCATTTAAGATGCAACGGTTATGGTGACTCTCAGCAGGCTCACTTGCCGCTTTGAGGCTATCTGGAAGCAGTAGGAGGGCATATGGAGCTCATAGAATCATAGAATCATAGAGTTGGAAGAGACCACAAGGGCCATCCAGTCCAACCCCCTGCCAAGCAGGAAACACCATCAAAGCATTCTTGACATACGCCTGTCAAGCCTCTGCTTAAAGACCTCCAAAGAAGGAGACTCCACCACACTCCTTGGTAGCAAATTCCACTGCCGAACAGCTCTTACTGTCAGGAAGTTCTTTCTAATGTTTAGGTGGAATCTTCTTTCTTGTAGTTTGAATCCATTGCTCCGTGTCCGCTTCTCTGGAGCAGCAGAAAACAACCTTTCTCCCTCCTCCATATGACATCCTTTTATATATTTGAACATGGCTATCATATCACCCCTTAACCTTCTCTTCTCCAGACTAAACATACCCAGCTCCCTAAGCCGTTCCTCATAAGGCATCGTTTCCAGGCTTTTGACCATTTTGGTTGCCCTCTTCTGGACACGTTCCAGCTTGTCAGTATCCTTCTTGAACTGTGGTGCCCAGAACTGGACACAGTACTCCAGGTGAGGTCTAGCTGTTGCTAAGTAGCCATGTTAACACAGCCATGCCTCCTTCCTCCCCTCCTCCTATTGCTAGAAGCACCATCTGCAATCAAAGAGCCATTTGCTGAATGCTGGATCCATGCAGGGAGCAGCCAAAGCAGAGCTGCACGATCAGCAGAATCATAGCTGCTGCTGGACTCTTACCGATTCACACCAGCATAGCTGCCAAGTCTCCCGTATTCCCTGGGAAACCCCCGTTTTTCCAGCTGTCCCCAGCCGGAAAAACAGATTTTTTTGTTTCCCCCCGGTTTATTCTGGCGTGACAGCCATTTTGGAACTGGGCGGAGCATGCTCAGAAGCGACTTTTGATGCTGCTTTGCCCAGCTCCAAAATGGCTGCAGCGTGACTTCTGGTGCGGCGGCCATTTTGGAACAGGGCAGAGCAGCATCAAAAGTAGCTTCTGAGTATGCTCCGCCCAGTTCCAAAATGGCGGCAGCCATTCCAGTCCAGTCCCTTATTTCTCAGGCCGGAACTTGGCAGCTATGCACACCAGTTACTGGGGGAATGACATTTGAACGCTTCCCCCAAATCTCCCTGCATGCAGAAAACCAGCACATCACGGAGAAGGCTATGAACTGCCACCCTAACGAACTAGCTCTCCCTTGGGACAGAGGTTTGCTTTGTTCGTTTTTTTATACAGAGGGTTATTCAAAATGGGAGATTCCCCACCGGCAGCCGAAGCGAATCAGCATTTCAGTGCCAAGTCCTTCTATGCGGCACATTTTTATATGCAGTTTTGCCTAATGAGCACATTTTTCGCCAAGCAATTTCCCCTAATGTTATGCATTTTTATATGTTACGTTCACAAATATATGCATGCTTTGTCCTAATATAGGCATTCTCGCACACATTGCTCGTCTAGAGGAATGCATTGTAGAATTAGGAGAGACTGAGAATGGGAGAAGACGACGCTATTGTTTGAACTTAGAGGGGACCTACAAAAGACTGAAGCTCTTTTGCAAACAAGCTTCCATTGTGTACATTGAATGTACAGCCAGATGACTGTTTTTATTTATTTACTTATAGCATTTCTATCCCACCTTTCCATTTTTTCTAGAAAAAGAGGTGTTGGAACTCACCATGAACACCTCCCTTGTTCTCTTATATTGCCAATAGCGCCCCCACCTGAGAAGTGCCAGAACTAAGTTTCGTCCAGTTCCATCTGAAAAAAAGCTGAAGGCCCTTGAAAGAAATGGCAAGCATAGGGTTTTTTTTAAGGTTTTTTTTAAAGAGCAGCTGGCAAACCCTTTTTAAGGATTGCATAATGTTGCTTGTCAGCTCTGTGGAAAGAGGCAAAACGACATTCAGTTCTATTTAAAAGTTCCTTCCCACTGTTCTGGGTTTCGTTTCAATCCAAGGACGGCCATGGGAATCTCTTCAGAAAATTCACATTGACTGATACGTGATGTTAGACATTTCTCTAATACTCAGCAATGTCATTCAAGAACCGTAAAAAGCAACGCTTATTTTGCCTCGTGCCTGTATTATAATAGGTATCCTTGCAGGTAAATGTGACAGACTCTCAAAACAGCCCGGGGGAGAACAAGCAGATAGGGAATAGCAGGGTAGGAGCAAATTATTATTATTTTTCCATGTGGAATCTGATTCAGATTGACATTAGCCTACAAGTGGTTCACAAATAGGCTTCTGCTGGTGGCCAGAGAAGGGGTGAAATAGCTGGAACCTCTGGCTGTCACAAGGGAGAAAGGAGATTCCCATCTGGGGGTCAGATGTTGCCCTACAAAATCCTCTCCATCTGACCCTCAGGTCTCTTAGAAAGGATTTTAGAAAACCATTTACACACACACACAGATAGATAAATAGATAGCGGTCTAAGAGTGCTTTAAATGTATACTGCAGAAAGCACCTCAAAAGCAGACAGCCTTAGCATAATTATGTTGCTTAGATTTTTATTTTTTTTAGCTCTCTCTCACACACACCAACTTCTTTTGATATGTGAAAAATACAACCCTGCATTTGAAGTCGCTGGATGTCATTTCAGAGACTGCTCTATTCAGCTTGCGTTTATATACGAGGGACACAGCTGCCTGTGCTGGGAAAGAGAGAGGGATCTAATCATGCAGTGGGGACCAAGTCGGGGTTTTGAAGGCGCCAGACAGGAGGGTGTTTCTTCAGAGAACCCTGACATTCCCCACGTGGAGATAGAGAAGCGCACGAACGAAACAGGGCAGTCTCTGAAATGACATTCCTTATAAACACCCCGTTCAAAGAGGTGCTCCTCTTCTCCAGGTATAAAAGAAAGTTTGGTGTGTATGTGAGGTGAAATGAAAGCAACATAATTGCATTAGGGCAGGCAGGTAGGCAGAAAGCGACTTTAGGAATTGTGCATTGAGATAGGAACATCGGATGCTGCCTTATAGCATGTCGGACTGTCGCTCCATCTCGCTCAATACTGTCACCACTGGACGGCAGCGGTTCTAAAGGGTTTCGGAGCGGGGGCATTAAATGCCCTTCCTGGAGATGAGATTGAACCGAGGACCTTCTGCATGGGAATCCGATGCTCTACCAAAAATCTGTAGAAGAAGAAGAAGAAGAAGAAGAGGAAGAAGAAGAAGAAGAAGAAGAAGAAGAAGAAGAAGAAGAAGAAGAAGAAGAAGAAGAAGAAGAAGAGTTTGGATTTGATATCCCGCTTTATCACTACCCGAAGGAGTCTCAAAGCGGCTAACAATCTCCTTTCCCCTCCTCCCCCACAACAGACACCCTGTGAGGTGAGTGGGGCTGAGAGACTTCAAATAAGTGTGACTAGCCCAAGGTCACCCAGCAGCTGCATGTGGAGGAGCGGGGACGCAAACCCGATTCCCCAGATTACGAGTCTACCGTTCTTAACCACTACACCACACTGGCTCTCCCCCTGCAGCAGGGGGACGGCCACCATCCCAGAATCTGCCACCGGAGGTCATTGCCTAACTTTGTCTAATGGTAGAGTCAGCCCAGTTTGACCAGTGGTGGGCATTTGCTTGGTATATAAAATGGATGCTCTATCTTATGGACCTTCTCCAACATCGATGGTCTCGGAAGTAAGGATGGCTCCAAGTTTGCTTGGGTCTTCATCATGGACTCCCTGTCATGTTTGCCCCACCCCCCACCCTAATTGCCCCAACTATGGTCTTGCCTTCCCACCCTCTGCCTTCCAGAGACTGAAGCTTTTCTTTCTCTCTCCTTATACTAGAGCCCAGGACTACCCAATGAAACCGAGCATTGGGAGATTCCAGACTGGCTAAGGGAAGAACTCCTTTGCATGGCGTGTGGTGAAAGTATGGGATTCACTCCCTCTAGATCAGGCATAGGCAACCTTGGCTCTCCAGATGTTTTGGAACTACAACTCCCATGATCCCTGACCACTGGCCATCTTAGCTAGGGATCATGGGAGTTGTAGTTCCAAAACATCTGCAGAGCCAAGGTTGCCTATGCCTGCTCTAGATCAGTGTTTCTCAACCAGTGTGCCTCCAGATGTTTTGGGACTACAACTCCCATCATCCCTAGCTAGCAAGACCAGTGGTCAGGAATGATGGGAGTTGTAGTCCCAAAACATCTGGAGGCACACTGGTTGAGAAACACTGCTCTAGATCTCATGATTGCCACCAATTTGGACTGTATTAAAAGGGATTTAGACAAATTCGCAGAGGAGAAGGTTAACAATGGCTATTTTCAGATGCCTGACAGTGGGGCTATAGTAGCCATTGAAAACCTGTTCCTCCATGAACTTGTCTAATCCTCTTTTAAAGCCATCTAAGTTGGCCATTGTTTGACCAAACTGTGGGAGGCAGTGGAAGACAGGAGTGCCTGGCGTGCTCTGGTCTATGGGGTCACGAAGAGTCGGACACAACTAAACGATTATACAACAACAACAACAAGAAGTTGGCAATTGCTGCCTTCTGTAGGTGTGAGATCCATAGTTTAGCTATAGACTCATAGAAACGTAGAGTTGGAAGGGACCCCGAGGGTCACCTGGTCCAACCCCTGCAATGCAGGAATCTCAGCTGAAGCATCCATGGCAAATGGCCATCCAACCTCTCATTAAAAACCTCCAAGGAAGGAGAGTCCATCGCCTCTCGTAGGAATCCATTCCACTATCAAACAGCTCTTACTGTCAGAAAGTGCTTTCTGATCGTTAGCTGGAATCTCCTTTCTTGGAACTTGAAAACATTGGTTCGAATCCTACCCTCCAGAGCAGGAGAAAACAAACTTGCTGCATCCTCCACATGGCAGCTCTTGAGATCTTTGAAGATGGCTACCATATCTCCTCTCAGTCTCCTCTTTTCCAGGGTAAACATACCCAGCTCCTTCAATCGCTCCTCATATCGCTTGGTTTCCAGACCCTTGATCATCTTGGTCACCCTCCTTTGCCCAACTGTCCAGCTTGTCAACATCCATCTTAAATTGTGGTGCCCAGAGTTGGACACGGTACTCCAGATGTGCTCTGGCCAAGACAGAATAGAGTGCTCCTATTAACTTCCCTCGATCTGGACACTATACTTCTGTTGGTACAGTCTAGAATAGCATTCACTATTTTTACTTGGTGCATCACACTGTTGACTCCTGGTCCACTAAGACCTCTTGATTGTTTTCGCATGTCCTACTACTAAGCCAGCTATGCACTGTGTGAAGAAGTATTTTTCTTTTGTCTGCCCTGAAGGACTTTATCCACCATCATCTTATCCAGGTTGGTCACTGCCTGCTCAAACTCCACCTACGTCTTTGCAAGGTTGTTGTTGTTGTTTAGTCGTTTAGTCGTGTCCGACTCTTTGTGACCCCATGGACCATAGCACGCCAGGCACTCCTGTCTTGCACTGCCTCCCACAGTTTGGTCAAACTCATGTTCGTAGCTTCGAGAACACTGTCCAACCATCTTGTCCTCTGTCGTCCCCTTCTTCTAGTGCCCTCAATCTTTCCCAACATCAGGGTCTTAAGATGCTGTCTAGGTTTGTCATTGCTTTTCTCCCAAGAAGCAGGCGTCTTTTAATTTTGTGACTGCTGTCACCATCTGCAATGATCAAGGAGCCCAAGAAAGTAAAATCTCTCACTGCCGCCATTTCTTCCCCTTCTATTTGCCAGGAGGTGATGGGACCAGTGGCCATGATCTTGGTTTTTTTGATGTTGAGCTTCAGACCATATTTTGCGCTCTCCTCTTTCACCCTCATTAAGAGGTTCTTTAATTCCTCCTCACTTTCCGCCATCAAGGTTGTGTCATCTGCATATCTGAGGTTGTTGATATTTCTTCTGGCAATCTTAATTCCGGCTTGGGATTCATCTAGTCCAGCCTTTCGCATGATGAATTCTGCATATAAGTTAAATAAGCAGGGAGACAATATACAACCTTCTCGTACTCCTTTCCCAATTTTGAACCAATCAGTTGTTCCATATCCAGTTCTAACTGTAGCTTCTTGCAAGGTTGAGAATAATTTTTTAACCCCAATATGCATCCCTTACACTGAACCGCCCCAGACATATTTGAATGGCCATTCCCCTTTGAGGACCCATTAGCAGTTTCTCACGAATCCCTTTGCAAGATTTCCTTGCATTGAAAAGTCTCTGCCTTAAGGCACCGTGACACGCAAGAAGTGGCATGAGTGACAATTTACATTCACTCAACGCAGAGCTGCAGAGGCTTATTTTGACATATATCCTTTGCAGCTTGAGATACATACCGCATAGCTTCTCCCTGTGCTGATACTTCCTGGACAGGAAACATGCTGCATCTCTCAAATAAGAGAAGAGATCTGCAGAGGGGAAGCTGGATGCGTGTTGGGGAGAGAACGCAGCACGATGTGGCAGGTGGTAACTGTTACATCACAGTCCTTGCCTGCAGATATATTGCTATGGCCAACCATAATATCCTCTGTTCTTCTCTGTGCTGACTAAGCTGCAGAATCTTGATGCAAAGGGGTATTAATCAATAGTAGCAATATGCCTCGTATTCATTCATTTATTTAATTGTTTGGATAGCTGTCCTCCTTGACACCAATACTTTGGTTTTTGTTGTGTGTTTGTTTTAATTAAAAAATCTTATTTATTTGTTTTTCACGAAAAACTTTTACAAATTTTAACATAAACCGTAAGTTACTTTATCCACTGATCCTTTCCTTCCATGGTTTCCATATTTACCCTCGAATGAGGGATATTTCCAAATACTGTACTTTGAACTGGAATTGGAAATGGAGAGGAAGCCAACAACAACAACAACGTATTATTTATACCCCACCCATCTGGCTGGGTTTCCCCAGCCACTCTGGGAGACTCCCAACAGAATATTAAAAACACAATAAACCATCAAACATTGAAAACTTCCCTAAACAGAGCTGCCTTCAGATGTCTTCTAAAAGTCAGAAATTTGTTTATTTCCTTGACATCTGATGGGAGGGTACCACTGCTAGACAGTGTAAACAATGAGACACGGGTGGCATTGTGGTCTAAACCGCTGAGCCTCTCGGTGGTTTGAATCCCCATGACGGGGTGAGGTCCTGTTGCTCTATCCCAGCTCCTGCTAACCTAGCAGTTCAAAAGCACACCAGTGAAAGTAGATAAATAGGTATCACTGTGTTGGGAAGGTAAATGGCGTTTCCGTGTGCTCTGGTTTCCGTCACGATGTTCTGTTGCGCCAGAAGCGGCTTAGTCATGCTGGCCACTTGACCTGGAAAAGTGACTGTGGACAAACAGCAGCTCCCTTGGCCTGAAGCGAGATGAGTGCCACAACCCAAAGTTGCCTTTGACTGGAGTTAGCCACCCAGGGGTCATTTACGCCCCCTTTTTTAACCTTAGTGTACACAGTGCTGACTGGATGAATCCCAAACTGGAATTAAGATTGCCGGAAGAAATATCAACAACCTCAGATATGCTGGTGACACAACCTTGATGGCAGAAAGTGAGGAGGAATTAAATAACTTCTTAATGAGAGTGAAAGAGGAGAGCGCAAAATATGGTCTGAAGCTCAACATCAAAAAAACTAAGATCATGGCCACTGGTCCCATCACCTCCTGGCAAATAGAAGGGGAAGAAATGAGGGAATGAGAGATTTTACTTTCTTGGGTTCCCACGAAACTAAAAGATGCCTGCTTCTTGGGAGAAAAGCAATGACAAATCTAGACAGCATCTTAAGAAGCAGAGACATCACCTTGCTGACAAAGGTCCGTATAGTTAAAGCTATGGTTTTCCCAGTAGTGATGTACAGAAGTGAGAGCTGGACCATAAAGAAGGCTGATCGCCAAAGAATTGATGCTTTTGAATTATGGTGCTGGAGACTCTTGAGAGTCCCATGGACTGCAAGAAGATCAAACCTATGCATTCTGAAGGAAATCAGCCCTGAATGCTCAATGGAAGGTCACATCGTGAAGCTGAGGCTCCAATACTTTGGCCACCTCATGAGAAGAGAAGACTCCCTGGAAAAGACCCTGATGTTGGCAAAGACTGAGGACACAAGAAGAAGGGGATGAGATGGTTGGACAGTGTTCTCGAAGCCACCAACATGAGTTTGACCAAACTGCGGGAGGCAGTGCAAGACAGGAGTGCCTGGCGTTCTCTGGTCCATGGGGTCACGGAGAGTCGGACACAACTAAACGACAACAACAAAGACAGTGCTGAACTAGACTGGCTAATGGTCTGATTTGGTATAAGTCAGCTTCCTTTGTCCCCATGTTCCTAATTATTGGAAGGAACATGCTGGGCTGCTTTGAAAATAAAATATTTTTGGCATCTTGGCACATGTTCTCTTTTGGGAGGTTTTGGAATATAAAAGTAACAATACATAACATAAAATACTTAGCGTGCATTTGTGTGCATGAATTTGCACATACTGGCCCCAGTTGTATCAGGACCATAGCTGTCAAGTTTTCCCTTTTCTCGCGAGGAAGCCTATTCAGCATAAGGGAATTTTGGTTTACTCTTTGTTCTTTGTTGCTGCAACCCCCCCTCCTCCTCCACCACCTCCAATTCTTGTCTCTTCTTTCATGTTCTGAGCCTCCCCCTAATGGACAGAGATCCTTCTCATGTATAAATAAAAATTAAAATAAAAATTAAACTCCTTGCGTCGGAGGCTGCTTGTCCAAACTGTCAGTGGTGCTTAGGACGTTGATTCATTGTGAAACAACGCTCTCTCTGATCCCATTTCGGTTTGGTGAAAGCAGCCTTGGAAATCATGCTCAGGCGCATTAAAGCCGCACATTTGGCCTATCACCATAAATAAGATGCACTATACATGTCAAAACAAGTTGTTATGTAATCGACATCTCTCTGTGGCTTCTTACACCAGCAGCATCCCTTCACAAGCCATCACAGGGAAATGAGTGATCTCTGTGATATGGAAATAACTCCTGAAGCACATAAATTATGCCTTAGTGCTTCAATTGCCTGAAAAGTGGGGCAGTCCCACAGGTCGTTGGAGCCATCCGAGTGATACGGCTTGCAAATTTTAATGATTTCTATTTTCACCATGAAGTACTTGACTATATAGACACGAGAGAGCTCCAATTTAGCGGAGAGTGCAGTCTCTCTGAGCAGGTAATGATCAAAGTCAAATAGGGAAAGAGGACCTTGGTTGGTTTGCCAATGACTGAAACAAACTCTAAAGAGATCTTAAAACTGTGCCAGCACTCTGAATGGGACCAAACACCCTACCTAATGGAAGTAATGGTTCTATTAGATTGACAAATGATACTTGCAACCAAAGATTGCACTCCTGTTCACTGTTTCAGCCAGCCAGCCATGTCCTCCTTCACAATATTCCATTCCAGTCCCTCTCCCTCTGGATTTTCCAATTCCTTCAACGGTCAGTAAGCGTTCTGTGGCCACACTCAGCCCTCAATTGGCTACAGTTCCCAAAGTTCCCTGGAAAGAGAGATGGATTGTTAAACCACTTTGAGAATTGTAGCTCTGTGTGCAGGAGGGGAATAGGAGGTCCTGTAGCAACTCTCAGCCTTCTCATCAAACTACAGTTCCCCGGATCCTTAACCGGGGGGGGGGGGGGAGCCATGACTGTTTAAAGTGGTTTGATGCTGCTTCAGTGGTTTAGTGCAGATGGGGCCTTTGCACATGGGGGAAAATTGAAAAGATGGGGGTACTCATATTTAAAATAAAGAAAATGTTAAAGATGCACAGGTAATTGGGAGTCAGGCTGCAGTTTTAACCCCCTGATCATTAACACAAGATGAGATAGGCCAGAGGTATCACCAGGCTCCACAGCAGAAGTATTTGGGGCAAAGCAAGACAGGCCATGAATTCGCTGGATCCTAAGGCCATTACACGGAGAGGGACCCAATCCAGTGGCATCAACTGTACCAGCCTAGATCTGGCACTGCCAAAAAATGACTCTAAAACGGCCAAATAGGTCAATTTTGGTTTCCCTCATTTTTCCAGACTTAAGTCCAGCTCTACACATTCCCTCATCATTTTGAAATTATTTTTTTAAAAGTCCTTCTGAAAATTCACCAGAGGTTCAGTGGTGATTTCTCCGAACACATTTTCCTACTCCATTTGGCCGATGCACCCATTTTTGCAAAGCAGCTTCCCCGAACATGATGTGTTTTATTTGTGATCATCACCAATCTCTGCATTTTTATGCACAGTTCATTCTGGTCCATTGCATTTGGGTACACCATAGTTGGCTGGGAGTCGGAGAGCTGCATTGCAAAATTCAGAGAAGTGTGACTTTCACCGAGTCTTGCTTTGCGTGCTGCCTTGGAAAGTTCAAATTAGGTAGGTTTGTCTTTAACTGCAAAGGAAATTGAATATATCCTCCGTCCATAAAAACTTTCCCCCCACCTTCCATCCTGGCTAGTGTAAGCCAGCAGGCCTTCAGACATGGGTCTCAACTGGCTGTTCCACTCGCCCCTGCTGCTTCCAGACTCCTCTGCAAGACTCTGTAAACTCCACTGGCCTTAGTCCTGCATAAACATGCCCAGGACCCCCCACCCCCTGTAAAAGTGCTAAATTTTATCCTCTTCATTAGGTGTGGTGCTGCAGCAACACTCAACAAAAGCAGTTTCCTGCCAGCCCATCCTTAATCCTCTCCCCTGGTGTTCGGTGTCATGACTCAGGAAATCCTGGAGCAGTGGTTGCCTGGAAGAAGGAAGAGACCCTAGCAAATAAATGATGGCTCTTGAAAACAAAGGACATCTGGGGACCATCCCAAGGATGTGGGCTGCCTCAGGAAGCCTTGCTGGGGAAATGGATTGGATGATCAACAGGTCTTCTCCCAACATCTGCACTTCTCAGCTCCTCTGAGTTTACTTGGGGGACATTTTATCAATCGGTCGCCACTTCCTCCTCCATTCTCCCATGTCTTCCTGCCTTTGTTTCAACTCAAGGGGTTGAGGGTGAGTTGGGGTGGAAAGGAGAAAGGACTTGAAAGTGTCCCTTTGCTTATTTTAAAATGCCGCTCAGCGGGAGACCCTCCTGAGGCATATTTCTCCGTCTCCTCCAGGGTCAGCTGAGTGTCGTTTTCACAGAGTGAGCGTTTGGTCAGAACAAAACAGCCCAAATGTGGTGATTTGGTTTTAAGCTTCAACACAAGCCATCTTCAGATGTTTTTGTGTACACAGGAAGACAGTAAGTGGCCTTATATTGAGTCAAAACAATGGTTCATCTGGCTCAGTATTGTCTACACTAACTGACACCAGCTCTCCAGAATTTCAGGAAGGGGTGTCTCCCAATCCTTCTTGGACACTCCTAGGATTGAACCTGGGACCTTCTGCATGCCAAGCAGATGCTCTGACCACTGACTCATTTCCATATAAGCTTCCCACATGCCTCAGAAACCTAAAAGAGTCTCATGTTCTACCAACAGAGCTACTTGGAAGTTTAACAACAACAACAACAACAACAACAACAACAACAACAACAAATATCCCAGGTGTTGGGGACCTTTGTCCCTCCACATGCTGCTGAACTACAACTCCCATGGATGATGGGAGTTGTAGTTCAGCAACATCCAGAGAGCCAAAGGTTCCTCACACTTGCTGCACTCAAAAGAAGCACCCCTGGGCCGCAACAACAATGAGCCTCTTAAGGGTATCTCACTCTTTCTCCTAGCGAATGCCATGGAAGTGGCTGCCTCTCTCGCACACATCTACAGCTCGGGGGAAAGAGATCACAGTGGTGTTGGGCCGGCAATTAGTGTAGAGTATAGTCTCTGCCATTTCGAACACCCTATAAAAATGTAGATCAACACCACCGCTGAAATAATTTATGATTTAACACCTGGAACCAGCATTTTATGTGGTGGGTGTTTCGGTTTTACTGTGTGCCCTTTGGCAACGGCTGTGTGTTATCATCTTTTGATGGGAAGAAACTCTCTCTCTCACACACACATATACACACACACACCACTATGACAGCAGCCTCCTGGACTTATTCTACTGGGAGCCATTCCCCCCCCCCCAGCATTAATAGCGAAGCTCTCAGAGAGGGGGGGCGACATCTTTTTGGAAGCTCACAACCGTCTAATTAGTTTGACATTGAATCCCTGCCAAGTGAAGTTCCCTGTTCTGAAGGAATTCACAGTGATTTTAAGCACATTACAGAAAATGCTGGTTCAATATGCATTTGGCAGCCTTGCTGGCAGCAGATCTCTCTGTATTTTGTGGGGGAAGGAATCTGCTCTCTCTCTCTCTCTCTCTCTCTCTCTCTCTCTCTCTCTCTGTGTGTGTGTGTGTGTGTGTGTGTGTGTGTGTGTGTTGCATTTGAATCGAGTGGGGCCATTGCACTGTCAGCCCTGAGTTGTTGCTGGCCTGTAATTGTTTCTCATCAAAAAGCTAATGTTGTGCTTTTGATGCTCTGGCTGTTTCTCATGGCTAATCTATAAAAGGATTCCCAAGCTAACTGAAGTGCTTTGGGCAGACATTTTATTACTCTACAGATCACTACAGGGCTGGAAGTGAGCTAGCTGCAATAAGCTTTTAAGCACCCACTCAGTGGGAAGCGGTGGGGATGTGGCAAAGTATATAAATGACTGTACATCGCAGCAAGCTCCTCCTTCAAAACCCTCTTCGTTGCTGCATGTTGGTGTTCCTGTTGACAAGGTCTGTTGGCTAAAAGACCAAATCTTTCCTTGCTGATTTATGGGCTTCCATAAAGCCCAACGGTAAGCTGCAGGATATTATTGACTATATAAGCCAGTTCTGGGTTTCTATCTGTTACCCTCAAACATATCCAGGGCAAAAACTGGGACATGCATCTTCCAGGCTGTGCTCCCGGGAGACTCACATGACCCATATGAAATCACACTCACACACACCCCAAAAAGCACTTTTTGACAGGGATGCTATTCCACAGAACAGGGGCAGCCACACTAAAAGCCTTGTTACATCACAGTGGGCTTCTGAGATAATTTGTTGTTGTTTAGTCATGTCCGACTCTTTGTGACCCCATGGACCAGAGCACGCCAGGCACTCCTGTCTTCCACTGCCTCCCGCAGTTTGGTCAAACTCATGTTCGTAGCTTCGAGAACACTGTCCAACCATCTCGTCCTCTGTTGTCCCCTTCTCCTTGTGCCCTCCATCTTTCCCAACATCAGGGTCTTTTCCAGGGAGTCTTCTCTTCTCATGAGGTGGCCAAAGTACTGGATCTGTCCTTCCAGTGAGCACTCAGGGCTGATTTCCTTCAGAATGGATAGGCTGCTTTCACATATCAAAGAGCTGGCCTCCTACTCAGGCTGTTGTGGGCTTTCTTTTGTATTTTATGTCTTACAAATCCCCACAAGCAAATGATTGCATGGTTTATGTTCATTTTGAACTTTGGAAACAATGACTCAGCGCCTAGTAAAGCTCGAATGGATACTTGCAAATATTCAACTGTTCACTAGGATTTTAAAGTTTTGCAAGGCAAATTTTGAATGCAAATTTTAAACTTGAAAGGGAGAAGAACTAAGTACTGCAGCACTTGTGACAAAAAAGTTGGTTTTGCTGGACAGGTCTCATCAACAAGTCTTTCTTTCTTTCTTTCTTTCTTTCTTTTTTTTTGCCCTGCCAGCAAATGGTTAATGAACGGCAGCCTCTGATTGGCCATGGTTCCAAGAGGAAGAGTTTAAAAGGAGAGGATCTGAAGAGAGTCTTTGGAGGGTTGGTTGAGGTGGGTTGGAATTGAGGTTGGGAGATATGTAGGGAGACAGGTTAGGAGACAGGTTGAGGTATAAAGAGTGAATGGGAGAAAGAGTTGGTTCTGGGGGGAAACAACTTCCACTCTGAGCGTATTGTGAAGGACAGAGTGTGGTGTCCTGTAGGAGGAATAGACCAGAATTTTACTGGGAGGCAGAGGTTGAGCCAGGAGAAGTAGGAGCTGGAAAGGAACAGCCTACAGTGGTACCTCGGTTTAAGTACTCAGTTGGTTCCGGGGAGCCATTGGCTCCCTGAAAAGTACTTAATCCGAGCGCCGCTTCTGCACATGCATGAACCGCGCAGATTGCTTCTGGGTGCATGCGCGTGCTGTGGAACCCGGAAGTAAACACTTACAGGTCTGCAGAGTACTTAAACCGAAAGTACTCAAACCAGAGCGTTCTCAAACCGAGGTATGACTGTACTTGGGACTCAAATCGAGTATCACAGTATAAAGGAACCAAACCTATAACGCAAAAACAACCGAGGACGAATTAAAGTGAAATCGCAATGTATTCCTGAAGTAACCTATGTTTAATCCATTTGTGTTATATACTATCTTGCCTTAAATAAATCTTTATTGTTTATTTAAAGAAAACCTGTCTGAGACTCTAACTTACTAGATATCCTCTCGCAAAGGTCGCCTGCAGGATACTCTGGGATAGAATTTTAAGAGGAAAGGAAAAGAAACCTTCGGGTAAAGGGTTGTTCAATAAGGTGGGGGCAATTTCTCTGAGTGAGAGCGGGTCCAACGGCGTGAGAGGAAAAAGTGCCGCCATGCCCATCGCAGACCCTTGCCCTGTTCTCTTCCCCTCACCTGATTTAGAGTCAGCGGATCTAAGTGTTCCAATTAAAACACACACACACACTTCAGACACATAGAGGATTATGGATTGAGGGGAAGATGTGTGTCCTGTCCATGGTCAGACTAGCACCACGTAAGAAGAGCTGAAAGAATCAAGTCAAAAGACCATCTAGCCCAGAATTTCAGCCTCTGATCCCAAGGAAGTGAGTTCAGGAAGCCTGCACATTCTGTAGGACATGTTGAGTCCTTTCTGAAGATTCAGGGGACATCCGTAGAAAAGAAGATTCTCTGGACACAGCTGTTGTTGTTGTTTAGTCGTTTAGTCGTGTCCGAGTCTTTGTGACCCCATGGACCAGAGGACGCCAGGCACTCCTGTCTTGCACTGCCTCCCACAGTTTGGTCAAACTCATGTTCGTAGCTTCGAGAACACTGTCCAACCATCTCGTCCTCTGTCGTCCCCTTCTCCTAGTGCCCTCAATCTTTCCCAACATCAGGGTCTTTTCCAGGGAGTCTTCTCTTCTCATGAGGTGGCCAAAGTATTGGAGCCTCGGCTTCACGACCTGTCCTTCTAGTGAGCCTGGACTCAGCTATACAACTGTAAATGCAACGTTTTAAGTGTGCTTTAAGCGCATTATACAAATGTGGCACTAGATGGCGATGGTCAGCTTCTGGGAAATTCAATGCATATTTTTAAGAAAGCATTCTCACAGTTGTTTTTTATATGTGTCTAGATTCCGCCTCTGTCAGACTGGGTACCGGACCACAGGAATGCAGGCAATTTGAGGCTTCTGGAAAAATCTGCCCATATAAGTTCCCATACCCCTGCCCTGCTGGTGCTTGCCTGACAGAAAAACAGAGAAGAATACCCATCGGGAAGGTACAAAGCAGCAAAGTAGCACAAAACTGCAGGCCAGAGAACAAGCACTTCAAGTCCTGCCCACCTTGAGGTGGTGCTTGGGGCTCTCATTATTAGGTTCACTCCTTGATATTGGGTCCCCTTCGACCTTTGTAACTCAGTGAGGCCTGCTGACATAAGAAAAAAAAAGAATAGCCTGCTGGATCAGGCCCATCTAATCTAGCATCCTATTCTCACAGTGGCCAACCAGACGCCTGCGGTATGGGGAACCGGGGAGCCAAAGCAATTTCCATAGTTTGACTATGCGCTGCATGAAGAAGTGCTTTCTTGTGCATGCCCTAAATCTTCCAAGAAATCGGGTCCTCCCTAAACAGAGAGGACGTGTTGCGGTGGGACCTGGCAATCAGGCCTGTGTTGTGGGTGGGAACATTGGACCGGCCACAACACTCTATTGGTGGTCCCTCAATCTTGGGTGCACTTGGGCTAGCAGGACGCCAATCAAAGCAATTGAGGAAGCACTACTTAAGCACTGCACGTGGCCCAGAGCTTCCTCTTTCGGGCTTCAGTGCATCGGAACACCTGCCCACCTCTCCCTATATTTAGGGCTTGCGCTTGACCTTGCTATGCCGTCGTGTGTCGCCTGTCATTGGGACAGGGGCCCGGTAGGAATTTACCCCACTTGGCGGTGCCACTTGGGTTTCACCTGCCGCGTAGCAAATCGTCACAACTTGTAAGGTTGCGGATAGGCTCTGGTTCAGGTGGATAGGGGTGGCAGGATGACTAGCCATCCCTATGCATTGGGTATTCCTTTAAGAAGGAATCCACGGACTCATGGTTGGTCTTCCCCGTGCGGGGTTGTGCCCTGAGCCTGAGTTCAGGGCTCATCTGGGTGGAGGTCCAGCAGGTAGGGTTGCCAGACTCAATAGAGGACAGGACTTCTGTGCCTTTAATTGCCCTACTCTCTTTTGAGTCTGGAAACCTTAAAGAGAAACCAGCAGACCCTTTGTTTAATTTCCAAGCAAAGGGTCTGCTGGTTTCTCTTTAAGGTTTCCAGACTCAAAAGAGAGCAGGGCAATTAAAGGCACAGAAGTCCTCGTCCTCTATTGAGTCTGGCAACCCTACCAGCAGGGCTCCTGCTTGCCACTGTCCCAGGTGTTCACCCAAGGTTGACTTATGGTTGGTACCGAATCCGCGCTGCCTGCAGGGCTGCAGGTAGCTAGTCAAACCACAGCCTATGCAACCACTCAATGAATTGTAATCAATAAAGTTGTGGCCTAAATTCTGCCAAAAACCAAACCAAAATTTTGAGTCCTGTCTGAATTTATTCCTAGGGCTGGTTAAAAGGTCTTCACACACAAAACACTTGCTCTGTCAAGTTCTTCTTCATCATCATCTAGTTACAGGTAGGTAGCCGTATTGGTCTGACGCAGTCAAAACAAAATAAAAAAATCTTTCCAGTAGCACCTTAGAGACCAACTAAGTTTGTCATAGGTATGAGCTTTCGTATGCATGCACACTTCTTCTTCTTCAGGTATCTGAAGAAGTGTGCATGCATACGAAAGCTCATACCTATGACAAACTTAGTTGGTCTCTAAGGTGCTACTGGAAGGAATTTTTTTTTATTTTTTCTTCTTCATCATCATCTTTATACCCCAGCCACACTGGGCGGCTTCCAGCATATATAAAACATAGTAAGGCATCAAACATTTACAACTTCCCAATACAGGGCTGCCTTCAGATGTCTTCTAAAAGTTGTGTAGTTCTTTATCTCATTAATGATGATGGTAATAATTAATTATTTATACCCCGCCCATCTGGCTGGGTTTCCCCAGCCACTCTGGGTGGCTCCCAACAGAATAATAAAAATAGACTCAAACATCAAACATTAAAGACTTACCTAAACAGGGCTGCCTTCAGATGTCTTCTAAAAGTCAGATAGTTGTTTATTTCCTTGACATCTGATCAGGCGCGTAGCAAGGGAGGGGCGGGGGGCCGCCCGCCCCTAGCTCCAGTCTGGAGGGGGGAAGTGCACAGGCAGCGCACGGGGGCAGCACCGCCGGCCCTTGGCCCGCCAACGCCCGAGTGCACCGCCACGGACGGACTGCACATGTGCGGACATGCTCAGTCCATCCTGGCGCATGTGTTGTGACGTCACAACGCATGCGCCAGGACAGACTGCATATGTGCCACCCTGGGCAGCCAAGTGGCACCGTTCACCACTGCATCCGATGGGAGGGCGTTTCACAGGGCAGGCGCCACTACCAAGAAGGCCCTCTGCCTGGTTCCCTGTAACTTGGCTTCTCGTAGCGAGGGAACCGCCAGAAGGCCCTCGGAGCTGGACCTCAGTATCTGGGCTGAACGATGGGGGTGGAGACGCTCCTTCAGGTATACTGGGCCGAGGCCGTTTAGGGCTTTAAAGGTCAGCACCAACACTTTGAATTGTGCTCAGAAACGTACCGGAAGCCAATGTAGGTCTTTCAGGACTGGTGTTACATGGTCATTGACATCTGATGGGAGGATATTCCACAAGGAGGGCACCACAGCCAAGAAGGCCCTCTGCTTGCCAAGAAGGCCCTCTGCCATTGCAGCCTAGAGCAAAGACAGGGAACCGGTGGTCTTCCATCTGGTTTTAGACTCCAAATCCCATCATCCCTGCCCATTGGCTATACTGCTTGGGGCTGATGGGAGTGGGAGTCCAGCAACATCTAGAAGGAGGCAGGTTCACCCATCCATGCCCTAGGCCATTGCAAAGGTACCACAACAATTTCACATACAGTCATACCTTGTGTTGCATCCGCTTCATGTTGCATCTTTTTGTGTTACATCCTACAGCAGGCATCCCCAAACTTCGGCCCTCCAGATGTTTTGGACTACAGTTCCCATCTCCCCGGACCATTGGTCCTGTTAGCTAGGGATCATGGGAGTTGTAGGCAAAAACATCTGGATGGCCACAGTTTGGGGATGCCTGTCCTACAGCGACCTGGAAGTACAGGTTACTTCCAGGTTTAACCGCTTGTGCATGCGCAGAAGCGCTAAATTGCACTGCATGTGCAGACACGGCACCTCTAGATGTGAATGCTTTGAGTTGCATCCTCCGGGATGGATTACACCTGCAGCTCGAGGTTCCACTGTACTTGTATGTAGCATTCTCATCATGAACAGGAGTGTTGAGCTAGGGTGGATGTCTCTGAAGTTAGTCGGTAAGAAGCAGCAAAGCAAAGGTTAACACACAGGGACACATTTGAATAGCAGCTAGCAGAAAAAGAAAAGAAAGCAGCAGCGATTTGGGCTGGCTGCCCAGTGGCATCCCTGTAGCAAGGTCAGCTCCCCACTCCCCCCCCCCTTTTATGCTGTTCTTCCATGCCAAGACTCTGCATCTCAGATTGTGGGGTCTGTGGGGAGCAGCCTGCCCGCCCCAGGCATAACACTGTGGAGTGTTATGAAGTGCCCAGTAGATGTAGCAAATGATCCATTTAATGCCTGATGGGCTTGTGTGAAATCTCTTTATCCCTGAGCTGCAATTCTGGAGGCATTGGGGAATGGAAACAGCCATAAGTTCCAGCTGTTACTTCCCCCCCCCCCACCCTCCCCTCCAGGTTTACAAATCCCCAAGATCTTCTTGCTTCACTGATCAATTTAAATGATAACAGGTTGAATGTTTTCCTATTGGGCTGCTGTTGTCCTTGCTACATTTCTCCTCCTTTTTTTTTTAAAAAAAATCCAGTATACAGTGTGTGTGTGTGTGTGTGTGTGTGTGTGTTTATGCATGTGGTGTGCATTGCGTGAAGACCACTGGCTCCCTCCCAGGCTTAAGTGCCTCGAGAATCCCCCCACTCCATTGCAAAAGTTGCACTTCTTTTCTTTAAAGCTCTGCATTGTCTTGATGGCAAAGCCTTGTTGAAATCGAGCCTGGCCTGGATTCACAAAGGCAGTTTTATTATCTCCTAAGCCCCCTTAAGCCTCGCGACAGGTTAATGCTCTTCTCCTGTATCTGCATCTTCTCTGTGTCTCTCCTTCGCCATCTCTCTCCCCACCCCTCCACAAATCTCTCTTTCTCTCTCTTTTTTCCCCCAGAGGCAGTGTGTTACTGTGTTACTACCGTGTTTCTCATATTATAAGACATGTCTTATATTTATTTTTTCCTCAAAAAAACACACTATGGCTTATTTTCAAGGGATGTCTTATTTTTTTCCTCCTCCTCCTGCCGCGGCCGGCATTGCTGCTGCGCCTATCACTATGTCTTATTTTCGGGGTATGGCTTATATTCCTTGAATGCTTAAAATCCTGCTATGGCTTATTTTATGGGTATGTCTTAAAATATGAGAAACAGGGTAGGAGAATCATCCTTTTGCTTTGGCAGCACAATTTTCGTTTTCTGCTTCTACCAATTGCCACAGAGTGAAAGCAAAAGAAAAGGGGGGGGAGGGAGGGAGGGAGGGAGGGAGGGAGGGAGGGAGAGAGAGAGAGAGAGAGAGAGAGAGAGAGAGAGAGAGAGAGAAGAGAAATCCCCACTAAGCTGGAATGCTTCACAGCTGTGGAAACCTATAATAACTTCTGTCGGATTACAACTACATCAAAGGTATTATATGTCCCTGAGTAACACATATTTACTGGGCTTTTCAACAGCTGTGTAATTAGTTCTGGATTACTACTCCCCTCCAACACATCCTTAAATAACCATATTTGAAAAACTTGCAAATATTCAAAGAAAAGGGAGGGCTTTCTCATTCTCTCTCTCTCTCTCTCTCTCCCCCCCCCCCACCGCCAGTAACAATTAATCCCTCCGTTCCTGAGAGATGGTAAAATGCCATCCTCATTATTCTTTATTATTTACCTAACACTTTCATATGCAAAACTGCTTTGTGATAACCTGATTGAACTTCCTGCAACCATGGCGGAAGGTGGGCCCTCCCTATTATGTAGGGCTGCCATGCCATTCATGCTACTTTCCTGGACATATCCAGGAATCGGGTTGCAAAATGGCATCCAGGAAGAATTTTGCTGAATCGGAAAAATGTCTGTGAAAACCCAAGTAGGGGGGTGTTTTTGTTTTGTTTAAAATGCTTTTAAAATCAAAGAAAAGCCCCCAAATGATTTTTTTGGGGGGGAGCGTTCCCCAGGAGAAGGAAAGCTCTGCTCCTAAACCTCTGCTGCCTTGTGGCTATGCTCATTCATGAGAAAGGCTTCAGGAGTAAAATCTATAGTTGCTGCATTGCAGGATATCTTCGGGAGAAGAAAAGGCGAAGGTGTGAATGCTACACAAATCTGGAATGGAGTTGCAACGAAACTCTGATGCTGTCAATAATTATTAGACAAAGGGGTCTAGGGGGGGGAGCAATTCCCCACTCAACTCCTTTCGCCTTAAAATAAACCCCTCACTACTTCTGGGCTTCTTAGTAAAGAGAGTCTAATTCCAGCTTTCGTGGCCTGATCTCATAAAAACGCAGGGCTACTCAAATGAACAACCTCTTGCTTACAGTGAAGGGTTGCCCCCCACTCAGCTAGGATCCTCACTGTATCAGTTTGCCTTTTCACCTTGGCAAACTTGTGGCACTCTAGGTTTTCACCCTATTGCCCCATTTGTGTGACTTTAGGACACAAACTATCCCCCTTTTCCCCCGAAGTAAGTTTTTCCCTCTTTTGAGTCTCCACCTCTGAGTTTTGATACGCTGCTGGAACAACTGAGACGATTCTCCTTGGCACAACAAAGATGAATTTTATTTTCTTGAGAACAAAGTTTTTCTTTCTTTTCTTAACAATTCATAAGGTTACAAACTTAGAGTTGTACACTAACTCTGTCAAACTTTAACTCCAAGTTAACCTTAGCCTAACCTCTAACCTCACTTCATCACACCCTTCTCCTTCCCTCTTTTGTCCCCACACACCCCTCACCCTCTCCAAACGGCTACCCCCTCCTCTTTGGAACCGGGAACTGTCCCGCCTCCAAAAGATGTGCTGTCCGTTAAATTGGAGATGGATTAACTCTTTCTAATCCAGGGTGTAATAAATCTTCCATACTAGGGCTAATCCGTTACGGGAGTCCTTAAGGCAGTTGGGTGGCATCTTGGACACCTCCTTCTGGCAACTCCTGCAGCCAAGCTGGTGCCAAAACGTCTTGCTCCGCTTTCCTTTGCACCGCATCAGCCAGGCCAAGAGCCCAGGACCTCCGTAAACACTGTGCCTCGGAGAGGTTGCTGTGCTACAAACACAGCAGCAAAACAAAAAAGGAAAAAACTGCTGGGGGGGGGACCACATCTCCAAATTCAGAGGCATGTGAGTTTCAAAGGATGGCCATGCTTCAGTTCCCGCAATGTTTTGGAACCTGCAGATTAAGGATTCACTGTTAAATGCAAACGGAATCAAATGTCTCCCCCGTCCATATCACCAACACTTTGAATTGTGCCTGGAAACAAATTGGCAAGCGGCGCTGGCATTGCAGGGTACGTTTGATGGGACCCCTGACATGAGCACCCACTTGCCGCTGCCACTGTTGCATTCTGGGACCAGGAGAAGTTCCCGAAGGGTCTTCAAAGCTTTCCCCAGCGTAGAGCAGATTGCATTGATCCGATCTGGACACAGCTAAGGCATGTCTTCTCATGAACGTAAGGGCTGATTCGTATATGCTGGGATTGAAGAAGCTAAGCATCTCTCGCCCTCTTTGATATGCTTCGAGTAGCTCATTGATTAGGAGGCTATTTGGGAAAAGCTCATCAGAGGAGGGGGGCCACACATAACACCCTTTTATGCGATCCTGCCAGCCGTGGGTCTGCAAAGGCATTTGGGACGGCAGCTGTCCCCTCCCCTCCCTCTCCCCATCCCCATCCCTGGTTAGGCCTCTGCATTCTCTTGGCACAATGGGGAAGGAGGCCGGAGGTGAGGGGAAGCTCGTGCCTCCCCAGGAAAAGATAAAGGCTCCATATGGCTCGTGCCTCAACAGATGCTCTTTCAGGGTCACCCTGCGTCTTTTGCACCACCTCTGCTGCCCCTCCCACCCATTGCCTGGACCTCAATCACGGCACACTTGACAGGCCTTCCTCATAGGCTTGTCTTCAGTTTGCTCTGCTTTCACGTCCCATAGATGCTGACGGACACTCTCTAGGGAAAGAGCTGGAGGTCCGACAGCCGCACCGCTTTCTCCGGGAATGTCCCTGTCGCATCCCTGCGCACACTTCCACTTTCATTCCTCCACAGAGCTTTTGTTCTGCGTTGGCCCCACATGACAGGGACAAAGCTCAGCTTTAAAATGACCTTCAGCGGTCCCAAAGGCTGCTTGCTTTGTGAGCTCATTTGGGGATGGGGGAGAAATGTGGTTCAATCCACATGTAAAGACCATAGCTGCCAAGTCTCCCGTATTCCCCGGGAAACCCCCGTTTTTCCAGCTGTTTCCCACTGGCAGCCTGGATTTTAAAAACCCCGTAAATCCCCCAGATTCTTACCGGCCCGGGGAGGCTCCTTCTGCGCATGTCTGGAGCCTCTGGACATGTGCAGAAGTGATTTCTAGCACTGTGGCCATTTTGGAAATGGGCAGAGCATGCATAGAAGCGACTTCCGGTGCTATTCTGCCCAGTTCCAAAATGGCCCCAGCGCAACTTCCGGTGCCACGCCGCGCCGATCCCGGATTAACCTATGGTAAAGATGAATCTACCCAAGGCCACGTTCACACAGTACATTTAAAACACTATGATATCGCTTTAAACAGTTCCAGCTGCTCCCAAAGAATTCTGGGAGATGTAGTGTGTTAAGAGGGCTGCTGAGAGCTGTTTGGAGATCCTTATTCTCCTCCCAGAACAGTATAGAACTACAACAGTGGTTTGCAGAAGGTCATAGTTCAGAGGCTGCAGAGGGGAGGAGCTGGGAAATACTGGGAGAGGAACAGCAGGAAGAAGAAGAACTAGGTGAGAGACAGCTGACAGACTCAGTGTCTTTGGAAAGCATTCCTGACACACACACACCCTCTCCCGGGACCAGGTGAGCATTGAGAGTAGTAGAACAGAAAGCTCAGGTACAGAAAGATCAGATCAGCCAATGCAGGGATGATGTAGAATAGGAGAGACAGAGGGGGTGGGACTTTACTCGGAGCAACGCTATTATTCTAAAAGACCATATTCTTTCCTCTCTCTCTCTCTGAAAATTGAATTAATGACTTGCTAAGAATTCTTCTTGTTTATCTGCTTCTTGGCGGCTACAATGGGAGGGATCAGATTTCCCCGAAGCCTGACAATAGAATGCTGTCTTATACCAAGTTAGATTATTGACCCATCTAGCTTAGTACTGTCTACACTGGATTGCCAAGGTTTCAAACAGGGGGACCCCCCAGGTTGTACCTGAAGATGCTGGGGAATGCACCTGGGAGCATGCGCTGTGACAGTGAGCTGCAGTTCACTCTGAAAGCAATGGGAGTTACTGCTCTGTAAGCTCCCATTGAAGTTCCTTGTGGTCCTCAGAGAACTTGCCAAAGCCGGTCAAGTACACTGCAGGAAAAAAGCAGGGTTTTTTCATTCTGCTTGAGTGATGGCTAGTTTGAAGCCTGTCTGGCCCAAGAAAGGATGACTGATCTCTCCATCGCTCCCTACTCTCCATTGTTGTGCTCTCTGTTTCCTCGAGGCTTCCACAGGCTGAGACCACACCGGCGGATGGCCTCCTTCAAGAGCCCTTTAATGAATTAATGCCTTTCCAAATGGATCTGAGCTCACGGAAAAGAGATGCACGCCTAATCCTAAATCACTTGGAGCCATTTTTTTCTTCTTCTTTTCAGGCTCTATCGATTTCAAGTGCCAGGAAGCTTCGCAGTCTTTGCCTTCATCTGATGGATATTGCATTATATATCCTTTGCAGCATGCAGTGGGATTTAATGGCGCCAAAAATGTAATTTCAGCACAAACTCCAAAAGTCATTAGGACTTCATCTTTTCCTTGCCCAATGTAGCATCTGAGGCCTCTGCACAAGAGATGGTTGCCGAAACACTTTCAAAGAACTTGCTCCCCCGGCTTGGCAGCTGCAGATAAATTTACCTTGAGAATTCCCACAGTGCTGGCGGAATCATTGGTAGCTATACCCAGATCTACTAAGGGTGGGTGGAGCTCCAGTTTAGGAAGATGACCTGAGATTAATGGCTGGGATTGCAGTACAGCCAGTGTTTTTTTTCGGGGGGGGGGGGAGGAAGCTGCCAGTTCTCCCATAGATACTGACAAGCTGGAACGTGTCCAGAAGAGGGCAACCAAAATGGTCAAAGGCCTGGAAATGATGCCTTATGAGGAACGGCTTAGGGAGCTGGGTATGTTTAGCCTGGAAAAGAGAAGGTTAAGGGGTGGTATAATAGCCATGTTCAAACATATTAAAGGATGTCATATAGAAGAGGGAGAAAGGTTGTTTTCTGCTGCTCCAGAGAAGCGGACACGGAGCAATGGATTCAAGCTACAAGAAAGAAGATTCCACCTAAACATTAGGAAGAACTTCCTGACAGTAAGAGCTGTTCGGCAGTGGAATTTGCTACCAAGGAGTGTGGTGGAGTCTCCTTCTTTGGAGGTCTTTAAGCAGAGGCTTGACAGGCATATGTCAAGAATGCTTTGATGGTGTTTCCTGCTTGGCAGGGGGTTGGACTGGATGGCCCTTGTGGTCTCTTCCAACTCTATGATTCTATGATTCTAGGGCAGCTGAGCCAGGTGTGAGTGAGAAGGGAGAACAGACTCCACCACTTAAGGTGGGGATGGGGTGGGGAGAGATGCCCCTTTTAATCCAGCCACATGTAAATGATTCCTTAGAAATAAAAGGTGGGGTAACTAGAAAAAGAATCTAGCACAGCCCTTTGCCTTGTGCACTGTTTTTGAGTCATGGCATTGGGTGGTATGTGTGTGTGAAACCATCTCCCCCTCCGAAAATGGCGCAGCCCATTCTACCTCCTCAGTGCTCCCTCACCTTTTTTAAAAAAAGTTATTTATACTTTTCAGGTTTATACACTTCACTAATTTTACAATCATTTTGTCATTTCAAAACTTGACTTCCTTCCCCCTCTTTCTGCGGTTCCTTGTTTTTATTTTTATTATCTTCTGCACGTCCAAATTAACTTAATTTCCTCATTTATTCATCTTCTTTAAATATATACTCTTATGAAACTGCAGGTTATTACGACAATCCTACCAATGTTCTTATCTGTTTACCATTTATCTGTAAATATTCAATAAACCATTTCCATTCTTTTATAAAAAGTTTGTTATCTTGATTTCATATTCTTCCAGTAAATTCCGCCATTTCTGCATATTCCATAAGTTTTTGTATCCATTCTTCCTTTGCCGAGACTCTACTTCCTCAGTGCTGTGGCCTCCTCAGTTGCCCAGGTGCATAGGTGCATACATACATACATACTCATTTCTCCTCAGCCCAGGAAGGTCGTGGCAGTGTCTCCCTCCATAAGGGGAGCGCAGACCCGAGCGAGGGAGGGCAGGAGCTCTCACCATACTGGGTCGGCTCTGGGGGCTGGCTGAAAAGTGAAATTCCCCACCCAGCCTGCCTGTGCTGGCCCCGGAGGTGCCCAGCTCAGTGGACACCAGGTGGGATAACCAGGAACTCACCCGAGGCCGAGCAGGGGCATGGTCAACAGTCTGGGTCAACAGAGGTAGGTCCAAGCGAGGCAACCAAGTTCAGGGGCTGGGTGACAGCAGAGTCAGGAAACAGTCTGCGGGTCTATCCAGATAGTCAAAGGTCAGGAACACGCCAAGGGTTTGGCTATAAAGCAGGGTCAAAGTCCAGTCCTAGGTCCAGGAGTCCAGCAAGGGGTCAGTCCAGCAGAGAGCAGGGCAGGAAGCAGGGCAAGGTACAGGTCAGGATCAGGCACGAGGTCACAGCTGGCTGGCTTTTATCTGCCCCAAGGCATGGGGCGGCCCCAATCCTCCAGTGACTCACCTCTCCTTCTGGCCTGGAGGCGAGCACTCCTCCTGCAAGAACTTAGTTCCCTTCGCCACTCTTCCCTGAGCCTCCGCAGCTCAGGAGAGGCTGGTGGGTTACTGGACCCAGGGGCAGCCTCGGCTTCCCCTGACGGGGCTGGGAGTGGAGCAGCTGCAGGCAATGGGTCCTCCATCACATCAGGGCCCAGAACAGACTCAGCTGATGACTGCAGCTGAGGATCCTGCGCAGGTGATGATTGTCACGGTCCGGTCGGCGGGCGGTTGAAGCCCTGACTGAGGACGTCAGGACCAGAGGCAAGATGGTGATGTAGAAGCAGGAACAGGTGCAGGGCTGAGGGTCCAGCAGCAGGCAGTCGCAGGGTCCAGGAGCAAGGCAGAGGCGAAGGTCTGGGAGTCAAGGATCAAGGCGTCAGCAAGGCAAGGGTCCAAGGGTCGAGAGGCCAGAGGTAACCAGGCAGGGGTAGCGTAGCTGTGGCAAAGAGCTGAAGGGAAATGCTGAGCTTTTATCCCTTCCAGCTCCTGCCACCAGGTGCAGTGAGGTATCAAGTGGCCTCACCTGAGTGACCACTCCTTGCCTCTCCAGCACAAGCTGAGGCAGGCCCCAGTCCTGCAAAGCACTACAGGCCCCAGAGCCTGACTCCTGCCCATACTCCTGACAATGATCCTTCAGGCTCAGGCCCTAGACCCAGCTCAGCTGGTTCTGGAGGCAGGGAACCCTGTGCAGGCTGGGACACCTTAGGTTCAGCATCTGAGACCGAATCCCAGGCCATCACAGTATCCCTCTATAAGGGGAGCGTGGACTCGAGGGAGGGAGGGCAGAAGCTCTCACCATACTGGGTGGGCTCTGGGGGCTGGCTGAAAAGTGAAATTCCCCACCCAGCCTGGCTCTGGGCGCAATAGGACATTAGAAGCCTGCTTCCTGCTTTTATGTAACATAGGGACTAGGGACTCTAGAAGGGGCCACTATTCAACCAGGCCACTGTTCTAAAGCATAACTGGCATGATTGATAACTCATCCCTAGAGGATTTGCCATATTAGTTTTTGCTTTTTTAAAAAAACCTATTATGTTCTTGGTCTCTGACACGTCAAAAGTACAGTTGGCTGCAAATAAACAGCTGCTTAAAAAGTGGCCAACATCACAGGAGGAAAGCCTTTCGTTCTGAAGAGTGCTTCAAGATCATGGCACGTCATTTGGTTCAGCAGGCTTTGGCAACGCTCCACTTTGCACGCAGCAATCCAAAGAGGTCTGGAGCTGACACTGATTTAGTCCCTGCGCTGCACCAAGGACACTATTAGTGCCGTGTCACCAGAGTCAGAAAGCATTGGAAGCCTGCAGGCTGCGTACAGAAAGTCATCATCCCCTCGCTCCAAGATGTGGAAGGGAATTAATGGGATTAAGCCAGGCATCCCCAAACTGCGGCCCTCCAGATGTTTCGGCCTACAACTCCCATGATCCCTAGCTAACAGGGCCAGTGGTCAGGGATGATGGGAATTGTAGTCCAAAACATCTGGAGGGCCGAAGTTTTGGGGGGTGCCTGGATTAAGCCTTGCTTTGGCTCGTTGTTCCCGGGCAGGGTTGATTTCTGCAGAATGAATTCCGGGTCTTCTTCTTATCCAGCAACACGTAGTGAAGGGAAGGACCTTTCGAAAGCACAACCTGTTGAACCCGAACTCTTAAATTTTGAAAGTTTTGTTGAAAAATTCACTGTTGACGGACACATTAAAGAGAAATATAGACTGGCCCTGATCCAGCAACTTGCACACCCAGCAGCCAAGGTTGCATGTGCATAACTCAGCAAATCTTAACTGCAGTCCAGCAACCCAGAAGCAGATTGAGTCAACCGTAGATCATTTCTTAGGGCTGACAATACAACCTGCCTAGCCCTAACTATGAACACAGGACTGCCAGTTCTCTGTATGCATGAACTCCTAAAGTAAAAAGATAAAGGACCCCTGGATGGTTAAGTCCAGTCAAAGGCGACTATAGGGTTGCAGCGCTCGTCTCACTTTCAGGCCGAGGGAGCCAGCGTTTGTCCACAGACAGCTTTCCAGGTCATGTGACCACTTCTGGCGCAACAGGACACCGTGACGGAAACCAGAGCGCACAGAAACGCCATTTACCCTCCCGCCACAGCAGTACTTATTTATCTACTTGCACTGGCGTGCTTTCGAACTGCTAGGTTGGCAGGAGCTGGGACAGAGCAATGGGAGCTCACTCCGTCGCAGGGATTCGAACCGCTGACCTTCCGATCAGCAAGTCCAAGAGGCTCAGTGGTTTAGGCCACAGCGCCACCAACATCCCACTTATGAACTCCTAACCCAGTTAGGGATATGCACATAGAAGCTTGCTTCCATGCATGTGTATAGCTTCTATGGATTTCAACATTGGTACTGTAAGGCACATTTTTGTGTGTGCATCTCAGCAACTTTCAACCGCCAGACTGGGATATTATCTCCAGCGCAACCATAGCAACATAATAACATGCAAAGCTGCCTTATAGCGAGTCAGTTCATTGGTCCGTCTAGTGGCAGTGGCTGTATGTAATGACAGCAGCCCAGATTCTCTATGCACAAAGATGGAAAGTTGAAGTTGTTCCCAGCAAAGAAGAACGGATAAATAAAGCGATGGACTATGCTGAATTGGCAAAAATAAGAGGACCTAATGAGGATTGTTTTGTGGAAGAATGGAAGCCCATTTCAGAATATTTACAGAAATATTATATAGTATGACGAATTTGCGAGCAGGATTTGAACTATGAGCAACAGAAGGAATTGGAGATTATTGTATGGTGGCTGTGATATAAGAGAGAGAAAATAGGGGGAGAAATTAAAAACACAGTGGAAAATGGGAGGAGAAGTCAGGAAAAAACAAGGAAAGGTTTATTATGTTTTGGAGTGAAATTTTTGAAATTTAATAAAATATAATGAAATTTTTAAAATACACTGGCTGGCAGTGGTTCTCCAGGGTTTCAGGCAGATGCCAGAAATCGAACCAGGGACCTTCTACATGTAAAACAGATGCTCTGCCACTAAGCTGTAGTTCCTTCAACCAGTTTCCACTCCAAGACTGGTAGACTGTGTTCTGGAGTTTCAAGTGTATGAGCTAGGCTGCAGTGCTGGCCTGCTAAAGGA
This sequence comes from Zootoca vivipara, assembly GCF_963506605.1. NCBI lineage: Eukaryota > Metazoa > Chordata > Lepidosauria > Squamata > Lacertidae > Zootoca > Zootoca vivipara. The sequence continues at coordinate 10,571,388 of NC_083276.1, forward strand.
CAAAAGAAAAGACTTCTTCACACAGCGCATAGTTAAGTTATGGAATTAGCTCCCAGGAGAAGTTGTGATGGCCACCAACCTGGAGAGCTTTGAAATAATAATAATATTCCAACCGAATATTTAAAACAGTACAGCATCAAACATTAAAAACTTCCCTAAACAGGGCCGCCTTCAGTTGTCTTCTAAATGTAAAATAGTTGTTTATTGCCTTGACATCTGCTGGGAGGGCGTTCCACAGGGCAGGTGCCACTACCGAGAAGGCCCTCTGTCTGGTTCCCTGTAAGCTCACTTCTCGCAATGACGGAACCGCCAGAAGGCCCTCGGTGCTGGATCTCAGTGTCCGGGCTGAATGGTGGGGGTGGAGACGCTCCTTCAGGTATACAGGACCGAGGCCATTTAGGGCTTTAAAGGTCAGTACCAACACTTTGAATTGTGCTCAGAAACGTACTGGGAGCCAGTGTAGATCTCTCAGGACCGGTGTTATGTGGTCCCGGCGGCCACTCCCAGTCACTAGTCTAGCTGCCGCATTCTGGATTAACTGCAGTTTCCGAGTCACCTTCAAAGGTAGCCTCATGTAGAGCACATTGCAGTAGTCCAAGCGTGAGATAACCAGAGCATGCACCACTCTGGCGAGACAGTCTGCGGGCAGGTAGGGTCTCAGCCTGCGTACCAGATGGAGCTGATAAACAGCTGCCCTGGACACAGAATTGACCTGTGCCTCCATGGACAGCTGTGAGTCCAAAATGACTCCCAGGCTGCGCACCTGGTCCTTCAGGGGCACAGTTACCCCATTCAGGACCAGGGAGTCCTCCACGCCTGCCCGCCTCCTGTCCCCCACAAACAGTACTTCTATCTTGTCAGGATTCAACCTCAATCCGTTAGCCGCCATCCATCCTCCAACCGCCTCCAGGCACTCACACAGGACCTTCACCGCCTTCACTGCCTTCTGATTTAAAAGAGAGGTAGAGCTGGGTGTCATCTGCATACTGATAAACACCCAGCCCAAACCCCCTGATGATCTCTCCCAGTGGCTTCATATAGATGTTAAAAAGCATGGGGGAGAGAACGGAACCATTGCTGCCAGGTCTCCCGTTTTCCCCGGGAAATCCCCGTTTTTCCAGCTGTTCCTAGCTGAAAAAATGGATTTTTTTGTTTTTCCCCGGTTTATTCTGGCGCGATGGCCATTTTGGAACTGGGCAAAGCAGCATCAAAAGTCACTTCTGAGCATGCTCCGCCCAGTTCCAAAATGGTGGCAGCGCTACTTCCGGTCTGCTATTTCTGGCCCGGTCCCTTATTTCTCTGACAGCAACTTGGCAGGTATGAACGGAACCCTGAAGCAGCCATGCCCTTGAAAGGGGTTTGGACAAACTAATGGGGTATAAACCTAATCAGTGAGTACTTGCCATTATGGTTTTTGTTCTTCCTCCACTTTCAGAGGCATTAAGCCTCGACATGCCAGTTTCTGGGAATCACAAATGGGCAGAGCGCAATTGCACTCAGCTCTTGCTTGCCGGTTTTTCATAGGCCTCTAGCTGGCCACTGGCCTGATTCAGCCAAGCTCTTCTTCTGCTCCCTCCACCCAACAAATCAGCGAACAGTTGCTCTGCTCTCTGTGGCTGCTGTGGAGAAAGGGGATTGGGGTCCCTGGCTCTTTGCCTTCCAGCTTGTAATTAAGCGCTGCTGTGAAGTTGAAAGTGGGGGGTAGAAAAGTAGTCCTTGTTTTTTCCGCCCAACCCCCGCCTCAGCCAGCAATTAAAAAGCTGCATGTTTTCAGTAACTTGCAAACAAGCCCCACTAAGTCTGCCTTTAATGGGGCCAAGATTGTGTGCTAAATAATTGAAGAGAGAAAATGCACTGTGCGTTTTTAAAAGAGAATTTTGTTTTCAAGTAGCGAGACCTTGCTTTGTTTCTACAGCTGTCATCTGATAAATGAAATCTTTTTAAATCAATTGAATCTAACTAGATCTGCAGCTGGATAAAGAAATGCATCTGAAGGAGGGAGGAAATATGTTCTTAGATAAGGGGCATCCGATGAAACCACTTCTCAAGAAACCCTCGCTGGATTCGGACAATCTAAGTAACTACAGGACAGGTGCTCATCTCCCCTTTCTTGGGCAAGGTTCTTGACCAAATCGTTACAGACCTGATCCAGGCACTCTTGGAGGAAACTGATTTTCTAGATCCATTTCAATTGGGGTTTAGGCCTGGTATTGGCACAGAAACTGCTTTGGTCACCTCTCTGTCAGGAGAAAGACAGGAGAAATGTGTCCCCATTGTTGTTGTTGTTGTTGTTTAGTCGTTTAGTCGTGTCCGACTCTTCGTGACCCCATGGACCAGAGCACGCCAGGCACTCCTGTCTTGCACTGCCTCCCGCAGTTTGGTCAAACTCATGTTCGTAGCAATGAGAACACTGTCCAACCATCTCGTCTTCTGTCGTCCCCTTCTCCTAGTGCCCTCCATCTTTCCCAACATCAGGGTCTTTTCCAAGGATTCTTCTCTTCTCATGAGGTGGCCAAAGTATTGGAGCCTCAGCTTCACGATCTGTCCTTCCAGGGAGCACTCAGGGCTGATTTCCTTCAGAATGGATAGGTTTGATCTTCTTGCAGTCCGTGGACTCTCAAGAGTCTCCTCCAGCACCATAATTCAAAAGCATCAATTCTTCGGCGATCAGCCTTCTTTATGGTCCAGCTCTCACTTCCATACATCACTACTGGGAAAACCATAGCTTTAACTATACGGACCTTTGTCGGCAAGGTGATGTCTCTGCTTTTTAAGATGCTGTCTAGGTTTGTCATTGCTTTTCTCCCAAGAAGCAGGCGTCTTAATTTCGTGACTGCTGTCACCATCTGCAGTGATCAAGGAGCCCAAGAAAGTAAAATCTTTCACAGCCTCCATTTCTTCCTCTTCTATTTGCCAGGAGGTGATGGGACCAGTGGCCATGATCTTGGTTTTTTTGATGTTGAGCTTCAGACCATATTTTGCGCTCTCCTCTTTCAACCTCATAAAAAGGTTCTTTAATTCCTCCTCACTTTCTGCCATCAAGGTTGTGTCATCTGCATATCTGAGGTTCTTGATATTTCTTCCGGCAATGTGTCCCCATTAATCCTCCTCAACCTCTCAGCAGCTTTCAATACCATCTACCATAGTATCCTTCTGGAATGGCTGTACAAATTCAGGATGGGTGCAGTGGCGGAGCTTGATGCTCTGGCACCGGGGGGCGGAAAGCAGGCGGGGGCATGGCTGGCATGCATCCTGGGGGCGTGGCACAGCACCTGCGGGGGCATGGCACCCAGTGCGGGTAGGGGGCAGTCGCGATGGCACCCCACCAGGATCACGCTGCCGGGGGCAGTGTGCCCCCCCGCATTCCTCTTCCTCCACCAGTGGGTGGGTGGCACTGCTTTGCGGTATTTCTGGTCTTACTTGGGTGTATTTTCCCAGAGGGTCTTGGTTGGGGAAGGTTCTTTGGTCCCATGGAGCCTTCAGTGTGGGGTTTCTCAGGGTTCAATGCCCTGTGCTGTTTAACATCTACAGTGGTACCTCGGTTTGCGAACGCAATCCGTTCTGCGGAGGCGTTCGCTCGCCAAAGGCACGCTTCTGCGCGTGCGTGAAGCGCCAATAGAGCGCCTCCGCGCACATGCGCGCTGCGCAGATCGTATCTGCGCATCTGACACCGCGGAACCTGGATGTAAACACTTCCGGGTCCACGGCATTCGTAAACGGAGGTTTTCGTAAATGGAGGTAGGCATAAACCGAGGTTCCACTGTACATGAAAACATTGAGTGGGGTTATCTGGAGGTTTGGAGCACATTATCAGCAATATGCTGATGACACACAGCTCTACCTCTGAGCCCGATGAGAGTATTCTGTAAAGCTTCACACCGGACATTATCACGTGTGACATCAGGTGTGGGGCAGTGGGGAGTTGTCTATGGGGAAGAGGCTCATGGGCCAAAGTGGGCCCTTTGCCAGGTCTAATTAGGTGGGTGGGTCCCCAGATCCCGACTGCTTCTCCAGACAAAACCCCACCCAAAGAGAGGAACCCAAGGAGACCCACTGCTCACCAACAGCACCTCCCCCTTGCCTGGATCGACTGGCCCACGTCTAGTTCAATATCATTCCGAGTTCAGACTTTCAGTGGGCACATTTAGAAGTGTTTTACATACAAGCTCTTGGAATCCTAGGCTTCAATTGCAAAAATGAACATAAGAACATAAGAACATCCCTGCGGGATGAGGCCAGTGGCCCATATAGCCAAGCATCATGGTCTTCAGTGGTCAACCCATAACATGACCCGATGGGAAGTCTGAAAATAGGACCCGAGTGCAACCACACTCTCCCCTCACATGGTTTCGGGCCACTGGAATTCGGAAGCATTGTTGCCTCCAACAGTAGAGATAAAACACAGCCGTCATGGTATTGAATTGGTCTGATCCTCTTTCAAAGCCATCCAACTTGGTGGCCATCGCTGCTTCTTGAAGGAGCAAATTCTATAGTTTAAATATGTGCCGAGGGACTTTCTTTTGTCTGTCCTGAATCTTCCAACATTCGCTTCATTGAATCTCCATCATTCTCCATCCACTTTCTCCAAGCCATGCGTGGGACATACCTGTCTCGCCCAGAATCTCTCTTGGGGTAATTTCCAATACGGAGAAACTCTCTCGCTATCCTGTCCTAATTTACCAATCTGGGCTTCTCACACTACTAATTACTAACGCCGCCCTGCTCGTTACCAACCACAATGGGCTTCTCACATTACCCTGCCCTCATTTTGTGATGATCGCTGTAATTAATTAACAATTACATCTCTCTCTAAAAAAAAAAAAAAGTTTGTCCATATTATATGCAAAACCAATAATGAACATACATATTAAAAGGATAAGGGTGATGCTCCTAAGACCATTAATGCATTAACTTGCTTACAATCAAAAGGGAGAGGGAGAATCAATGGGAATTCATTATGCGAGTACAGGGCATACAATAGTCCGTTTCCATGTTAGCTGGAAAGACATCAATTCTTAGCTAGCTGAATGTACAAACAGGTGCTCTTTGCGATCTTCTTCCCTTCAACCCTGCTTTTGGGGATGCACACACAAAACCCTGTCATGAAACCAGCAACAGCACTGATCAACTGGTTCAGGGGGTGCAGGACTTAAGAAGAGCCTGTTGGATAAGGCCAATGGCATCCCGTTTTCTCACAGTGGCCAACCTGATGCCTATGGGAAGCCTGTAAGGTGGACATCAGCACAACAGCACTCTCAACGACTGGTACTCAGAATCATGATGCCTCTGACACAGTGGCGCTGTGCGGGGGCCCATAGGGGCGGTTGCCCTGGGTGCAAAATTGTTAGGGGGTGCCAAATTTCAACACCCGGCGCTGTCTCAATACAGCTGTGAACTTCCATCACTGGGCTCCATTGAAAACGTCTTCTCCAGGGAAAATCCGTGAAATATAGGGACAAGATGGTAGAAACATAAACAAACCAGCAGAATGAATACGACGTCATAATTAAAGCTTAAAATTCTTCATTGGTTATTTAGGAAGAATAACAAATTCAAGAATAACAAAGAAGAATAACAAGAAGAATAACAAAACAAGAGAATTAGACAAATTTATAGGGCATATGAGTCGGAATGACATAAGCATGAAAAAAGAAGTTTGAATGATTGTGAAGATATCGATAACAGTGGATCTATGATTTTAAGCATAAAGAAAGTTAAACTGCGCAAGACTTTAATGAAGGTAGGGTGGAAGTCATATTTTAATATTTGTATTAATATCAGTTCTACGGATATGTTCATTGCTCCTTTCCTCCCCTCCCCCTTCTTGGAGACTTTTTATTTTTTGAACTTTGGGAATTTTTTTTGCTTCATGTATATACAAAGCTGAAGAAAATGTGGTGTATGTGAAATGTAATTTTGATATTGGTTATTGGATATGTAAACTAAATAAGATTATTGTAAAAAGAAAGAAAGAAAACGTCTTCTCCATGTGGACCAGGAAGTGACCTCTCCAGACTATGGAATGACTCTTCTTTTCTTCTTTGTGCATGCATACTTCTGCCCATTTCCCTCCCTCCCACGTTCACACACACCCGGACTCTGGCAACCCACGCAACACCACTGCTCTGACAGTAGAAGCAGAACATAGCCGTTGTGCACAAAACCAATAGCCAATAGAAAGGGAGAGGTCTCATTCCTCATGATGGGCGTTGTTCGAAACATCTGGAAAGCACTTGGTTTGGGGGAAGCCTGCTTCAGTTGATGGGATGCGCACACAGCATGACATTTTTATTTTTTATTCTTATTTTTTGGTGCATCTCATCTTCCCCCGTGATAGAAAAAAGGTGCTATCAGTTTCATATGTTTATTGCATCTTCTGGGATATAGTCTAGACATTTCCAGTAGCTATGCTCCCCGCAAGCATTCACCATGCTTTGATACACAGAAGTGCTTCTGAGGGCAGGGTGGAGGAAACTTTCCAGTTCCCCAGATAAGATGGGCAGAAAGTGTGTCAATCAACTTGGCTGTTTCAGCATCAGTGGAGTCCATGGAACAAGCTGCGTAAGAAGCGAGACACAAACCCTTTATGCGGAAAGGCAGTGAACTCGAGCGGAAATAGCACCAGTGAGTGCCACTCAAAAGAGAACACCCTGGGGTGGGGATTACATCCCCGTCGCCTTGCAGAAAAAGCAGGTTATCACTGCTTCCAGCTGTGAACTTTGACACTTGACTGTGCCATACCTGTGGAGTGAGTGACAGGTGATGCGAGAGACAGTCCCCTTATCCACAGAGCAACATGAGAGGTGTGCAGAGGGAGAGGGAAGTTGGCAGATGTCTGAATGTGAGACTGTATCTTCTCTTTAAGGTCAGAGAAATCAGAATTAGTGGAATTCAGGGCGGATAAAACTTTGGCAACATCTCAGGTAAATTTGGGGGGGGGGTGGTTTTCTCTCTCTGCCCTCTGTCAGGATCTGAGAAACTCCAAGAATTTCAGGGTGTATGATCTGAAGGTACAGGAAGAAGCTAAGCAGACCTGGGTGGGATCAGTGTCGGTAGATGAGGGACCACTATATGCTGCCTTCAGTTCCATGATGGAGGGAAAGTGGGCTGCCGTTTTAAGAGAATTGTTTTCTCCTGCTCTGGAGGGTAGGACGTGAACCAATGGCTTCAAGTTACAAGAAAGGAGATTCCAACTAATGATCAGGAAGAACTTTCTGATAGTAAGAGCTGTTCAACAGTGGAATGGTCTCCCTCAGAAGGTTATGGACTCTCCTTCACTGGAAGTTTTCAAGCAGAGGTTGGATGGCCATCTGTCATGGATGCTTTAGTTCAGATTCCTGCATTGCAGGGGGTTGGACTAGATGACCCTTGGGGTACCTTCCAACACTATGATTCTATGATTCTATGAAATTAAGGCTGATTCAGCTAGGAAGCTAGGAAGAGGTAGGATATAATAGAAAGAAAGAAAAGAGACAGGCAAATGAACTTTCTGTTTAGTTTAGTTTAGTTTTTAGTTTAGTTTAGTTTGTTAAATTTATGAATTGCTTCCCACAACAAAAAGTCCCAACAAATAGTACAGAAATAATAATACAAACAGTAATAAATTGTCAGGAGTATAGGCAGGAGTCAGGCTCTGGGGCCTGTAGTGCTTTGCAGGACTGGGGCCTGCCTCAGCTTGTGCTGGAGAAGCAAGGAGTGGCCACTCAGGTGAAGACCTCAGCTTGTGCTGGAGAGGCAAGGGGTGGTCACTCAGGTGAGGCCACTTGATACCTCACTGCACCTGGTGGCAGGAGCTGGGAGAGATAAAAGCTCAGCATTTCCCTTCAGCTCTTTGCCACAGCAACGCTATCCCTGCCTGGTTGCCTCTGGCCTCTTGCTCCTTGGACCCTTGCCTTGCCGACACCTTGATCCTCGACCCTTGAACCCTTGCCTTGCCGACACCTTGCTCCTTGGACCTCTGCCTTGCCGACGCCTTGATCCTCGACCCTTGGACCTCTGCCTTGCTCCTTGACTCCCAGACCATCACCTCTGCCTTGCTCCTTGACCCTACGACTGCCTGCTACTGGACCCTCAGCCCTGCACCTGTTCCTGCTTCTACACCTCCATCTTGCCTCTGGTCCTGACGTCCGCACCCAGGGCTTCAACCGCCCGCCGACCGGACCGTGACATAAATAAACATAATTTTAAAAATTTAGAAACAGTCAATCATGATGGTTTCCCAAGTGCCTGGGAAAACAAATGTTTACTGGCCTTGTGCTGAAACAATGACAAGGTTGGAGCTAGGCAGGCCTCCCTGGGTAGAGCATTCCACCCTACTGAGGCTGCGTTCAGACAACACTTGATTCCATTTCCCCAAAGCTTCCTTCCCTGATGATTTCGGTGTTTCACACGACGGAAAAGCCACATGAAAACTAACAGAATCTACCAGAAGCTAGTATTCCAAAGCATTGCTGCCTCTGACCGTGGAAGCAGAGCATCGCCATTACTAGGACCTTTGGGGGGGGGTGTGACTGTTTAAAATGATATGATCCTGCTTAGAATGTATAGTGCAGATGGAGCCAGGAAGGGGCAGAGCAAGGGGAAGCTGTGGGCTGAGATGGAAGAGACAGGAGGAACTGAAGAAGGGGGGGATGTGAAGTAGGAAAGGGACCCCCTTCTTTACCCTCAAATAGCCCTTGCTGGAGACATCCCCTTGAGTCAGCCACAGTACTCCTAAGCTCAGAAAAGCTATACATCTTCAGATAACAAGTACTAGGAACAAGCCCTGTATATTGCCTCAGCCCTGTATACTAGAAGAAGCATCTCCACCCCCGTTGTACAGCTCTGAGGTCCAGTTGCGAGGGCCTTCTGGGGGTTCCCTCACTGCAAGAAGTGAGGTTACAGGGAACCAGGCAGAGGGCCTTCTCGGTAGTGGCGCCCGCCCTGTGCAATGCCCTCCCATCAGATTTCAAGGAGATAACAAACTACTGTACATAACTTTTAGAAGACATCTGAAGGCAGTGCTGTATCAGAAAGTTTTTGACATTTGACGTTTTATTATGTTTGTATCTGTATTGGAATCTGCCCAGAGTGGCTGGGGCAACTCAGTCAGATGGGCAGGGTATAAATAATAAAATTATTATTATTATTATTATTAAGCAATAAGGGACAAGCGATAGCAGGGATCTACCAACAGAATCTATACAGATCAATACAGTGGTACCTCTACTTACGAATTTAATGTGTTCCGAACGCACATTTGTAAGTAAAAAAAAAATGTAAGTCGAATCCCATAGGAATGCATTGGGAGAAAAAATTTGTAAGTCAAAGCAAACCTATCTAAAAATTCGTAAGTAGAAAAAATCCTATCTAAACTGCATCCAAAATGGCGGACGGAGCTCCATTCGTAAGTAGAAACATTCATAAGTAGAGTTATTCGTAAGTAGAGGTACCACTGTATGGCTAACTAGACCCAATAATATTTCGACACATGCAAACGAAACTCACTGCAGCCAATCAAAGGCAAGCAACCACACCCTGAGGTTCTCTCAACCTTCTCTCACTGCCTGTGTAAACCAACAAATGTATAGAAAGAGAACCTAAGCAAATGACGTTGACACAAAAACCTCACGGATATTTGTTGTTGTGTAGTCATTTAGTTGTGTCCGACTCTTCGTGACCCCATGGACCAGAGCACGCCAGGCACTCCTGTCTTCCACTGCCTCCCGCAGTTTGGCCAGACTCAAGTTGGTAGCTTGGTATAACCTCACGGATATACCAAGTTGGAAAAACGAAAAATTAGTGTGTGAGTTAATCACCCACTCTCTCCCCTCTATTCTCTCTTCATACCCCTGGATACCATACTGTCTTTACACTGAACGTAACCAAAAGACTTTATAATTTGAACAACAACATTGCACGTTCTTTAGTATTTCATGAAAATCTTCAATAGAAATTGTTTTGAAATAAAAAAAAACCAAAATGTCCAGCATCTTTTCAGGGCATCTCTCCATTCACTGCTTGAGACAAAGTATAAGGCTGAAATGATCGCTGGCATTTCCAGAGAGGATGGACCTTTTCTTCTGACAGGCTTGTTTCCCCAACCACCACCACTGCTCAGGTAAACTGCAGAATGCCTCCAAAGGGTTTGCCTCACCCTCTAAGATCAGCCTTGGCATGAAGCGCCCGTCCCATGCGATGAGCAATCATCCCACAAACGGCCACAAGGCAAGACGGTTCTCCAAGCAGTGAAGAACTAAGTTCACCTCTCCTGAAAAGTTCTAAATGAGATTCTGAGGCTATTCTGGCACTTAGGACTTCAATAACCTTTGAGATTACTTTAGAGGTGGGGGCCAAGTGAGAAAAAAGAGCAGGGAGGGGGTCGGGGGGGGAATAGTTCTCTAAAGAAATAATCACTTAGAAGCCAGCTAGCTAGCAGCAACTGCTCTGGACCTTGGCTGCATCTAAGGGATTAAGGAGCTATTGTTTCCCAGTCAACAAACCTTTACTACAGAAGCTTAATTTGGTGGGGCATTGTGTGGAAGAATTAATTCAATTCAGTCTCTCTCTCTCTCTCTCTTGACTTGCCTTGGCTGGATATGCACCCTCAACAAACTCAATTACTCAGGCCTGCTGCTGGAAGTCTCCCAGATCAGTCACTGGGCTGAGGGCCCCAGAGCTCAGAAAGGACCTTTGCTGGGCCCATCTAGGTGTACAACCACTCAGAGCAGAGGGTGCGGGTGGCGCTGTGGTCTAAACCACTGAGCCTCTTGGGCTTGCTGATCGGAAGGTTGGTGGTTTGAATCCGTGCGACGGGATGAGCTCCTGTTCCTCTGTCCAACCTTCTGCCAACCTGTTCAAAAGCACACCAGTGCAGGTAGATAAATAAGTACCTCTGTAGCGGGAAGGTAAATGGCATTTTCGTGTGCTCTGGTTTCCGTCACAATGTCCCGTTGCGCCAGAAGCGGTTTAGTCATGCTGGTCACATGACCCGGAAAGCTGTCTGTGGACAAACGCCAGCTCTCTTGCCCTGAAACGAGATGAGCACTGCAACCCCATAGTCGCCTTTGACTGGACTTAACCATCCAGGGGTCCTTTACCTTTTTACCTTACAACCACTCACTACTCCTTTGAATGGGAGAATCATGGAACTGTGGAGTTGGAAGGGACGTCAAGGGTCATCTAGTCCAAACCACTGCAATGCAGGAATCTCAGCTAAAGTATCCATGTCAGATGGCCATCTAACCTCTGTTTAAAAATCTTCAAGGAACTCCACACCCTCCCCAGGGAGACTGCTCCACTGTTGAGCAGCTCTTACTGTCAGAAGTTCTTCTTGATGTTTAGTCTGAATCTCCTTTCTTGTAAATGATAAAACAACAGACATTCATATTTATGCATTCCTTTTTGTTTTGATTGTATTCATTGGTCCATTAGCCACAGGGTCGTAGCCTCCCCCTTCTTAATGCCCCTTGAGGAAGGTTCTCCACTGGATTTCCATAGTTAGCCCCGGAGTCCCCAATGCATAGACAACGCAGTTGCACAAGGAAGGCAACTCTGAAGGAAGCAGCAGCCAAAATAGCAACAACAGAAGCTGCAGCAGGCAGATTAGAGGGCAGCAGCAGGCTCCAATCAAGCTGTTCTCCTTCTGTCTCCATTTTGGAGTATGTTTATTGTACAACATGCTCTGAAAAGCAAGCAGTGGATGCGTCTCATGTTGAAATGCTGCAAGGAGGCCCATGAAGAGAAGCAACACAGACACATGTTGGCCTAGATATTTGTCAGGCCTTCTGGTTGGCATCCGTTTGTCTTGAGATACAATGGAGTAACTCGCCTTTGGAGGTGAAATCAAAGTGCTGTGTTGTTGTTGTTTAGTCGTGTCCGACTCTTCGTGGCCCCATGGACCAGAGCACGCCAGGCACTCCTGTCTTGCACTGCCTCCTGCAGTTTGGTCAGACTCATGTTGGTAGCCTCGAGAACACTGTCCAACCATCTGGTCCTCTGTTGTCCCCTTCTCCTTGTGCGCTCCATCTTTCCCAACATCAGGGTCTTTTCTAGGGAGTCTTCTCTTCTCATGAGGTGGCCAAAGTATTGGAGCCTCAGCTTCAGGATCTGTCCTTCCAGTGAGCACTCAGGGCTGATTTCCTTCAGAATGGATAGGTTTGTTCTTCTTGCAGTCCATGGGACTCCCAAGAGTATCCTCCAGCACCATAATTCAAAAGCATCAATTCTTTGGCGATCAGCCTTCTTTACGGTCCAGCTCTCACTTCCATACATCACTACTGGGAAAACAGTACTCCTTCATGGGTCACTGCCTTGTTGTGGCAAAGGAGCTTGAACAACTCAGAGAAGCTATGAGCTATGCCGTGCAGGGCCACCCAAGATGGACAGGTCATAGTGGAGAGTTTTGACTAAACGTGATCCACCTGGAACAGGAACCGGCAAGCCACTCCAGTAACCCTGCCAAGAAAACTCCATGGACAAAGACAACAGGCATATGAAAGTGCTGTGTTAGCAGCACCCAAGTGACCTCCCTGGGGTGTGAGCCTAGGCAGTGCGTATTGAGGTCCTGGGCTGCCCAGACGACAAGACTCATCTCTGGGACTCGCTGATGTGGTCCAATGAGAAGCAGAACAAGACGCTTGGCACCAGCTTAGCTGCAGGAGTTGCCGGTAGGAGTTGGCATAAGCTTAATAATAATAATAATAATAATAATAATAATAATAATAATAATTTATTATTTATTATTTATACCCCACCCATCTGGCTGGATTTCCCCAGCCACTCTGGGCGGCTTCCAACAAAAAATTAAAATATAATAATCTATTAAGCATTGAAAGTTCCCCTAAACAGGGCTGCCTTCAGATGTCTCCTAAAAATCTGGTAGTTGTTTTTATACCAGCTTGGACCTTAGGTTCCTCCAGCTCAGCATTGTCTACAGTGGCTGCAAATGGCTCTCCAGCTTTTCAAACAGGGGGAAATCCCTCGCCCGCCCTGGAGTTGCCAGGAATTGAACCAGAGGACTCTTGCAGGGAAATCAAATGCAGCACCTCTGAGCTATGGCCCTTCCCCAGGAGTTGTGCGATAAAGATATTTCCCACATTTATCATGCTATTTTTGTGATATACAAATGACATGAGACTTGGTATACTTATTTGTGTAACGTTATTCTTGTTTTAAAAACCCAATTACAAATTTGTTGCTTATAAAAACACAAAGTCCATGTAAGCTTATGTCACAGTAAAGTACATCTAGATTTTTTTTTGGTACTCGTTAGGTAGAGTTGCAATATTTCAAGAAGTGAAAATCTGGACACATGCAATTTGTTGACTTCTTTTTCTTTTTAAAGAAAATCCCCCAAGTTGGTGAGATTTTGGGGCCCGGGGGAATGCCACGATTTTTCGGTTATGTTGCCAAAAATCCCGGATAAACCCACTGCTTTGGGGGAATTTCGCCACTGAAATTTCCTCCCAGTAATGTCCGGCGGAACTCAGACATAAGGCAACCCTACATTAGGGTATTTTGAAAACTAGAACCTCGCTTTTAAAAAATGAAAGAAAGCTGATATTCACAAGGTGCTGTACTCCGCACCCAGCCCTAAATTCCACATTAAAATTGTTTTGCAATTTTTTGTGTGTATCAAGGCATGCACAAGGCATGTGTTCTGAGCCATTTCAGTCAGGAGCCTGCCGGCATCCTTAGCATAAACTGTGCCTGTCTACGCAGTGGGGGAAGAGATTTCTTCTGTAAGAAGCAGAAGGAAGAAATTGTGGGGTGTGTTGTTGTTTTCTTGCGCTACCCACATGGCAGACAATGCTTAGGCCTGGTCTCCTGCCGTTTGACATGAAACATGCCTGCAAATATTAGCAAAGGTTTAAACAGGAGACCCACTTAACAATCTGGGCCCCTGAATCACGCCGCCTGCTTTCGGCTGCTTAAGCATTCGATTTAACTTGAATGGGAGTGGTGAGGAAGGTTAAACAGGGCAAGAAAAGACTGCTGTGCTGGGCGGGCGGACAGAGCAGGAAGCTGCTGTGTTTGTGTGCTCATGCCTGTGCTCTTTCCACGGCTGGGACCGGAGTCACAAAAGAAGGTGTGAGTTATTTATGAGTGCCATTGTGCAACGGTCGGCGTTAGGCTTGTCTGAACAACAGTTCAATGGCTTTTGAGCATGTTGGAAAGGAAGGGTTTGGGTTTTTTTTGGGGGGAGGGGCGTTTAAAACCAAGATGCCTCTTTGAAAAAGGGTCCTGGAAACTTTTCACATATCTTTTGTGGGAGTCCCCTGCTCCAGTCTCATCAGTTTACAGACAGCCATATGGGAGAAAGCAGAAGGCAGAATTTACAGCCAGGCATAAAAGCGCAATTGAAGCTTGAATAGGCATTTGGTCCTTGACTTTTCTTAGTGTTCTGTCTTCTAACTGGGAGAGGATGTGAGTCTCTGCAACAGCTGCATGGCAGCTAGAAATCAATGGATCTTCAAGTTGGAGGGGGACTTCCAGCTGTTGGCAAAAGGAGGGAGTGTGCACTAGGGGGTAGGTGAATCTGTCAATCTCCGTTTCTTTTCCCCAGTGTTCCGTAGTTACGTTCACTTATCCGCATTTCCACATCAGTTTGCATTAAAAGTAAAAAGTCATCGTGAAAATTAGCCAGTATTTTGCTGCAAATTTATCTGTTCAACTTTGCTTAAGGTGCACAACATTTTTATTTTTGCAAACCCGTTTCCCTTATCGGAATGCATTTTTCTATGTCATTTTCACCAATATGTGCATAAATTACCCAAGTATATGGGTTTCCGCACACATTGCCTGGCTGGAGAACTGCACAGCAAAATTCCTGTTTAGGGAAGTTTTTAATGCTTGATATTTTATTATGATATTATATTTTATTATGTTTTTATATGTGCTGGAAACCACCCAGATAGGGAGGGTGTAAATAATAATAATAATAATAATAATAATAATAATAATAATAACACACACACACACATAAGCAGCGCTTTCTCCTCCTCCATTCCCGTCCCCCTGCCGCCGACAGCAAGGACAGGTCCCAGGGTTCGGAGAAGCGCTGCGCAAGCGCTTCTCCGAACCCCGGGATGTCTCCTTCCTGTCGGTGGTTGGGGGAGAGCGCTTTCTCCTCCTTCCTTCCTCTTCTCCAGCCGCCGACAGGAAGGACGTGGGACACAAACGCCTACCTCGCCGCCGCTGCTTCACGGCCTCCCGCCGCTCCTCTCACGGGCCAGGGAGGGTTGTGAGGAGGAGGCCTCCGCCGGCCTCCACCCTCGCTTCCCTGACATGCCCTGCCGTGAGGCGGTGTCCGGCCGGGAGCGGCGGTTGGAGGAAGCAGAGGGGGGGAAGAGTGCGCGCGTGCAGTCTCTCCGTCCAATCCCTGTGTCCCTGGGGCACATGCGCAGTAACCCAGGGACACACGGGAAAACTGGACGCAGAGACACAGGGACTTTATTATATAGGATACACATATATACAGTGGTACCTTGACATCTGAATGCCTCGACTTCCGAAGGTTTCGACTTACGAAGTCGGCAATCCCGAAAGTCTTTTCGCTGCGCACGTGTTCTGCGCCTGCACAGAAGCGGCACACGCGGTCGACACATGTGCAGAAGCGCAAAATCATGCTTCGCGCATGCGCAAAATGGACACTTCGACAACCTACGCAAAATGGACACTTCTTCAACTTACGAAGAGCACCGCGGAATGGATCGCCTTCGTAAGTCGAGGTACCACTGTATGTATGTATGTGTTCGGGTTGCAAACACCTCGGGTTACGAACAACTCGGGTTAGGAACTGCGCAAACCCGGAAGTATTTTCGCCGCGTGCGCATGCGTAGAAGCGGCATGCGTGATTTGCGCATGCGCAAAGCGTGAACATAGCGAAAATAACGCTTTGCGCATGCGCAAAATGGCGGTTCGGGTTACAAACTTTTCGGATTACGAACTGCGACCCGGAACGGATCGCGTTCGTAACCCGAGGTACCACTGTGTGTGTGTGTGTGTGTGTGTGTGTGTGTGTGTGTGTGTGTAGCCATTGGGAAATCTGAAGCAAGTTGTCATCAGGACACTCATGATACCCAATTCTATTTCTTTATTACAGTCTTACCTTGGAAGTCAAACAGCTGAGTTCTCGAACATTTTGGCTCCTGAACGATCGAAACCTGGAAGTGACTGTTCCAGTTTTGGAATGTTCTTTTGGAAGCCGAATGTCTGACGGGGCTGCAGGAGCTTTCTGCAACCAATCCGAATCCGTGCTTGGTTTCCGAACGTTTGGGAAGTCGAACGGACTTCCGGAACGAATTCCATTCGACTTCCAAGGTGTGACTGTACATCTAAGTCAGGGGAGGCTGGGCAAGCTCTGGATCAGTGTCTAGATGAAGATCAATAAACTGATCACGAACCCCAGAAAGACAGAGACACATTGCTGTCCAATAATGTGGAGTGTGTCAAGAGGAGTTCAGAGCACCTTTGCCTCTCCACCTGAGTTAGGATTCTGGCCTAATCAGGATCCCCCTCATATGGGCATCATGTGCCATTAGGCTAATGGTCCATCTAGTCCAGCAACCTCTTCTCACATTGACTGACCACTTCACCCAGAGACCTCCCCCTAAATAAACACACATTTGACTCAAATTTTAGTTTTGGTTTTTGGCAGAATTTCGGCCACAACTTTGTTGTTGTTGATGATGATGATGATAATAATAATAATAATAATAATAATAATAATAATAATAATAATATATTATTTATACCCCGCCCATCTGGCTGGGTTTCCCCAGCCACTCTGGGCGGCTTCCAACAGAAAAATAAAACACAATAATCTATTAAACATTAAAAGCCTCCCTGAACAGGGCTGCCTTCCGATGTCTTCTAAAAGTCTGGTAGTTGTTTTCCTCTTTGACATCTGTTGGGAGGGTGTTCCACAGGGCAGGCGCCACCACCAAGAAGGCCCTCTGCCTGGTTCCCTGTAACTTGGCTTCTCGCAACGAGGGAAATGCCAGAAGGCCCTCGGTGCTGGACCTCAGTATCCGGGCAGAACGATGGGGGTTGAGACGCTCCTTCAGGTATACTGGACCGAGGCCATTTAGGACTTTAAAGGTCAGCACCAACACTTTGAACTGTGCTCGGAAACGTACTGGGAGCCAATGTAGATCTTTCAAGACCAGTGTTATGTGCTCTTGGCGGCCGCTCCCAGTCACCAGTCTAGCTGCCGCATTCTGGATCAGTTGTAGTTTCCAAGTCACCTTCAAGGGTAGCCCCACGTAGAGCGCATTGCAGTAGTCCAAGCGGGAGATAACTAGAGCATGCACCACTCTTGCTAGACAGTCTGCAGGCAGGTAGGGTCTCAGTCTGCGTACCAGATGGAGCTGATAGACAGACAGAAAAGGGAGTGGTTGCATAGGCTCTGGTTTGACTAGCTCCCTGCACCCTTGCAGGTAGCGCTGACCCAGAGCTCTATCATAGGTCAGCCAAGGGTGAACACCTGACAGGGTAAGTGAAAAGCTCCGGAACAGACTCTGTTCATTCCCCAGATGCTCCCCTGGACTCAGCCATGGGCGCAACCCCCTCTCAGGGGTTGACCAAACCAAGTTGAGTCCCTGGATTCCCTTAAAAGAATACCTTTCACATAGGGATGGCGAGAGCGTTCTCCCATCCCTATCACCTGAACCAGTGCCTATCCGCAATCTTACAACTTGTGACGATTTGCTACACGGCAGGCGAAAACCCAAATCAGCCAAGTGGGAAAAATTCCTGTCATGCCCCTGTCCCAACGACAGACGACAGACGACGGCATAGCAAGGTCAATTGCAAAATACCCTAAAAGTAGGGAGAGGTGGGTGGGTGTTCCGATGCATGAGCCAGAAGAGGAAGATCTGGGTCATGTGCATGGGCATATATAGGTCCCTCGATCCGTTTGGACTGCGCCCCATTGGCCAGATTAAACCCAGCAACCCAGACCTACCAATCGGGTGTTGTGGCTGTCCAATACACCCACCCACAACAAGGAGGTCAGTCTCCAGGTCTCACCGCAACACGTGGCCTCTTTTAGGGAGGACACACTTTACAAATATGTCTGCAAATGTGACATGTAGTGTGGCTTGCAGACGGCTGCAATGCCTGGAGATAGACAGGTTGTGCACCCACAGCAGTGACCAGAGGAGGAATGAACACTGGGAGGAGCTCAGGGAGAAGCAATGCCATAGAGCATTGGAATCAGCACAACTGGGCGCCTTCATCTGCCCCGACTTCCATAAAACATGCCTCTCCTGTATCAGTCTCTACAGCCACAACAGGCGCTGTAAGTCTCCAGTGGTTTGACCCTCAAAGGAGCACTCATGAGACAGACAGACTTCTCCAAGCAATTTCTCTCTGATAGAATGCAATTTTGCATAGTATTTTCAGTAATATGTACATTTCTGTATGCATTCTTTGGATAGAGATCAGAATCCAAAAATTTAGAGAACTGCAGATTTTAGAAGAAACCTGTGTTTGGGGTCATGTATTGTGTGAACTGGGTAGGTTCAGTTCACATAAATATGCAAACTCAACAGATCTCTCCTCCATCCCTAGTTCACACCTTGTAGCATAATAATAATAATAATAATAATAATAATAATAATAATAATAATAATAATAATAATAATTTATTATTTATACCCCGCCCATCTGCCTGGGTTTCCCCAGCCACTCTGGGTGGCTTCCAACAGAAAAATACAATACAATAATGGATTAAATATTAAAAGCTTCCCTAAACAGGGCTGCCTTCAGATGTCTTCTAAAAGTCTGGTAGTTGTTTTTCTCTTTGACATCTGATGGGAGGGCATTCCCCAGGGCAGGCGCCACCACCGAGAAGGCCCTCTGCCTGGTTCCCTGCAACTTGGCTTCTCGCAACGAGGGAACCGCCAGAAGGCCCTCGGTGCTGGACCTCAGTGTCCAGGCAAAACGATGGGGGTGGAGACGTTCTTTCAGGTATACTGAACCGAGGCCATAAATATACACATAGAGATAAAAACAATGCTTTAGCTTCTGAATAAAAAAAATGTATGCTTTGTTAAGGAGGGAAAACAGTCATTTTGCAACCTCGTTAACTTTCATTTTCAACAGCAAACGCGTTAAATGTGGTAATTTAAAATACTTGATTTATGAAACATTTGGCATTTTCAACTCTTTCTAATTGCCCTTTCCTTTTCTTTTGCTGTCTGCTGCACTTTTCAAAATAACGTGCAGAACATTTTAATTGTTCCTACATCCAGAAATTGATAGTCGCATTAGATGAGATGTTCCCACTGTGATTCCCATTATCAATTTATTTTTATTTCATTCCATGTATATTGGCATAAGGGGTTGATCGCTGCTATCTATTCTGCATATATCAATTTTTAATTGGCAATGCCAGAACAGCTTTAGCCCCTGAGCATCGGACACTTGGGGCGGTGAGCTTAAAAGCTCCAGATTGGACCAGGAAGTATGGCTCTCCTGTTGGTTTCCTGTTTCCAGTATTTGAAGCTACTGCGGTAGCTCCCACCATGACGTGTACAAACACACCATCTGCAAGGAACACTATTGTTCACTATTGTTCACTATTGTTCTCCAATTTTTTTTCTCCAAATAATATTCCCCACTTGTTGAACTAAATATAGAGTATCGTTTGTGTGTGGCATGCTTTGTTATGCTATTCTAGAGCAGAATACAGTCCTTGCACGAGTTCTTATGAACTCCTTCGCTGAGCAGCTTCTCCCGCCCGCTAAGCCACATTAGCAATTCAACTGTGATAGCAGAGACAATCGAAACTTAACTAAGTTGAGTGCATGGCCGCAAATAATCATTTTAATGGGGGAGTCAGCTGCTGGGAGCAGATGTCTGACCTGCCCACTGTTCATAGGGGAGGGGCAGCTTAAATGGAACATGGCCCTAGTCACACACTATTAAAGGGGTGATCTATGGCGCTTGGAAGATAAATCTCAGCAAAGAGACAGTAGCAGCGATGGCCCCCATAGCCTCATTGCTGGCATCTTTTGTGGTCAGATTGTGGCATGCCTGGCAGAATCTGTGCTTGAGAATTCAAAGCAGAGTTGCTGCAAGGATGTCAATAGGATTTGGCAATTGCTTGAAAAGAGGGCGTTTCCGCACCCATCTTGGCTCCATCCATCCTGCTGACAACAGGATGGAGACTCTCTCTCTCTCTCTCTGTCTCTCTCTGTCTCTCTCTGTCTCTCTCTGTCTCTCTCTGTCTCTCTCTGTCTCTCTCTGTCTCTCTCTGTCTCTGATGCCTGGTTCGAGGTATTTGCTGGCTGGTAGTTCATCTCACTTCTTGGCTCAGCAATTTAATGGATCTTTGCTTTTGCAGTTCTCCTCTAGATTTTTCTGCCAAGTGTTTTCTGAACAGGATAATGTTGTTGTTGTTTAGTCGTTTAGTCATGTCCGACTCTTCGTGACCCCATGGACCATAGCACGCCAGGCACTCCTGTCTTGCACTGCCTCCCGCAGTTTGGTCAAACTCATGTTCGTAGCTTCGAGAACACTGTCCAACCATCTCGTCCTCTGTCGTCCCCTTCTCCTAGTGCCCTCCATCTTTCCCAACATCAGGGTCTTTTCCAAGGATTCTTCTCTTCTCATGAGGTGGCCAAAGTATTGGAGCCTCAGCTTCACGATCTGAATAATATCCTGCAAACCTCTGTGTCAAAATGTTGGGGTTAGCTTTGGAAGGTGCCCGAATGCTGCTCAGATACATAGAGCAATAGATGCACGAAGGAAAGGAGCTTGCTCACCACTGGTCTTCTCCTGGCTAAGGACATGGTACAGCGCCATCTAGTGGTTGGCAGTGTTTCATACATAATCCTCACAGATAATTCCGGGTTTTGAAAATCCAGACACAGCTTTATGCATTCCCAAAGGAGCTCCGTGCGGCAAACAGCAAAATGTTAAAACAGAAAATTCAGAATCGAATAAAAACATGTTTAAAAGCACCATCTAGGAAAGCACTTAGGAAACATTTTGAGCACCTAAAAACCCCACGCCAAAGGATAAATGGACATAAATCTGACAGCAGGAATCACAAGACAGAGAAACCAGTAGGAGAACACTTTGATCACCCAGGAAATTCTATACAACTAGCTGTCTTATTACAGAAAAATTTCAGAAACAGACTGGAAAGAGAAGTTGCTGAATTGCAACTCATTACCAAGCTTAAAACCATGGAGAGACCTGGTCTGAATAAAGACATTGGATTCTTATCTCATTATACACGATAAAGCTTTCTTATGCCATCTCACCCCTTGCTTTTTCCTGCAAGACCAATTGCAGTTGTTAACAGTTGTTAACAGTCGTCAACAGGTTTACCACTCCTATCAGCCAATCACCCATTCCCACCACCCTTCTGAGTAATACCCCTCCCCACCCTCTCACTATATAAGGGTCTGGTGACTTCTGTTTCAGCGTATCTGAAGAAGTGTGCATGCACACGAAAGCTCATACCTATGACAAACTTAGTTGGTCTCTAAGGTGCTACTGGAAGGAATTCCCCCCCCCCCGACTACGTCATGGCTACCTACCTGTACCTAAAAACATGACACATTTAGAAAAAAGTGGGAAACCCCAGTCCAAATTTGGGTTGTAGCCAGGAATATTAAAGGCTATGGGGTTAAGTGGGATCTACTCCTAGTGAATTTCAGGCCTGTAGCCACGATTCATGTGCTGTGGCTTTCAAATACATCCTTGAACTTCATCCCATCAGTTTTCTGGTCCCCATAAGAACCGTGCTGGATTAGGTGAAAGGCCAACTCACTGCAGCATCTTGTTGGCACAGTGGCCAATCAGATGCCTCTGAGAATATGTAAAAAATGGCATGAGTGCAACAGCCCTTGTCTGTTCGTGGTCCCCAGTAACTGGTATTCGGAGGTATACTGCCTCTGATTTTTTTTTACACTTTGCAAAAAAAAGAAAAGAAAAGAAAGAAAAACGACTGTGGTCAGGGCCGGCTCTAAGGCAAGGCTGGGTGGCGCAATGTGCCAGGGCGCGGGCCACCAGGGGGCGCCATGCTGCTGTGCTCGCGGGGAGGCGTGATCTTCTTCAGCACCCCAAAACACATGCTTTTGGGTGGTGGCCCCAATAAAAGTTTTATTCAGGGCCATGATCTCGTGCGGGTCACATGACTTGCGTGGGAGTGTGACCCTGGAAGATGGCATCTCAGTTTTTCTCCTCAACGTGTTGGAGGGTATGTCCTTGGTATCATCAGGTCAGACCGGGGAAAACTTTTGTCTGAAATCCCAGAGAGCTACTTCCGGTCCGTGGAGACAACACTGAGATAAATGAACCAATGACCTGGCTTGGTTTAAGGCAGCTTCCTTGTCTGCCCCAAGAGCTGTGGTCTGCCTTACAGAACTTTTCTAACAGATGTTGGACTATAGTGCAGGCACCCCCAAACTTCGGCCCTCCACATGTTTTGGACTACAATTCCCATCATCCCTGACCACTGGTCTTGTTAGCTAGGGATTATGGGAGTTGTAGGCCAAAACATCTGGAGGGCCGCAGTTTGGGGATGCCTGCTATAGTGTCTCTTCCTCTAAGGCCTGGGGCTCTGGACATTCAGTTGAACCCCCCCCCTTCATTCTCCTTCAAAGGACTTTACTGCCAAAGGACTTTACTAATGTGTCTGAAGAGCTTGAATACTGAGGACACAAATATATTTAAAACACTTTATACCCCTTTAACAGGTATGGCTTCCCCCAAAGAATAATGGGAACCGTAGTTTGCTAAGAGTGCTACGAAATTACAGCTCTGCGAGGGGTCTCCTAACAGCGCTCAGCACCCTTACCAAACTAGCTTCCAAGATTCTTTGGGGGGACGCCATGACTCTTGAAGTCATATAAGAGTGCTTTAAATGTATGTTGTGGATGTGACCTTAGGGGGAAATCCTTTGAGGATATGATCTAGCACCAAACAGAAGCATTTTTAAGAAGTCCTCCTACTGTGAGACGATTTTCCTTGCCCATTGAAACAATCCGAGTTAGCTTTAGCAAAAGCATGCCCTAAGCATTTAGAAAAACAACTCTCTCAAGCTTACTTGCAACACACAGCCATTGTTTCTGACCAGGTGGCGCTTATAAATTTCAGTGAATATCGGGTCTGTGACAGTTGGACTTGAAATGCACAGCCTTGGAATCTGTCAAACCATCCATCTACAGAAGAGAGAAAGAAGGAACAATTCTATGCCCTGATTTGCCTGTGCGGTAGCCCTGTTTGCATATGCAAATGTGAGATTTTACAGGCAGGCTGGGTGATTGCACATTATTGCCACCCACCTGCTGTGATTTCCTTTGAAAATCTGCCTCTTTTATCTGCATTTTCCCATATACATTATCTGAAAAATAAAGTGTGTTTTCTATCTGCTTCCTTTGGCTTGCTCTAGCACAGCAGCAACAAGCATGTTTAATATTGAACAAGGACAGTGAATCCTTCCTGCGGGACAATTTTATGCTCACAACTTTTGCCAAAGTCACACCCAGCAAATCTTTTGGATTTCTGATGTGTTTTTCTTCTTCTTGAAAGTTCCCCATAATTTTCAGGCCCAACGTTTGCGTCCTTAAGCCTCCCTCTAACTTGTCTCCACCTTGAGGACTCCAAGCTGATAACAACAAGCTGGAAAAGACAGGAACTACAGCAACCTGTATCGCAATAAAATAATGTTGGGTTTAAAGGTGAGATATAGCAGCTCTGTTGCAAGGAGGCTCTTTCTGAGTGTAACTGAGCTGAGAGATTTTAATCAGCGACTTGTGGTGTTTTAAACTGTAGTGAAAATAGAGTAGTCCTGATATGGAGGTGTTCTTTTTGTTTCCACTTGTGGAAGGGGAGGAATTTAGAGTAGGGACTGCCATTCAGGAAAGAAATATAGGGCTATGGTACATACATAGACACACATGGCGTATAGGCTCATATGACGCGGGTGGCGCTGTGGTCTAAACCACTGAGCCTCTTGGGCTTGCTGATCAGAAGGTCGGCAGTTCAAATCCCTGCGATGGGGTGAGCTCCTGTTGCTCGGTCCCAGCTCTTGCCAACCTAGCAGTTTGAAGCCATAAATACCCCAGTGCCCAGGTTCCCATGGCATAAATTTGGTCAGAGCATCCTCCCTCCCCTCACTTTTGCTTCATCTCATTGAGATAAATGCGGTGCTTAAAACCTGATTTATTTTATCCAAGGGACAAATAGATTTATATCAGCTGTAGCTTTGTAACAATTAATGTGACAGGCGGCAGAAGATTAGCTGCACTGTGTTGGAACACCGCAGTGTCATTTATAGAGCAGGTGCTTTCGCTTTCGCTATCCCCCCCTTCTTTTTTTGCCTTCCCTGCCTCTCTCAGTCTTTTGCTCACTTGCTCGCTCACTGTTCCACCCCCGCAGCCTTCCCTATTAAAGAGATAGTTATTGTGCCACTGTGAAAAGAGCAGCTGCTCTTCCCGAGTTTCCTTGTCAGCCTCTGTTTGCAACATTGGTGTGGAATTAAGGGTGCGACACCAAGCCTTAATTACCCATAAGCACAGCGTCGGAGGGGCAACATTTGGGTGCCCCTCTGGGACAAACAAGATGAGAATGCATATTAAGTTCTTTGCTCCTGTTCCTCAAGAAGCCATCTTGGAAAGGTGACATCATATCCTCCAACATTTCTCTGATGGAAATAGGGCCATCCTATTCCATAACAATAACAACAATAATGATACTTTTATTATTTAAACCCCCCTCATCTGATCGGGTTGCCCCAGCCACTCTGGGCAGCTTCCAACATATATAAAAACATAGTAAAACATTAAACATTAAACCTCCATCTACAGGGCTGCCTTCAAATGTCTTTCAAAGCTTGTATAGTCACTTATCTCCTTGACTTGGGGATTGCATAATTCCATACCCTCCAACATTTCTCTGTTGAAAATAGGGACAGCCTAAGGAAAAGTGAGGGGCGTGGGTGGCGCTGTGGTCAAAACCACTGAGCCTCTTGGGCTTGCCGATCAGAAGGTCGGTGGTTCGAATCCCCATGACGGGGCGAGCTCCCGTTGCTCAGTCCCAGCTCCTGCCAACCTAGCAGTTTGAAAGCATATCAAAGTGCAAGTACATAAATACGCACCGCTCTGGCGGGAAGGTAAACAGCATTTCCATGTGCTGCTCTGGTTTCAGTGTTCCGTTGTGCCAGAAGCGGCTTAGCCATGCTGGCCACATGACCCGGAAAAACTGTCTGCAGACAAATGCCAGCTCCCTCATCCTGTAAAGCGAGATGAGTGCCGCAACCCCAGACTCGTCTGCGACTGGACTTAACTGTCAGGGGTCCTTTACCTTTTTAAAAAAAGGAAAAGTGGGACATTCCAAGATCAAATCAGAAACTGGGGTGGCTTCTGTAAATCTGGGACTGTCCCTGGAAAATGGGGGCACTTTGAGGGTCTGGGGCGTGGAGGACACCTTTGTAGTGTTTGAAGGACCCCCGTTGCTGAATGCTAAGTCAAATTAAATATAACCTCCTAGTCTTGGTGGCCCACTCAGTGAGACTAAATTGATTTGGAATCTCAAGCTTTCAGATATGAACAAGGCAGGCACCTGTTGCTTCACATGGTAGAAAGAGCGAACTCCTGACAGTTACAGGTAGGTAGCCGTGTTGGTCTGACGCAGTCAAAACAAAATTAAAAAAATCCTTCCAGTAGCACCTTAGAGACCAACTAAGTTTGTCATAGGTATGAGCTTTCGTGTGCATGCACACTTCTTCAGATACACTGAAACAGAAGTCACCAGACCCTTATGTATAGTCAGAGGGTGGGGAGGGGTATTACTCAGAAGGGTGGTGGGAATGGGTGATTGGCTGATAGGAGTGGTAAACCTGTTGATGACTGTTAACGACTGCAATTGGTCTTATGGGGAAAAGCAAGGGCTGAGGTGCTAATGAAAGCTTGATCATGAGATAAGAATCCAGTGTCCTTATTCAGACCAGGTCTCTCCATGCTTTTAAGCTTGGTAATGAGTTGCAATTCAGCAACTTCTCTTTCCAGTCTGTTTCTGAAATTTTTCTGTAATAAAACAGCTACTTTGAGATCTTGTATAGAATGTCCTGGGAGATTGAAGTGTTCTCCTACCGGTTTCTCTGTCTTGTGATTCCTGATGTCAGATTTATGTCCATTTATCCTTTGGCGTAGGGCATAGCTGCCAAGTTTTCCCTTTTCTCACGAGGAAGCCTATTCAGCGTAAGGGAAAATCCCTTTAAAAAAGGGATAACTTGGCAGCTATGGCGTAGGGTTTGGCCTGTTTGTCCAATATAGAGAGCTGAAGGGCAGTGTGCAACTGGGGCGTGATTACCCTCACGACAGATTGTAATTTGACACACAGCACTGCCTCGGGGTGTCTATGTGTCAAGCCTACCCAAAAAAACAGACTTGAAGTCAGCGGCCCACTGTAACCTCTGCAGTATTCATTAAGAGGAGCAGCGCTAGGCTGCATCAGCCCATGTTTAATGTGAAGTTGCGCCTGTATATTTCTTTTCATTCACCTGTGGCCTTTCCAGATGCCATCGGATGCTGTGGAGAAACCCTGCATATGTGCTTGTTTATGCTCATGTTTCGGAGCCCAAAGAGCCTTTTCTGACAGAGTTCGAGGCCTTGTTTGGTGATGGTGTTGTAGGCTTTGTGTGGCAATAGCTCTTGGCGACAGGTTCTGCCAGAAGAGAAAGCCTGTTGCTTTAAGACAGAGGTCCCCAAACTAAGGCCCGGGGGCCGGATGCGGCCCAATCACCTTTTAAATCCGGCCCACGGACGGTCCAGGAATCAGCATGTTTTTACATGAGTAGAATGTGTCCTTTTATTTAAAATGCATCTCTGGGTTATTTGTGGAGCCTGCCTGGTGTTTTACATGAGTAGAATGTGTCCTTTTATTTAAAATGCATCTCTGGGTTATTTGTGGAGCCTGCCTGGTGTTTTACATGAGTAGAATGTGTCCTTTTATTTAAAATGCATCTCTGGGTTATTTGTGGGGCATAGGAATTTGTTCTTTTTTTTTCCAAAATATAGTCCTGCCCCCCACAAGATCTGAGGGACAGTGGACTGGCCCCCTGTTGAAAAAGTTTGCTGACCCCTGCTTTAAGATTTTATGAGGCAGGTAAATTTGGCCTTCTTGGGCTGGGTGACAACAGACTCTGATTGACTGGAGTCTGCAGTCAGCTGGAAGTATAGTGTCAAATGGGGGTTAACCATCAACTAAGGAAGTGGTGTTTTAGTCACTTGAGGAGCTGGAAGAGAAGGGAGCTGATGAGGGAGGTGGAAGGAAAAGGCCAGAGAAAACAGAAGGACAGCCTGCTGAATCAGGCCAATGGCCCTTCTGTTCCAGCATCCAGTTCTCATGTTGGCCACCCAGGTCCCTGTGGGAAGCCTGACAGCTAGACATGAGCGCAACAGTGCTCTTCCCACATATAATTCCCAGCAACTGGTTTTCAGAAGCCTCTGACAGTGGAGGTAGAACAGGCATCCCCAAACTTCGGCCCTCCAGATGTTTTGGACTACAATTCCCATCTTCCCCGACCACTGGTCCTGTTAGCTAGGGATCATGGGAGTTGTAGGCCAAAACATCTGGAGGGCCGCAGTTTGGGGATGTCTGAGGTAGAACATAGTCGTTGGTTGATAACCCTGTCCTCCATTAATTTGTTTAAGAGATCAGCAGAATAGCTGATGCCTGGATATTAATACCCACTGTGTCGTTAATAACTGGAGTGTATGGGGTGTTGGGGAGGGGCAGTACCCCTGGTGGGGGACATGTCATGCTCCTTGGGGTCACTAACAAAGCTTATAGATGGGCCTTCTCTAGAGCCCGCTTTGAGGCAATGCCCTCAGCGGTGCTGTACGGCAAATTTATGCGGGTACCAATTCATGAGCGCCTTTGCCCTTGCATGTCTAACAAGGTAGAATCTGTCACTCACATTCTTTTATTTTGTGAATTTTATAGTGAAGAATGAGCTCAACTTATTTTACCCCTTTTATCAAAATTTACACCCTTACAGTATTATTTGGAATCCCCCCCCCCCCCGAAATCTTACGAAAATTCTTTCTGGAAGATTCCTCAAGCCCAGTGACGTGGCCAAATTCTGCACTTTAGCTATTAAGAAACATAAATCCCTTCTATTGAATGACACATTGCAAATTCATTTTGTGTAATTGTTCTATTTCTGGTGATGTTATTGCTGACTTTCTTTCGTTTGGAATTATGATATTCTGTATTGCTGGCTTTTGCTGTAATAAAAATTGAACTTGAAATTGCTCCTTCTGGGGTAGTTTGTCCAGCTTTGGTTCCCACCTTGCACTCAGCTCTCACCTATGGCTCCTAGAAGCTGTCAGCATGCGGCAGTGTCCACACCTTGGGAAAGGGCTTAAACTGGGTGAGGGAGGCCAAAGCATTTTTTGTGTTGACCTTAGCTGACTGTAGAAACTCTTTTGCACTCTGGATAATACTGTTTGCACTTCATTCGCTATTCTAATATGGTGGTTCTTCGGTTTACGAATGTAATCCATTTCGGAAGACTGTTCGACTTCCAAAATGTTCAAAAACCAAAGCAGTTACAGGTACTTCCGGGGTTTTTGGTGTTTGAAAACCAAAACATTCGACTTCCAAGACATTCGAAACCCGAGGTACCACTCTATCTTCCCAGAAAATGCCAATCCTGACTACCACAATCTTTTTTTCTTTTTTTAACTCTTAGGTGTAGAATTTTCGTGAGTTGCATCAAGGCCAGGCACCCCCAAACTTCGGCCCTCCAGATGTTTTGGACTACAATTCCCATCTTCCCCAACCACTGGTCCTGTTAGCTAGGGATCATGGGAGTTGTAGGCCAAAACATTTGGAGGGCCGCAGTTTGGGGATGCCTGATCAAGGCCCTTTAGGTAGTAAGCGACTCGTGGCTGTAATTTATAATAACAAAATGTGGCACCCTTAGCTCTGCTACGATATTAAACAGCACCATTTCCCAGGCTCAGACCCAGGCTTTGCCTTGGACTGACTGCCAGAGGGTGTGATTGGCATGGCTGGCAGCCAATCAGCTCAAGAACCTTGATACAGCTTTATACTGACCTTCACGAATGTCCATAGCTTGATTGCTTACGTACCTAATGTGCTATTGCCCCCTAGCCTCCACTTCCTGAACTACAACCCAAGGTTTTCATTCATCCTGTTGCCCCTTCCATCATACCCTCCAACATTTCTCCGATGAAAATAGGGACGTCCCATTCCATAATGATAATTTTACTATTTGTACCCCACACATTTTGCTGGGTTGCCCCAGACACTCTGGACAGCTTCCAACATATATAAAAACTTAGACAACATTACACATTGAAAAGAAACTTCCCTATACAGGATTGCAGGGGTTGGATAACACCATATTCTCCAACATTTCTCCAATGAAGAGAAATGCCTCCATTTCACCCTAAGGAAAAGCAGGATATTCTGGGATCAAATCAGAAACCGGGACGGCTTCTCTAAATCAAGAATGTCCCTGGAAAACAGGGACACTTGGAGGGTCTGTTAAATATGGGAGATCTTCAAATGACTGTATATACGCCTGGTTCTTTTACAGAAGCTAGCTAACTTTAAAGCAATGAAATAGGCAATGTTTTCGTTGCTGCTGAATCTAATGTTGTTGTTGTTGTTGTTGTTGTTGTTGCTGTTAATATTTCTGAGGTGCAGGTGTAATATAAGACGCATTCAGCAGTTACTTTCTGAATCTCAGTGTGGGTCCCCCCCCCTACCCATAAGTTACAGTTAGGGACCGATAGATCACCTAACTTCTGGTCAATGTCAGTTTTGCATCCACTCAGTCTGATGTCCATTCTATCCCCTTGGGGACAGGTTAAAAATGTGTGGGAAAGTCGCATTGAAACTGTACACATTTTATATGCATCGTGTATGCGTTTCCCCATGAAATACAGTTTTTGTGCACCAAAATGTGAACCAAAAATGTGTTGCGAAATTCAAAAAAGATACACTATCGATCTGGAACTTGATAATTAGGTTGGTTCGCTTTAGAACTTAGGCCAAAAAACCCCCCAAAACCCTCATCTATCCCTAGTCAGAGTGATACATGACCAGGAAGGCTTCTTTTTTACCGCTTCTGGAAACTTCATGAAAAGTGATGACTTACTTTAGTTCAATGCTAGCTGCAAATGAGCAGTCCCATATACAAGCATGCATGCAGAAAATAGCAGGTATTCTATGCGCTATTTCAAGTGTTCTGTGGGTTTGAGTGATCTGAATCCCCAGTGGGTAGATGATTATGTCTTCATCTTTCCAGAAGGTCACATTATACAAATCAATTGCTAATTCAATTAGTCATGGAAAAAACAAGCCACGAAACATCCCTGGGAGATGATTGGGAGTCAGTTATGTATGGGTGACTGAGCAAAGTAAGTCGGCCTCGGTTGAGGGCTTTGATTTTTAATCCATAATGCCAAAAATTGCCACCCTTTTGAACTGAAAAACCTGACTTGCAATTTATTTCTCGCAGGGTAGAGTTTTATAGCTGCATTGACATTGGCAAGTGTGTTCATGCATGCAAAGTCTGTTCCTTATGCCTGACTAATAACCGCTTTTAAGGTTGATCTAATCAATATAGACTTAACTGCGAAGGGTTCTATGGTTAATGGCACTTCTGTTTATAAAAAGTCAGCTTGCTCAACATTCCGTCACACTCTGGTGTGACCAACAGAACCAGAATGGATTCATGCTGATTATTAGTAGTAGCAGGACCAATGGCGTCACCAGGGGCAGGAAGTAGCCACGATTTGCACCCCTTCAACTTCTACACACACACACACACACACACACACACACCCCTGGGCGGGCAAAGATGTGATGAAGGTAAAACTGCTCTCTACACCTGGCGATGGGTCACAGGTAGATGTGCAAGCTCCCGAGTCCTGGGTGCATGTATCACAACTGTAGGCATTGAACTAGTCTAATAAACCTCAGTTTATTAATTGATTGATTGATTGAATTTATACACTGAGCTATACCCAGAGGTCTCAGGGTGGTTCACATAAAAAAAAAATCACAATATATAAAATCAAAGTAAAACAAGTAACACAATACCCCACCCCCACCCCAAAAAAGAGCTGCATTTTAAAAGGGTACAGGATGTCAATCCAGCCAACCAAAGGCCTGGTTAAAAAGGAACGTTTTTGCATGGCACCTAAAGGTGTATAATGAAGGCGCCAGAAGATGATCTCAGGGTACAAGTAGGTTCATATGGAAAGAGCCGGTCCTTGAGGTATTGCAGTTCTGAGCTGTTTAAGGCTTTATAGGTCAAAACCAGCACTTTGAATCAGAGCAGCGCACGGAAACGCCATTTACCATCTCGCCGGAGCGGTACCTATTTATCTACTTGCACTTTGACATGCTTTTGAACTGCTAGGTGGGCAGGTGCTGGGACCGAACAATAGGAGCTCATCCCGTTGTGGGGATTCGAACCGCCGACCTTCTGATCGGCAAGCCCTAGGCTCAGTGGTTTAGACCACAGCGCCACCCACGTCCCAGAATGCAGAATGTAGGCACCCTATATATAGAAATGAGCAAACCAATGATATTTTAGGGAGCAGGCTAGCAGGCGGGGCCCATTACTTACATCATAGGAGCCTACACAACACAAAAAACGGTTGCTGTATGTAGGTTTTATTTTATTTGTTGTTTTTTATCTTATATTTTGGAAATGTACATCCAGGTGTTTTTTCCTTTAATTTTTTTTGGGGGGGGCCAAGAGAGTGGGGCCCTAAACTATAGCTTGTTTAGCTTATACGTAAATCTGGCCCTGGCTGTTACACACTCAGGTCCTGCTGGCAAACATCTGGTTTTAAAAGCAAGTGAAAAACAAAATCCATCATCATCATTATTTATTTAGTTTGTATGCCAGCTTCCATCCGAAGATCACAGGGCGATTTGGGGTCCCAGACAAGATCTACCTTAGCCTTGCCTGAATATTATTGGAATTGAACGTGAGACCATCTGAAGATGCTCTTTTAAATTTGTTTGTTTATTTATTTTTTCATTCCACCTTTCTCTTTGGGAGCTAAGAGCCATGTACGCAGGTCTCCCAGACGACCACAATCCAGGTGACCCAACCCAGACCTGATTAGCTTTGACAATGCTGCCGAATCATGTGACTTCAGACTGTGCCCAGGTGGGAAGCGTCTAGGGAGAGGAAGACCGGAACCTTTTCCAAGTGCTTTAATGAGAGTTTTGCATCCAACAGAAGAACTGGGCTCTCTGAATTTCCAGATGCCTGTAGGTAAGTTATTGTCAGCGGAGAACTCCAGTGACGGCTTTTGCAGATAACAATAAAGAAGGCAGTTAAAATTGCACAACCAGTTAGTACCCAGCAGAGAAACCTTTTTAGAGTGGAACGAATTTGGGGCTGTTTTGATCGAAGGAGCTCTTAACAGAAAGGATGGATTCTATTAAAGAACCAGCGCCTTCCCGGGGGGAGGAGGGCATTATTCCGCACCTTGGGAAGTTTTCTCAAATTAAACTCCCGAGGCAGGGGAGCGTCAAAGGAAAATGGGCTTGCGGCTTGATCAAAGGGAATTAACAACATGACTTGCTCTCTTTCCCTAAGAAGGAGAAGAAGAAATCTCTCTCCCCACCTGCATTTTTAGTTTCATGTGAGAAGTGGGAACCTGGATTCCCTGACACTTGTTTTGCTGTTGCACACACTTGGTTCATACATGAGAGCCCTAAGAAGAGCCTGCTGTATTGTGCCAAAGGCCCATCTAGTCCAACATCCGCTTCGGATGACAGCTGGTATACAAATTAAATAAATAATGATGATGATGGATTTTGTTTTTCACTTGCTTCTAAAAAGCAAGGTGCGCCCAGTCAACAGGTACACTCGGAATACACCAGTCAACAGGTACACTCGGATGGGTTCTTCTGAAAGTGTGTGGTTCCTGTTCTATGCTCTCGAAGGAGACCTTTTGGGGTATAAGGAGGAGTAAAGCGCTCTTCCAGGTTAAAAAATACCAAGTTTCAGAACTTTGGGAAATACTGCCTTAGAGAAAGAAGACTCGCCCTAGAGGTAGGCCCCTGCAGGGCCGGATCAGATTAACAGAACCAATTTTCCACTGATATGGACTGCACTTGTTACAACAGAGTCCACTCTATGGTTGGAAATGCACTTACGAGTATGCGGTATCGATTCTGAACTGATTACTTTCCCTCCCTTAGCATTCTCTTTGTTGGATTTCACCACGGAGTCAATAAAAAACAGCAGCAAAAATGGGGAAAGAAAGAGACTGGCATTTAATGTAATGTATATCGACGTGAAGTCCTCTACACTTTTCTAAGGGCACTCAAATACAGTGGTACCTCGACTTACGAAGGCGATCCTTTCCGCGGCGCTCTTTGTAAGTCGAAACCTTCGGATGTCGAAGCATCCATTTTGCGCATGCGCGAAGTGCGATTTTGCACTTTGCACATGCGCAGACCCTGCACGCCGCTTCTGCGCAGGCACAGAATGTGCGCGGGGCGAAAATACTTCTGGGTTTGCCAACATCGTAAGTCGTGTTTTGCATCAAAACATCCAGGGTGTCAGGGAGGGAGGGAGGGAGGGAGGGGATTTCCCAAACTCCTAAAACCTCCTGTCAGGACTACAAGATGATATTTACAACTTTTCTGACTGGAGCCAAAGTGAGGGCCTTTTAAATTTGCACCTCTCCCTCCCTCTCCTCTTGGAAGGCAAGTAAAAAGGCGCCAGGAAAGGGCAGAGCATTTTGATTCATGCCAGATTTTAAAGCAAAGCCTCTGCTTTTCTCCTGTCAAACTACTCCTTGGGACAGAACATAGATCTACACTTTAGACCACAGATCTGCAAACCTTTGACCATTGGGATTATGGGATGTATTCCCTTCCCT
The DNA here is from genome assembly GCF_963506605.1 of Zootoca vivipara. Classification (NCBI taxonomy): domain Eukaryota; kingdom Metazoa; phylum Chordata; class Lepidosauria; order Squamata; family Lacertidae; genus Zootoca; species Zootoca vivipara. The sequence goes on from NC_083276.1 coordinate 10,605,284, forward strand.
GTCTTGCTTTTAACAATGCAAACCTGCCTGAAGGAGCTTCAAAGTGTGATACATACCTCCTCCACGCAGGGGGGGGGGAATGCTTTTAGAAATTGTGCAGGAACCAACCATATCTCACTTCCTGTGTGATTCTGTGCACAAAGGTGCTATGGAACATACAGCAAAATGGCTGTCCCCATGAATACAAAATTTTAGAGAGGGGTGAATATCAAAGTATCACTTTGTTTCAGTTCACATATTCTTTTAGGAAATTCTAATGAGGTAGGATCGCAGCAGAGGTAGGACGACAGAGGTAGGACGACAGAGGACGACAGAGGACGAGATGGTTGGACAGTGTTCTCGAAGCTACGAACATGAGTTTGACCAAACTGCAGGAGGCAGTGCAAGACAGGAGTGCCTGGCGTGCTATGGTCCATGGGGTCACGAAGAGTCGGACACGACTAAACGACTAAACAACAACAACAGGATCGCAGCATTACCATCTGGACCAGACTGAATTTTTTCCACATGCCTAGTTCACACCTAGGGATAGGGGAGAACTTCGATTCAGTTTGCGTTTCAAGGTGAAGGTATGTAATCAACACTTTCTGAAACATGAGCCGAAACACCGCCATTCTTCAGAATTCGCTCCCCTCTGGATTTTTTCTCCAGCCAAGCAATGTGTACAAAAATGCATAAGTAAGGTAGAGTGTGCACAAGAATATCATAAATAAATGGAAATAACAAACAAAAATGTATTCTATTCGGGGAAATATTAGGGAAAACATGTTTTGTGAAAATGTGTATTTGGGGAGAATTTTGCACCGAGATGCTGATGAAATTTCACGAGGAGCTTAAAATAAAATTGCAAACTCGTGGAAATGTTGGGACCTGAACTTCAGATATGAAAAATGAGGAACGTGGAAAAACTGAAACTGACAGATCCACTCATCCCTGTTCACGCCTGCCAAGAGTGAGATTTGTACTCACACCCTTACCTGCTATACTGCACCAGAATTATAGCTGCTTTTACACATGCCCTTCTCTGGGTGGTGGGAGGTCAGAGCACCCACATGAAGCCACCCACAGCCTAATAATCTTTGGAAATGTTTACCTTATGAACGTTTCTGCCCGAGCACCTGAAATGTGATTCTGTTTGGCATGTCTGAGCTGCTGGTAGACATGTTCGAAGTTGGATTCTGAGCAGCCATAATTCTCTGCGAATCTCACTCTGTTGACCCTGATACACATTTACTGTGACTCTGGTCTATGGTCTGCCAAACACAGCCCCCAAGGAGCCAGTGTTCTGCCTATTAAAGGGAAAGAACGATATTAAATGTCACTGTTATTGATGCTGTCTGCTCACTTCTCTCTCTCTCTCTCTCTCTCTCTCTCTCTCTCTCTCTCTCTCTCTCTCTCTCCTGTTATTTACTGAAATGATTTGTATGCAACAGGAAAAAATAAACTTGCCAGAATAGCTCTAGAGTTTCCCTCTTCATCAGAACCCATCAGAGCACAGGTACAAGGTATACTTGTTGGCAGCAATGTAGTCGCCATTGCTACATTGAGGACTTTCAGAAAACCTTGCAAAATACTGTAAATTCCTATCATTTGGGGGCAAACCAGGACTGGCCCTCCCTAGATTTCATTCCTCCTAAATTCAAACACAGGCTGGTAAATCAAAGGTGAGCAGCCGCAATGTCTAAGTTCAAACTCCACCACTTAAAGCAGTGTGCTTCTGAATGGCAGTTGCTGGAAACCGCAGGATGAGAGACAATGCACAACATAAGGATGAAAGAAGAACCTGCTGGATCAAGCCAATGGCCCAATCCTGTTCTCACAGTGGCCAACCCAGTGCCTATGGGAAGCCCAAATGCAGGACCTGAGTGCAACAGCACACTACCCACTTGTGATTCCCAGCAACTGGCATTCAGAGGCATGCTGCCTCTGATTAATGAATACTTAGCCCAAGATATAAAGGTCTAGAAGTTTTTCCGGGACACCACTCAGACAACTTCTGTCTCAGCTGCAGGGACACTAACTGTGGTCCCAGAGACGTGGCAGGAGGGGGCGCACTTTCTGAAGGGCACAACTGGGCTGCAGTGGGTTTTTTTTTTTTAATAATTATTTTTATTAAAGATTTTCTTGGGTTACAAAGGTAGTGCAATGTCTCTTTTTTCATGCATCATTTTTACACAGCAATTTTACTTGTTGAGACATTATGAGGAAGGGGGGGGAAGAGGTGGGAGGGATGGGGAGTTGGGTGTGGTGGATTGCCGATGTTTCTGTTTTTCTTGATATGTGTAGGGGTTCGGCGTCAGCGTCGTTTGTGCAGGTTCTCTGTTGTTTGTTCGTGTTTCTTTGTTGGTGAGAGAGGTCAGGATTTGTCTTAGAATGTGGTTGTTCATTTGTGGTTAGCTGTGATGGTCCTTAGTTTCTTGCGTGAGTGGGGAGGGAGGGTGTTTTGATCAAGTTAGCCATATTGATTTGTATGCTGACGGTAAGTTTTTGTCATTGTCCTGTTGGGCTGTATAAGTGATGAAGGGGAACCATACTGGGGTGAAGGTGTCTTCTTCTGTTTGTCCCCGTGTCAGTTTCAGCTTACTGGTTAGTTTTTCTAGTAGGGCTGTTTCCCATACAACTTGGTACCATTGGTCCAAGCCTACTCCCGATAGGTCCCTCCAGTGCCTGGCTATGATGTTTCTGGTTGCTGACAACAGATGGATTATAAGTTCTTTATGATCTGAGTGAGCGTTGTTATCTTGAAAGATATTTAGTAAAACCAATGGCTGCAGTGGTTTTGAAGGTGCTGAAAGACCAGAAGGGACGTGGCAATGTATGGCGTTCACAATGCACACATCTCTGTTGGGGTAATTGCTGGCAAACAGGGTGGGCGTCCAAGCAAAAAACATTATACGTGCCAGCCCGTTCCTCTCATTGGCGTTCTGCTCCTGGGATCCATCAATCTCCTTCCCCAACAAGATTTTGTGACTCATGTCCAGAGACACTGAGCACACATTAGCAGAGAAACAACACCAGCAGAAGTCAGGCTCTGGGGTGTGACTTTAGCTACTTTATTTAAATACAAAATTCTGGGCTGCATCAATAGGAGTTTAGCATCTAGATCAAGGGAAGTAATAGTACCACTGTATTCTGCTCTGGTCAGACCTCACCTGGAATACTGTGTCCAGTTCTGGGCACCACAGTTCAAGAAGGATACTGACAAGCTGGAACATGTCCAGAGGAGGGCAACCAAAATGGTCAAAGGCCTGGAAACAATGCCTTATGAGGAACAGCTTAGGGAGCTGGGTATGTTTAGCCTGGAGAAGAGAAGGTTAAGGGGTGATATGATAGCCATGTTCAAATATATAAAAGGATGTCATATAGAAGAGGGTGAAAGGTTCTTTTCTGCTGCTCCAGAGAAGCGGACACGGAGCAATGGATTCAAGCTACAAGAAAGAAGATTCCACCTAAATATTGGAAGAACTTCCTGACAGTAAGAGCTGTTCAGCAGTGGAATTTGCTGCCAAGGGGTGTGGTGGAGTCTCCTTCTTTGGAGGTCTTTAAGCAGAGGCTTGTCAGCCATCTGTCAGGAATGCTTTGATGGTGTTTCCTGCTTGGCAGGGGGTTGGACTGGATGGCCCTTGTGGTCTCTTCCAACTCTATGATTCTATGAAAATCAGGACAAAGGATAGCATGGCTCCCCTCCTTCTTGCTCTCAGAGAGAAGAGAAAACAAAAGCTATAGTGAACGGAACTTCCATTCACAAGACTCCAAAAACCACTGCTGGAACATAAAGCACAGACGTGATTAAAACAATCCCACACGTCTGTACAGCGGGGGAATGGGATACCAACCAATCTCCTGGGTGGCCAGATGGCCTGCGAGTGGAGAGTGGGCGGCCAGCCAGGCTCTCCCCTGCCAAGGTGGAACCCCCTCTCGCTGCCTGCCCCCTCCGGCGCCTTAGGATGGTGCTCCACACACTTCTCATGCCATGGCTAGCACTGCCTCTTGGCTCCCTCCTGCCCCAGGGCCATCACAGAGTCCCCAGCCAAGGTTCCCATAAGGGAGCAGGCAGCTGCAAGCATGGTGAGCTGCCACAGGAGCGCCCGGTGCAGGTGCAGAAGCAGCCCCGCGATCCTTGGCTGGCAGTGTGCGGACTCCTGGACCTGACTGGCAGAGCTTCCTGTGGACATGCTACAGGTGAGCTGTGGCACCCACCCCTTTTTTGCCTTGCCCTGGTTGCCAACAACTGATGCGGTCCCAAAACAAACAGTAACATTGCTCTCCGAGGTGCTGATCCTGCTTTGTCTAGCCCAGGGGTCGGCAAACTTTTTCAGCAGGGGGCCAGACCACTGTCCCTCAGACCTTGTGGGGGGCCATACTATATTTTTTTGGGGGGATGAATGAATTCCCACAATAACTCAGAAGTGCATTTTAAATAAAAGGACACATTCTACCCAGGTAAGCCACCCCCGACTCTCCCCTCCCTTCTCCACAGCACTGGACGAGCTTACCTGTGTCTTGCAAGCGCCAGGGGCTGGCACAAAAGTTCTCTGGAGAGGGGCTGGCAGCAACAAAGCCCAAATTGAGCCTGCTTACAATGGCGGCCGCTCGAGCACTACCGCTGCTGCTGCTGCTGCTGGCACCAGCAAAGTCCACCCCCCTTCCTCTTGGCTCTAGGGAGGGTTGGGAGAAGCTAGGAGGAGGGAGGGAGGGAGGAGGCGCCGCTGAACGCCCGCGCTGGCACGGCCCAAATGATCAGATCCACGCCGATCCACACATCGATTCCCAGATCATCTGCAGGCCAGATCCAGAAGGCAACTGGGCTGGATCCAGCCCCCGGGCCTTATTTGGCCTACCCATGGTCTAGCCTTCCTGCTTGCCTCGAACCCTGAGATTACTGACCTCTCCTTTGCTTGGAGTACATCCTCATGGGTCAAGGTCAGGCATCCCCAAATTTCGGCCCTCCAGATGTTTTGGACTACAATTCCCATCTTCCCTGACCACTGGTCCTGTTAGCTAGGGATCATGGGAGTTGTAGGCCAAAACATCTGGAGGGCCACAGTTTGGGGATGCCTGGTCAAGGTGCTTCACCATATCAATCATTTCCCCCCTCCCTCAACCCTTTGCAGCAGAGAACTGGTAGCTTGGGTTTCCTTACAACCCATGTTTGCCACTCAGATCAACAAAAAGTGTACTTACTTCAGTGGAACCAACTTTTCATCCCAATATAGGAGCTATTTTACCCCCAACCCCCCACCCCCACCCATGAGTGACAGAAGAATCTGGAGGAAAATGAATTCATTTAACTAGTGGTATTAAATCCAACAGACAAATGGAAACATCTTAGGTCCTTTGTGTGTTTGTTTTCATTTTTCATTTTTGGTAGATTTCTGTGGGAATCCATGATTTAAATGACCTTAAAAATACTTAACCAGACTGGTATTATTTCACCGAAACATATACGCTCAGAAATAACAGTACAAGTAACTTGGGAACATTAACATCAGAAAAGTTTATTCACCTTTGAAAGGGAGAAAGATCCATCTATACAGTTCCCCCTGTGTAAATAAAGGTGGGAATGGGCAAATTATTTCTTTCATAGCCACAAAGGGCTCAGAGAAAGACACATTCCATTAATTGTGGGATTCTATAACCCTATATATTATTGATTCCACCAGATAACCCAATACCATTACTTTGATTAATACCACCTTAACCTGGGATAACACACTCAAAACTGCAAACTGCAACATTCATCATTTTTTAAAAAATGGGGGAAAATGGGACATATATCTCATTTCATGCCTGGAAAAATGTCACTAAACCCTCTCTTGGTGTTAGTCACAATGGTATGAAATGCAGCTGGGTGTACAAAATCTCCTATCCACATCTCCCCACCCCAGTGTTTCTCAAACTTGGGTCTACAGCTGTTTTTGGACTACAATTCCCATCCTCATTGACCCCTGGTCTTGCTAGCTAGATATATATATATATATAAATAAATAAAATAAACTCCTTTTAGTACATGTGAAAAGGATCTAGGAGTCTTGGTAGACCACAGACTTGACATGAGTCAGCAGTGTGATGCAGCAGCTAAAAAAGCCAATGCAATTCTGGGCTGCATCAATAGGAGTATAGCATCTAGATCAAGGGAAGTAATAGTACCACTGTATTCTGCTCTGGTCAGACCTCACCTGGAATACTGTGTCCAGTTCTGGGCACCACAGTTCAAGAAGGATACTGACAAGCTGGAACATGTCCAGAAGAGGGCAACCAAAATGGTCAAAGGCCTGGAAACAATGCTTTATGAGGAACGGCTTAGGGAGCTGGGTATGTTTAGCCTGGAGAAGAGAAGGTTAAGGAGTGATATGATAGCCATGCTCAAATATATAAAAGGATGTCATATAGAGGAGGGAGAAAGGTTGTTTTCTGCTGCTCCAGAGAAGCGGACACGGAGCAATGGATTCAAACTTCAAGAAAGACGATTCCACCTAAACATTAGGAAGAACTTCCTGACAGTAAGAGCTGTTCGGCAGTGGAATTTGCTGCCAAGAAGTGTGGTGGAGTCTCCTTCTTTGGAGGTCTTTAAGCAGAGGCTTGACAGGCATATGTCAAGAATGCTTTGATGGTGTTTCCTGCTTGGCAGGGGGTTGGACTGGATGGCCCTTGTGGTCTCTTCCAACTCTATGATTCTATGATTCCTTACACCTTTTCGCCTTCCCTCATGGAAGCTGATTTTCTTCTGGGGCCAACTTTCCCCCCATATCCCTCACTGGAGTTGTCTTTCAAACTGTCATGAAGTATATTGACGTGACAACCTCAGTTAATTTCCTACAAGGCAACCGCACTTAAGCCACATTTATTGGCAAGCAGGGAAGCGGATGACATAATAAAGAGCAGACACATAGGGTTGTTGGGTTTTCTCCTCCCCCAAACACTCTGGGTTATAAATCATAGGATTTCCCTTGGCAGCTACAGCTGTGGGGGTGCAGAAGGTGGGGGAGAGAAAATGAAGCCTTCAGTACCTGAAAGACAAATGAAAGATCAGAATACCTTAGAGAAATAATCAATATTCTCTTATTCCCCTGGCTGAGAAGAACATGGCACATCTGAAACCGTTACCTCTGCTGCAGAAACAGAAACTCTTGAGAGATATGAGTGTCAGAAAGGTTAGCAGCTGCCGCCACCTACTCCTCCTCATTTTTAAGCTGTCAAATATTAATATGCCCCAAGTTAGGCAGGTTGGAGGTAATGAAAACACAGCGTAATAAAAGGGGGAACTTATCTATTCAGGACAAACTGCTGACTGGATCAATCAATTACAGCACTCCAGTAAGGTGGAGTTATTGCTGAGCTTCTCAGTCATAGAATCATAGAATCAAGAATCATAGAGTCGGAAGAGACCACAAGGGCCATCCAGTCCAACCCCCTGCCAAGCAGGAAACACCATCAAAGCATTCTTGACATATGCCTGTCAAGCCTCTGCTTAAAGACCTCCAAAGAAGGAGACTCCACCACACTTCTTGGCAGCAAATTCCACTGTCGAACAGCTCTTACTGTCAGGAAGTTCTTCCTAATGTTTAGGTGGAATCTTCTTTCTTGTAGTTTGAACCCATTGCTCCGTGTCCGCTTCTCTGGAGCAGCAGAAAACAACCTTTTGAGAAGAGCTCGCAGTCTTGAGCATTTACATGGAAATCAGCTGCTTTCTGTTACTTTCACGTAAACAAGGACATGCAATGTGATTCAAAACAGATTTGCTCAGAAGTGATTCCTCCGCTCAGCTGAAGAGAACCTTACTCCCTATTAAGTGAGCAGACTTAGAATCGCAACCTAAAGACTATCCAGAGGAATTCTCCACTCCTCGTGCACATTGTTCCAGGGGTTCTCCTGACCTTCCAGAGCAGATTTGGGGGAAGCCTAAGGAGCACATGTGGGGGGAGAAGAGGGAGGCTGTGGCGTTTGCCTATGAAGAGTGTGATGTTATCCCCACTATGTGTGTGAAAGGGTTAAATGTAAAGCCAATGAGAACCCAGGGGGCAGAGTCAGCGAGAGTATAAGACAAGCGGGGGGGGGGGGAGTTGAGAGGGAGATGGGTCGGATGATGAGAGGAGAGAGAGTTGTTGTTGAAAGTTGTGGTTGTTGAGCTGAGGGGAATCTGTGGGTTGGTTTAAGCCAGGCATCCCCAAACTTCGGCCCTCCAGATGTTTTGGACTACTGTGTGAGAAAGTAAATCTGAGTCAGTGACAATCAGCATCTGAATGGAACAGATAAGAACCTGGGCAGTTCTGGTTGAGAAGTGGGAGGAGGTTGGTTGGATTGTGAACTAGAAGGTATCGGAAGGTATAGGCCGGTATAGGAACTAAGTTAATATTGACTGAACACCATCTTTGAAACCATACTGTGAGGGACAGGGGATATCGCGAAGTCCCTCCCCTCCTGAGTTCAAGCCCGTCCCCGAGCAAAGGGGAAAGCAGGGAGAGTTCCGATTCCAGTGGGGAAGCAGGAAGTCGTGTCCGAGGCTCAGGCAAGGTAGAGGAGCCAGGGTCCCAGGTGGGACAGGAAGGGGCAAGCAAGGGGGGAAGACCCATCCCTCCAACTCCAGAATTACGCAGGAAGAGGAGGGGCAAGAGGATGGGTCTGCCAAAGCTTTTGTGTTGGAGAAAGACGCGCCAAAAGCCATTAGGAGGTTCTGAAACCGACTGACAACATCGCTCCGTGTAAATAGCAATGACTTGAGCACTGTAAATACGCAGCACCAATAAAAGAATAAAATGCAGAGCTGCGTAGCGTCGTTACTCTGAAGTAGTCCACTCCGGCCACTGTGACAGCAACCTCCTAATCATTTTTGGGCTACTTCGGAGTTGCCGGGATGAGCGTGTCCGAGGCGGAGAAGTGGCGGCAGATCGCTGAGCAAGCCCAGCTAGAACTGCAACAGCTGTCGCTGCAGGCGCAGGGAGAATTGAAGGCAGCTAAAGAGGAGACTAAGAAGGTCCAGGACGACCGGCTACAACTTGCGGAACAGGTGAGAGAGCTCCAGGAAAAAGAGCAGCATTTAAGGGCGGTGGCGGTAGACCTCCAAAACAAGCTGGATGCAGAGAAAAACAAGGCGGGAGGGGCTCCCCAAGTCCAAGTGCTGCCAGGAAGGAGAGCAGGGACCCTTGTAAGCAAGTTCAATGGAGACCCGAAGGAGTTTCAGGGCTTTGAGACTGAGATCGTGTATGCTCTTGAGCTGCACCAGAATGAGTTCCCCGATGATGAGCACAGAGTAGCGTTTATTGTGGAACATCTCACCGGAGCAGCCAGGGAGTGGCTAAGACCATTAATCGCAACCAAGAATCCTTGCATGAAAAATGTCCAACAATTTCTAGAAGGTTTGAGGACGATGTATTCGTCCGATAGTCATTTGGACCAGACTAAGGAGGAACTGCATAATTTACGCCAAGGAAATATGACAGTTCGCGCATATTGGGCGAAATTCACCATGCTGGTGCACAGACTGGGGTGGGTTTTGGATTCGCCTCCCATGCAAGCTGCGTTTTACTTGGGTTTGAGCGAGGAGGTGAAGGATGAACTCTCGAGAGGTCCAAAGCCCAGTACTATGGATCAGCTGAGCAAAGCAGCTCTGGCGGTGGGGGTGAGGCAGGAATCCCGGTGGAACGACAAGCAAGCGACGCGCGCAAAGCGGGCTTGGTTCCCACGGTCGCAGGAGAAGCCACTCCCTCAACAACCCTTTCAGGCCACGCCTGGAGCCAGCCAGGACCAGGAGCCCATGCAGATTGATAGCGCGCGCGCGCGGGCTTTTCAAACCCCAGCGGCGCCAAGACGCAAGGAGGGAAGGGGCGGGAATTGCTTTCTCTGCAACTCACCCCAGCATCTCGTCAGAGACTGCCCACATCGCAGGGAGTGGCAAGGAAAGGCGGGAACGGTGGTGCCCTCCCCCACTGACGCAGCACCACAGCAGGGAAACGGGAAAGCCTGGCTGCAGGAGACAAGGGGCAGCAGCCAGGCACAGTCAGCAGACAACAGCCCCAGCCCGCCCACCCGCACAGAGAGGTGCAGAGCCAGCCCACCCCTCCCAGAGCAGGAGTGGTTCTAGAAGTGACGCTAACGCTCCCAAATGGCTATCCCCTGACGGTCCTCGCCTTAATTGACAGTGGGGCGTCCGCCAACTTCTTCTCGAGAAGCTTTGCAGAAGAGCACCAAATCCAGCTTTTGCAGTTGGATTTTCCTCTGCACGTAGCAACCATTGACGGCAGGGAGCTGCTGGGAGGGGCCATCACACATCAAACCCCCCCCATGAGAATGACGGTGGGAAGGCACTCAGAGACACTGGCGTTCAACGTCACCACCATCTCAGACCCCCCCATCGTCTTGGGCATGAGCTGGCTGGCGCGCCACGACCCCTCCATCAGTTGGCACCAGAGGTGCATCACGTTTGGGTCAGACTTTTGTCTGGAACATTGCATGCAGCACCAACCAGGGGAGGGGCCTCCGATAGCCACGGTGGCCACCATGCATATCAAAGGGGGTGAGGCAATACCCAAGCAGTACTGGGACCTGCAGGAGGTCTTCAGCGAAGCGGAGTCCGACCATCTACCCCCGCACAGGCCTTTTGACTGCCAGATCAACCTGGTGCCAGGGGCGACGATACCCCCAGCCAAGCTGTACGCCATGTCAGACCAGGAGCTGGAGGATCTGCGCGCTTTCATCGACAAGAACCTCAAGCGGGGGTTCATAAGGGAAAGCAAGGCAGCAGGGGGCAGCCCGGTCTTCTGGGTGGACAAGAAAGACACGCAACAGCGCCGTCTTGTGGTGGACTTTAGACGGCTGAATTCGGTGACAGAGCCCGTGGCTTTCCCCATGCCCAGAGTGGATGATCTCCTGACGGCGGCACGCAGGGGCAAGATTTTCACCAAGCTGGACCTAAGGGGGGCGTACAACTTGATCAGGATCCGGGAAGGAGATGAATGGAAAACCACGATGTTCACGCCTCTGGGCTCTTTTGAATATCTGGTGATGCCCTTCGGTTTGCAAGGGGGCTCAGCATGCTTCCAGGCCTTCATGCACCACGTCCTGGGGTCCCTCCTCTTCAGGAAATGCTTGGTCTTCCTAGATGACATCCTTATCTACTCGAATGACCCAGTGCAGCATGTGAAAGATGTCAGAGAGGTGTTGCAACGCCTGAAGGAGAACCACCTGTATGTGAAGCTGGAGAAGTGCAAGTTTCACACCAAAGAGGTGGACTTCCTGGGCTACAAGCTGTCAGACAAGGGGCTGGCGATGGACAAGGACAAGGTGCAGGCCATCCTGGACTGGCACAGCCCCAGGACGCGCAAAGATGCCCAACGCCTACTAGGCTTCGCTAACTTCTACAGGAAGTTCATCAAGAACTTCTCTCGCGTTACGGCTCCCATCACGGACTGCCTGAGAGGCAAGCAGAAGTTCAAGTGGACACCAGAGGCGCAAGCAGCGTTCGAAAGCCTCAAGAGAGTGTTCGCCTCAGACCAAAACCTGTTCCATGTGGTGCAGGACGCGCCCCTACGCATTGAGACAGATGCTTCTGAAAAAGCTGTGGGCGCAATTTTGTTGCAACTGGACGCCAACAGGGAGTGGAGACCCTGTGCCTTCTTCTCCAGGAAGCTGACACAGCCTGAACGCAACTACACAGTGTTTGATAGGGAACTTCTTGCGATCTACGCTGCGTTCCAGCACTGGCGACACTTCCTGGTGGGCGCGAAGCACCCCATCCAGGTGTGCACAGACCACAAGAACCTGGAGTTCTGGAGAACTGCCAGGGTGCTCAACCAGCGGCAGATACGGTGGGCAGAGTTCTTCTCGAACTTCAACTTCTCCATCCACTACATCCCGGGGGAGCAGAATGTCAGGGCGGATGCCCTCTCCCGCAAGCCAGAGTACATGGAGGAGGAGGCGCCACCAGCCCCAAGGCACATTTTCCCCCCGTCGGCATGGTCCTGCGGAGCAGCTGTGGTGAGCGAGGCAGAACTCACAGCACTGACGGCAGCGGATGAATTTGCCAACCGCATCTTCAGAGAACTGAGAGGGGGGAGGGAGCAGGCAAAAGACTTTGCAGAACGCAGAGGGCTGCTTTTCTACAAGGGTGCGCTGTACCTACCCACCACCCAGCTTCGACGTACGGTCCTCAAGCAGATGCACGACAACCCTACAGCGGGGCATTTTGGAAGGGACAAAACCGCTCACCTAGTCATGAGACACTTCTGGTGGCCAGGGGTGCGGGAAGATGTTCGAGACTATGTAAGGGGCTGTACCACCTGCCAGCGGGCGAAGGTGGTCAGAGCAGCGCCACCAGGGTTGCTGGAGCCCTTAGCCACACCACACAGGCCGTGGGAAGTGGTGTCCATGGACTTCATCACAGATCTGCCTTCGTCCAGGGGTAAGACTGCAGTGTTGGTGGTCGTGGACCTTATGTCCAAAATGTGTCACTTTATACCGTGTGCCAGGGCAGTCTCGGCAGAAGAGACAGCCAAACTGTTTGTTGATCACATTTTCAGACTGCATGGATTACCTTTAAGGGTTATTTCGGATCGTGGCCGCCAATTTGTTTCCAGGTTCTGGCGGCGGCTCATGAACCTCCTGCAGGTGGAGGTCAGCTTGTCGACGGCTAGACACCCGCAGACCAACGGACAAGCGGAGAGGGTCAACGCCATTCTGCAGCAGTACCTGAGATGCTACGTCAGCCAGCGGCAAACGGACTGGGTGGATCGCTTGCCACTAGCAGAATTTGCCTACAACAATGCAGTGCACGTCTCCACAGGGGTGTCGCCCTTTAAGGCCAATTACGGGCGCGACCTCAGATCTTTCCCAGAGAGGGAGAGGGAGGAGGAGGAGGAGGAGGGCCCACAGGCTGAGGATTGGGCAGAGGAACTGGAGACGGTGCACCAGCAGCTCAGAGACCACTTGGAGAGGGCCAAGGAAGCGTACAAAAAGGGGGCAGATCGCCACAGGCGACAAGGGGAGGTCATCAGGGTGGGGGACAAGGTGTGGTTGTCCTCGGAGGGCCTTCCCACCAGAGGGAGGTGCAAAAAGCTGGCACCCAAAAGGCTGGGCCCCTTCACGGTCACGCAACAGGTAAACCCGGTGGCATACAGGCTGGCACTGCCAGAGGACATGAGGGTGCATCCAGTGTTTCATAGATCGCTGCTGTCGCCGTACAGGGAAAGCAGCAGGCTCAGAGACAGCGAACAAACCCCCGAGGGAGGGGGGGAGAGGGAAGGCAGGGAGCAACTCAATGAGGCCACGGCCATCCTGGATTCAAGGTGGGGGGTGGGGGGACTGGAGTACCTCATGGCATGGGAGGATGCTCCACCGTCCCAGAATGAATGGGTCCCAGCCACTCAGATACAGGAGGAATTCTTGGTGGAAGAATTTCACGCCCTCTTTCCCCACAGACCCAAGCCCTGGCACATGGAAAGGGAGGGGGAGGAGGAGGAGGCACGGGAGAGCAGCTCACCATGGCGCTGGGAAGCGGAGTTTGAGGAACCGGAGGATGAGGTATGGGTGTCACCGAGATCCACCCAGTCAGAGGAAGGAGCAGATTGGCAGAACGTTTTTACCCCCACCAGCTCTGACGCCACGGACTTTTTGGGATTCCCGTCCGCCCAGGCGGAAGGGGGGGGCTCGCAAGACTGGGGGGAGGTATTCACACCAACGGGCTCGGAGAGCACTGAGTTCTTAGGCTTCCAGTCGTCACCGACACATGGGGGGGGCCTGGGGAGGGGTGAAGGAGAGCTTGGGAGGGGGGTGGATGTGAGGGACAGGGGATATCGCGAAGTCCCTCCCCTCCTGAGTTCAAGCCCGTCCCCGAGCAAAGGGGAAAGCAGGGAGAGTTCCGATTCCAGTGGGGAAGCAGGAAGTCGTGTCCGAGGCTCAGGCAAGGTAGAGGAGCCAGGGTCCCAGGTGGGACAGGAAGGGGCAAGCAAGGGGGGAAGACCCATCCCTCCAACTCCAGAATTACGCAGGAAGAGGAGGGGCAAGAGGATGGGTCTGCCAAAGCTTTTGTGTTGGAGAAAGACGCGCCAAAAGCCATTAGGAGGTTCTGAAACCGACTGACAACATCGCTCCGTGTAAATAGCAATGACTTGAGCACTGTAAATACGCAGCACCAATAAAAGAATAAAATGCAGAGCTGCGTAGCGTCGTTACTCTGAAGTAGTCCACTCCGGCCACTGTGACACATACGCTTGTTATACTTGTAAGAAATAAACTGAAGTTTGTGTTCACTTTAACAACCCTGACTGGACTCAGTGATTACCAGGAAGTGCCTGGCTGGTGGCAGCGAGTTACCATGGTGGCACAGGGATCAATCGACTGTGAACCATCCAGGGGTCCCTGCGTGATTGCCACAGAGGCCTTGTCATAAGAACCTAATAAAAGCCTGCAGGATCAGTCCAATGGCCAATGCAGTCCAACATCTTCTCACAGTGGCCAACCAAAGGCAGAGCCTGAATGCAACAGCCCTCTCCCCACTTAGGATTCCCTGCAACTTCATGGCTACCTGTCCTCCCTTAATTTTTATTCGCCAGTACATAAAACTAAGCAAGGGTTAGCAATATGTTTGGTGTTGGATTAAGTGTTGGTCTTATCTGATTTCAAATGGTCTCTTTGGCGATCACTCGTAGCTGAGTAAGATTGTCTTCCATAAACACGATTTTAACAATGGGTCCGTAAGTGACCGTGGAGGCCAGTTCTGGAACCACACGTCCTTCCACAGTGGGGACATTGGTTTCTGGGCAGGAGTTGATCATGGTGTGGATTTGCCAAGTGTGCCTTCCTCCTAGCACGTTTCTCCCTCGCATCCTGAGTTCGAGTATCTTCAAAGCCCATGACACCTTTGGTAAAGGCTGTTCTCCAACTGGAGCGCTCGCAGGCCAGTGTTTCCCAGTTGTCAGTGTTTATACTACTTTTTTTTAGATTTGCGTTGAGACAGTCTTTAAACATATTTTGTTGACCACCAGCATTACGCTTTCCATTTTTAAGTTCTGAATAGAGTAGTTGTAACTTGTCCTAGGATCTTATGGGAAAGAGTGGGTGAGAAATCCTATAAATTAATTGCTTTTATTGGTCTTGAGCTAGGCCATTTCTTTCTTTTAAAGAAGGCAAAGCAAGTCATAAGGAAAGGACAGCCCAAGTAAGGAAGATAATAGCTTCTTTTTTCTTCTTTTTCTTCTTTGGCGATCACTCATAGCCGAGTAGGGTTGTCTTCCATGAACACGGTCTTAACAGTGAGTCTGTAAGTGATTGTGGAGGCCAATTCTGGATCCACATGTCCTTCCACAGTGGGGGCATAGGTTTCCTGGTGGGAGTTGATCATGGTGAGGGTTTGCCAAGCGTGCCTTCCTCTTAGCTCATTTCTCCCTTTCGTCCTGAGTTTGAGCATCTTCAAAGTCCATGACACCTTTGGTAAAGACTGTTCTCCAAGACAGATAGCAAGACAGATCTTCAAGCAGCTGCTGTAAAGGTGAGAAGATGCTATTCAAAATGCCAATCTAATTGCAGTGGCCATTGGGACTGGCAAGGTGTAAGGCATGGAGGTCAACAGTAGGTGGAGCTGGAGCCAATGACAGGCAGCACCAACTAATTCAAGATTTATCTTCTTGCTCTTCCCTATTGGGTTCTAGAAGGGAAACACTGAGACTAGGGAAGAGGAGGCTGACAAATGGTGGCAACCCCCTGGGGTGGTTGTAAGTCAGAAACTGTGAGCTGGTTGAAGGTTGGACCAACCTAATTCTTAAATTGAAATTACAGTAGTACCTCGCAAGACGAATGCTCTGCAAGATGAATTTTTCGCAAGACGAATTCATTTTGCAAAAAAAAAATTGTCTTGCGAATCGCGGTTTCCCATAGGAATGCATTGAAATTAAATTAATGTGTTCCTATGGGCAAAAAAAGAAATTTCAATGCATTCCTATGGGAAACCGTGATTCGCAAGATGAATTTTTCGCAAAACGAATTGACTCGCGGAACGAATTAAATTTGTCTTGCGGGGCATCACTGTACCTGCTTTAAAAAGCAGGATAAGTGGATCATCTAATTAGGAAACTAATTTGGAAGGGGCTTCCAGAGGCAATCATGGGGAGATCCGTTTATTAAGGATATCCTGAACAAACTCACATGGCTGGGTATCTCGATAGGGGTTGAGGTTCCATTGCAGCAGTTTGGCTTGACTAGGCAAGGTCACCAGATGCCCCCACTGTTTGTGGCTAGATAAGACACAGCCAGCCATCACCGGATGTTGACCATGAAGTGTCTTGTTTTATGTGGCTACGTACAAGTCCTCGACAAGCCTCAACAAAAGCAGTCCCGCAGATAACAAAGCCTGCGGTTTGAGGGGGGCATCAAAAGGAATATATAAACATCCACAAGAGGGTACAATGAAAGGAAGCATCCATTGCCAGCCCACATGTTACACCTGCTGAAGGGTTTTTGGCTTCCCTTCTCCAGCTGCCTTCCTCCACCACTCCCCTCTCTTTCCCCAACTCGCTGCCTGCCTGCGGTTTGTTGCTTTGAGATCTTGGCATCTCTGCTCTGCTTCAAGGCTGTGTCACAGTCTTCAGCTGTGCTCTGCTCTGCTTCAAGGCAGAGGAAGCAAACAGAAGGTGGGTTCTGAAGCCGGAAGCTTTGGTGCATCTGGCAAACACATGGTATGTCTGCCACTGAATGAAACAAGCAGCGCTGGCGGCCTGAGAGTGTCCCGTCGCTTTCCCCCGCCCAAACATTTCTATTTCAAAGGGTGCCGTCCAGAGCTTAGCTCATTGTGGGTTGTTTGTGACCCTCTTGTGCATCCTTTCATTCCCCATCACCCACATGGTGTTCTCCTCCAACTCCTGCTGCCCCACATCTTCCTCCTCCCTAAATCCGAATTCTCCCTATGCTTCGAATATCCAAATAGGGTGTCTCCAGATCTGCTACCACAGCTCTATGTTGCGGTAGATGATGCAGGGTCTAAAAATCACTCAAATGTCATGGCAGCTGTGTTGGCTCATCTGCCATTATTTACTGCATGCTGTGCACCATGCAACATGCAGGTGTACACCGTACCTAAGTCAGCACCCCATCTATCATGTTGACAGTGAGGCAAAGTGAAACCAAAGAGGCTGCATGGAGTCAGCTGAAAGGTGCAGAGCTCCATAATTCTCTCTGTGTGTCAGGGGTTCAGACCCCTGGGCTCTCACTTGTGGTGTGCCTCAGGGTTCTGTCCTCTCCCCCATGCTTTTTAACATCTATATGCAGCCGCTGGGAGAGATCATCGGGGGTTTGGGCTGGGTGTTCATCAGTATGCGGATGATACCCAGCTCTACCTCTCTTTCAAATCAGAACCAGTGAAGGTGGTGAAGGTCCTGTGTGAGTGTCTGGAGTCGGTTGAAGGATGGATGGCGGCTAACAGATTGAGGTTGAATCCTGGACAAGACAGAAGTACTGTTCGTGGGGGATAGGAGGCGGGCAGGCGTGGAGGACTCCCTGGTCCTGAATGGGGCAACTGTGCCCCTGAAGGATCAGGTGTGCAGTATGGGAGTCAATTTGAACTCACAGCAGCCCATGGAGGTGCAGGTCAGTTCTGTGTCCAGGGCGGCTGTCTACCAGCTCCATCTGTTACTCAAGCTGAGACCCTACCTGCCCGCAGACTGTGCATGATCTGGTTATCTCCCGCTTGGACTACTGCAATGCACTTTACGTGGGGCTACCTTTGAAGGTTACCCGAAAACTGCAATTAATCCAGAATGCAGCAGCTAGACTGGTGACTGGTAGCGGCCGCCGAGACCACGTAACACCGGTCTTGAAAGACCTACATTGGCTCCCAGTACGTTTCCGAGCACAATTCAAAGTGTTGGTGCTGAACTTTAAAGCCCTAAATGGCCTTGGCCCAGTATACCTGAAGGAGCGTCTCCACCCCCATCATTCAGCCTGGACACTGAGGTCCAGCCCCGAAGGCCTTCTGGCGGTTCCCTCACTACGAGAAGCCAAGCTACAAGGAACCAGGCAGAGGGCCTTCTCGGTAGTGGCACCCGCCCTGTGGAACGCCCTCCCACCAGATGTCAAAGAGATAAACAACTACCAGGCTTTTAGGAGACATCTGAAGGCAGCCCTGTTTAGGGAAGCTATTAATGTTTGATAGATTATTGTATTTTAATGTCTGTTGGAAGCCGCCCAGAGTGGCTGGGGAAACCCAGCCAGATGGGCGGGGTATAAATATATTGTTGTTTTTGTTGTTGTTGTTGTTGTTGATGATGATGATGATGATGATGTTGTTGTTTCGCCAGATGAGCAGGAGTGGTGGCAAGCCCCCCCCCCCCTAGGCAAAGCGGCAACCAGGGAAGAGTCTGGGGAAATGGAGGATTTCATACCTGGTGAAGACTAGTGGCAGCACTCCTCAGAAGAGGAAGAATCAGATAGGGAAGAGGGAAGGAGGAGGAAGGAGTCGAGTCAGAATCAGGCCCTTGTGAGGAGAGGGGCCGGCAGGCCCCCTCCCCTCCTCCCTTCACAGCTGTAGAGCGTCGAGCTGAGAAACATAGGGAACAATTGGAGGCAGCTGCAGCTCGTAAGAGGCGTGGTCAGGAGCCGGCTACTTAAGGAAGGCTGGCTGCTCCCTTCGCCAACATCTGCAACTGCTGTGCTGAAGCGCATGGTTGTCCTTGCTTGTCCTGTTCCTAGTTCCAGTGGACCTGACTTCGGACTGCTCCTGACTTCAGCTTCTCCTGACTCTAGTACTGATACCTGACCTCAGCTGGTTCCTGACCTGGACCGTTGGACCTAGGCGCCATCTACATCCGGCTGCTGCCTTTAGCATGCCAACCTGTTGGCGCCCTAACACACACACACTCCCTTCTTTGTATCAATTTTCTTTCAATGGCACAGTTGCATAGAAAGAGACAGTAGGCGGCAATGAAGATATAATCCAGGTCACCAAGTGGGCTTTGATGACTTGAACTAAGACCAAGTTCCTAGCACCCCAACCTCAGTGCATCACCTTATTTTCAAGCTTGAAAGTATGTGTACTGGGGTATACATTTCGGTGATTTTTGGTGGCAGCGGGGAAGCAAAGTTGCCCACCTTGCCAGCAGTGGCATACATTCTCCCCGCTACTGGGCACCCTCCAAAGTTGCTTCCATTCTTTCCACTCCACACAGGAAAAGTGGCTTCCTTCTTTGGTCCTCACTCAGTGTTGCCCTGAAGCCTATTCAGAGGGATGTCAGGCATATTCATACTCCGAAAACACCAGTGTGAGGGCAGGGATAATTATTTCCTAATGCTGCCATCACTTTGATTTGGCTTCAGGATAACACCATCAAAGTGAATGTATGAGTAATGATTTCTCTTGGGATGAGAAGGAAAAGTAAGAACTTTGGATGGCCAATCAGAGGTAGTGGGGAGGCAATAGTAGGAAAAGTGATTTGGGACAGCACAGTTTCAGGAAAACCTTCACTATCCAGACCCCTAAATCTGTGCAAAAGAAGTTCCTTTAAGACCTTGACTCTGCTCTAGTTATAACCAGCAACAGGGAAGAGATTTGGATGTTTATTTATGATATGTTTGATTTTAGTTATGTTTGTATAAGCCAATTTTTGACCAGATTATCATATTTTGATCAAATTGCCCAAGATGACAACTGCACAAGAATAAAAAGCAAGCAATTTAAAAATGGGAGGGGAAACTTCTAAAAATAGCATACATTTTCCTTACTCCATCCATAAAGGGACAGTTCCTTTTGGGGTAAATCCTTCTAGGGGAGCCTACTGAGATGCTGGAGACATGTGATGTCAAAGCCTGGCTCTCTAGCGCCTCTCCCCCACACACACACACACACAGCTCCTGCTCTCCTTCCAGGGCTCACAGTGCGCATAGGGAAGAAACATCACACACATCCCATGGACTGCATAGCTGCCAAGTCTCCCGTATTCCCTGGGAAACCCCTGTTTTTCCAGCCGTTTCCCGCTGGCAGCCCGGATTAAAAAAAAACACCCGTAAATCCCCCAGATTCTTACTGGCCCGGGGAGGCTCCTTCTGTGCATGTCTGGAGTCTCTGGACATGCGCAGAAGCGATTTCTGGCATGGCGGCCATTTTGGAAATGGGCAGAGCATTTGTAGAAGCGACTTCCGGTGCTGCTCTGCCCAGTTCCAAAATAGCCGCAGCGTGACTTCCGGTTCCGCGCAGCTGCCGATCCCGGATTTTTCAGACTGGAAGTTGGCACCTACGGTGGACTGTGCTGTAATTATGAGTGCATATAACATAGCTCAAGCCACTGACAGAAGAAGAGGGGGTGGGGAGAGTGCACCGCCCACGGCAACACAATCCCGGTGGGATGCCATCGCGGCTGCCCCCGTGCTGGGCACCATGCCCCTGCAGGCGGCGTGCCACACCCACAGGACGCGCTCTCCGCCCCCCCCAGGATGCGCTCTCTGCCACCGGTGCTGGAGCATGAAGCTCCGCCACTGGCTCAAGCTCCATCGTTTCCCTGCCTGCCCCCAAATCCAAATGCTGTCCATGGCTACAAATTAAGAGCTGACTAATATGACATCTGCCAAAAAAAAAAAACCTTTGCGGTGATGATGTTATGCTGTGTATGCATTTAACTGTCCCAGCATGGCACCCGCATTCTAGCAGTTAGGAGGGAAATTAAAAACTCTTGGCGGTCTCCCATGTATAGATGCTGCTAACTCTCTAGCAAATATTCCACAGTATTCCTCTCTCTCCATCTCTCTCTCTCTCTTAATTTTTTTTTAATGTCATTTTAGCGAGACCTGTGAATGCCTGCAAGATTTAAACCCCCGGTGAGAGTTTTTATTAACAGACAAATATGTGAGGGTTCTTATGCTGCTTAAAGTGTAATTAACCATCTTCCAAAGATTAAGAAGGGCCCCGTCATAAGAGGAGCTGGGGACGGATGTGTTTAATTCCCCTAATCTCCGCTGTGGGCTGGGAAAGCAGAGGGGCCTCTGGTAGGTTGTTCTCGTGAACTGGGCCTGCAGCAGACAGGGAGATGCTCTAGCGGGTGTTATTAAGCTTCAGAAGCAGCTGGTGAGCAATGGGGAAGGCAGCCGTGCCCTGTAGGATGAGGAAGAAAACCCACTGGGGTTCCTTTGTTGTTGCTGTTGCAAATGCTTCAGAGGTAGAATGACCTCCTGTGGAGAGTTGTGGACTCTCCTTCCTTGGAGGTGTTTAAGCAGAGGCTGGATGGCCACCTGTCAGGGAAGTGTTATAAGAAAAAAATACCTCTAATTCCCTTACGGGGTATATAGAGCAGGGGTAGGCAACCTAAGGCCCAGGGGCCGGTAGCGGCCCAATTGCCTTCTCAATCTAGCCCATGGACGGTCCGGGAATCAGCGTGTTTTTCCATGAGTAGAATGTGTCCTTTTATTTAAAAGGCATCTTTGGGTTATTTGTGGGGCATAGGAATTTGTTCATATTTCCCCCAAAAATATAGTCCGGCCCCCCACAAGGTCTGAGGGACGGTGGACCAGCCCATGGCTAAAAAAGGTTGCCCACGACTAAATAACTAAACAACAACAATCTTTAAAAGAGTTTAATTCAGTGTACTGTCTGTGCATACTACCTGGTCATGATATGTCACTGTGTCATGTGATCAATTATGCAGGGCAGGGCTTAACCCCCCCCCCCGGAATGTTTTATTCAAGTTGGCACCTGTGTCCCTGACCATTGGCTGTGCTGGCCTGGAATGATGGGAGATGGAGTCATCTGGAGAAGAGCATTTACAGCCAGACGGTGTGGCTCGGGAAGGGAGGATTCTGTCTCTAGACCATGAGCTGATTTTCAGGGCGATAAGAAGGAAGTCGCACCCATTCAATCAGCTGTGCGAAAAGGAGCAACGACCTCCTGCTTCCATTAAAATGTGCTTAGTGCTTTTCTCTATGTGCCCAGATGAGCAGCAATTCAGTCTCATTAAGAAAGAGCACTGAACCCGGCAGATGCAGACAGAGACGCAGGCGGGCATCTTTCCCAGCAGGTTGATCAATAAAGACATTAGACAGCTCTGAAGATTTCGCAGAAATCGCCGGCAAGGCTTCTTCTTCTTACGGAAGCAGGCAGAGAAAAAAAGGGTCTGGCGAAGTCTGTGGTCATTTGCAGGAGGTCACCGTTTTCTGCCTTCATCCTTTCAGTGTCTCCGACTGCAAAATGGGCCGCAATTAAGGCAAGACTCTTATCATTCTGGAGGAATCTGGCTTGGGGAAGCGTGTAATTTTGAAAGCGGAGTGTATAGACCTCTGGAACCAGCTCTTTCTCGCCTTCATTCATCCTAGAGCGAGTTCACAGGGCTACATTATTGATGCGATAATTGCAGCTATCATTTGATTTCCCGAAAGTGTAAAACTGAAACGGAGGTTTGCCGTTCTCACATGATGGCTCGTAGCAGCTCGCGGGAGTTGAATGGGGCACCTTCGTGTTCTGCACACCGCCGACCAATATGTTGAGACACTTCAGGGCAAAGGGTAAACCAGTGGCGAGGCATATGCTAATGGCACCCACAGGGCAGGGGGCATGGGGTGAGGTATGGAGGGGAACCTGCTGCAGCTTGCCTCACAAAGAAGAAGAAGAGGAGTTTGGATTTGATATCCTGCTTTATCACTACCCGGAGGAGTCTCAAAGCGGCTAACATTCTCCTTTCCCGTCCTCCCCCCCAATAAACACTCTGTGAGGTGAGTGAGGCTGAGAGACTTCAGAGAAGTGTGACTAGCCCAAGCAGCTGCATGTGGAGGAGCGGAGACCCGAATCCAGTTCCCCAGATTATGAGTCTACCGCTCTTAACCACTACGCCACACTGACTCTCCCCAAAGCAGCGTAGGGGTGTGTGTTGCACTCACATGCCAGAGTCCAGGCGAGGAGAGGGGCAGGGAAGCTGCTGGGGACTCTCCTCTCTTTGGCCCCAGGTCAGGATTGACCCGGGAGTGAAGCTGCGGCTGGAAGCACTGGGTCATCACGTGAGGAAGCTGTCTTCACAGCTCCTTCACGCACCGGACCCAGGCTCCGAGGAGGAAGCCTGTCTCAAAAAATGCACCCGGAGCCATAGCCCCGCAGCTCCCCCCTTATCCCCTGGAGTAAACAATACGTTAATAAAAACACAATCCAATAGAACAAACCCAGCAGGAATTAAAACAGGCAGGGGTGAGATGAAAACCTAGCACCAGCAAAGGCCTGGGTGCATTAGAAAGCTTTAAGACATAGCTGCCAAGTATCCCGTATCCGCCGGGAAAACCCCTTTTTTCTTACCGTTTCCCGGCGGTCTCCCGTTTGGCAGAAAATCCCGGCATTGTCCCTTTAATTTGCTTCTTCCCTGCGGCCATTTTTCTGGTGCCGCTTTGCCCTTCTATGGGCACCAGAAAATGGCGGCGCCGGCGTCGGAAGTCGCTTCCGCGCATGACCGGAAGTTGCGTGACGCGACTTCCGGTTGCGGTTTGCCCTTCTATGGGCATCAGAAAATGGCGGTGCCGGCGTCGGAAGTCGCTTTTACGTGTTTCCGGTCATGCGCGGAAGCGACGTCCGGCGCTGGCGCCGCCATTTTCTGGTGCCCATAGAAGGGCGAAGCGCCACCGGAAGTTGCGTCACGCAACTTCCGGTTATGCGCGCGCTGCCGATCCCGGATCTTTACGATCCGGACTTGGCAGCTATGCTTTAAGGAGACATCGAAAGGTGAAGGCGGCGGCATCAATCTGGCAGGGGAAACCGCTGCAGAAAAATCACCACCAACCAAGTCTCTAATACGGCTTCACTGCACTGCACAGCGGTAATGTGAACACAACATAAGTGACAGCCCTTGGGAGTTCTGACGTCTGCTGTCGTGACACCACCAGCCAGTTTCTTCTTTTCCAGCCTTTATATACCTAGAAGTTCCTCCAACTTTTCTTCGTAGGATGTGCTTTCCACACCCCTGACCATTTCCCTTGCCCTCTTTTGACACCCCCGGAGCGTGGCTACATCCTTTTAAAAGAGCTACGGCCAAAGTCATATCACTTCCCTCCGAGCCACACGCAGCTGTCATCTGGGGTGGGCTGGAACGCCGCAGCTCATTTCTTGACATCTCTGCTTCTCGGAAGCTAATAGGCATGTCATCTTTCCTCCGCAAACAACATGCTCAAATTACCTGTGGGCGAGTTCTTTTCAGAATGGAGTTCGGGGGGAAATAATTGAAAGGGAGGAATGAATGCAAATCCATATGACCAGACAGGACCCCTATTAATATCCTGCTGCTTTGGGGGCTCGTGGGGCCAGACAGGAGTGTTTTCTCTCTCTCTCTCTCTGGCTAGACACTTCAACAGCACACTCTCATTATTAAACACTTCATTGGCAACTTTTGCTCATGATCACCGGTGTCAGAGCATGGAGTGCTCTGGTCTTCTGCCATTTTTAAAATGAAGAACTAGAGAAACCAGATACACACCTATACAGCTTGGGTCCAGGCTATCTGAAAGACCATATTCTCCCATACGGACCTGCCTGGACTCTGAGATCTTCAGTGGAAGCTCTTCTCTCAGCCGTGCCACCCCCACAGGCATGCTTGGTGGAGATGCAGGAGAGGACCTTCTCGGTGGTGGCTGCCTGCTCCCAAGACTTTGGAACTCCCTCCCTAGAAAAGCCAGACTGGCTCCCTCCCTATTGTTCTTCCGCTGGCAGGTGAAGACCGTTTTATTCCAACAGGCCTTTGGGAACTGGATGTGTGTTTTTTAAAGAAAGGACTTTTAACAGTGCTGAGCTGCTTTTGTTATCTGTATGTTAATTTATGTTGTTTTAATGCAGGGGTCAGCAACCTTTTTCAGCCGTGGGCCGGTCCACTGTCCCTCAGACCATGTGGTGGGCCGGACTATATTTTGAAGGAAAAAAATGAACGAATTCCTATGCCCCACAAATAACCTAGAGATGCATTTTAAATAAAAGCACACATTCCAGTCATGTAAAAAGACGAGAGTTTAATGACTTTTAATGATGATCTTGTACTGTATATGTTTTTACCTTTCTGTATTTTATCTGAATTGTTTTGATTTCTGTAAGCCACCTTAAGTCCTGGTCTGGGGAAAGGGTAGGATATAACAGTAGCAGCAGCAGCACCAACAACAACAACAACAACAACTGCAATATAAGGTATGGAGTTCACGAGATAAGATTTTGACCTGTTGTGACGGATTGACACAGTTTTGAAATGTTTATTCCTACCTGGCTGGAAAAGAGTTAATCCACCTCCAGCCTGACTGACATAACATTCTGATGGGGGCGGGACTGTTCCCAGTTTAAAAGGAGGGAGTAGCGGTTTGGTCAGTTAGGGGGAGGGGGAGGGAGTGGTGAGATGTGAAGAAAGTTGAGAGGTCAGGAGAGTGGGAATTTAGATGTGGTTTAGGAAAGCTTGATGTTAAATGTTTGACAGAGTTATTGTACAACTGAAACAAAGCGGATAAACACATGAAACGTTAAAGAAACACCTATGTTTTTAAGATAATAAAATTCATCTCTTTTGTGTCAAGAAGAATCATCATTATTGTTCCAGCGGGGTATCAGAACTCACAGAAGTGGTGGCTCAATAGAGGACAAAACTTAACCTCAGGATTAGAGGCGACAGTTTGTGTCTTAGAGTTACACTGAAGAGGCTTAGGAGATAACCTGGGGTGCCACGAAGTTGCCAGAGTGGAAAGGGCAAACTTTTGCAGTGGGGAATCAAACTGAGGGAGACCCTTTACTGTAGGCAGGAGGTTATTCCGTCAAACAGCCTAGAGTTTCTCAAGATACCAGGCCACGTAAGCTGGAAGACTCTCTTTACTAAGAAACCCACAAGTAAAAAGGGGTTTATTTTAAGGCGGCAGGAGAAGAGGGAGGGTGGTTTCACCTCTGGATTCCTGTGTCGCCTTTTAGTAATAGAGAGGGGGGACATTTCGTCACACCTGTGTACAGGAATTGATGCAAGTCCCTACCAAGTTCTCCTTTGTCCAACCACGGTTCACCACATCTATTCATCACTGTGGTTTTTTTTTTAAGTCCTCATGAAAATCCATCAGCATTATTATTACCGTATTATTATTATTATTATTATTATTATTAATAATAATAATAATAATAATAATAATTTTGTGAATCTCCTTCTGCATCTATGTCCCCAAGGCAATTTACAGACTATCCATCAACAAAGCTTAAAAAATACTATTTAATCTATCTATCTATCTATCTATCTAGAACAGGCATAGGCAAACTCGACCCTCCAGATGTTTTGAGACTACAGTTCCCATCATCCCTGACCACTGGTCCTGTTAGCTAGGGATGATGGGAGTTGTAGTCCCAAAACATCTGGAGAGCCGAGTTTGCCTATGTCTGATCTAGAAGATATATTTAAAAGCAATACAAAACGAACATCTTAAGGCAGGGACCTTTTCTAAACAAAAATGTTTTCAATTGTTTCTGGAAAGTACAGATTCAGGAGTAATATTGCTCCACAGAGCAGGAACAGCCGTATTGAAAGCCCCATTCCAAGCTACTGTGGAGCCCACTTCTGATGTGTTAGCACACATTTCTCCTTTTCTACACATTTTTGCAAGCCATTTCCCCTAATAAAATAAATCTTTGG
Source organism: Zootoca vivipara (assembly GCF_963506605.1). Classification (NCBI taxonomy): domain Eukaryota; kingdom Metazoa; phylum Chordata; class Lepidosauria; order Squamata; family Lacertidae; genus Zootoca; species Zootoca vivipara. The sequence continues at coordinate 10,631,863 of NC_083276.1, forward strand.
TGCACACTTTCTCCTAATATATGCACTTTTGTCCACATTTAGGGTTGGAAAACTGCACTGGAAAAAAATTAGATTTTGAAAGATGGCTTCATTTCAGCTCCCACCTTGTTTCACAAGCTAGGTTTGCATTAAAATGGGGAACCAAACAGAATTTCTGCCCCACCTTTCTCTGTGTGTTGACATCCAGATGGTTGCCATGGGAACAGAGTTTGAACTCAGGTCAGGGGAACTTGAGTTTCAAGAGTGTCAAGCTCCTAAGGCCATTCTGCTATGAATTTACCGCATTGGCTGTCTACGATCTGTGCTGCATTTGACTAAAGGCGCAGTCTCACTTGCACAAGCACATGGTGTCTCATCCAAGGGGAAATCCACACTTGACTTGCACCTGAATGTCACCTACCACCATTGAAAAGCATTGTCTAGAACATCGAGAGGCAATACCCATTCATTCATTCATATTTATACCTACCCCCTTAGCCCCAAAGTTCCACCTAAGGCAGGGGTCGGCAACCTAAGGCCCATGGACCACAAGCATAGCTGCCAAGTCTCCCGTTTTCCCCGGGAAATCCCCATTTTTCCAGCTGTTCCTAGCTGAAAAAACGGATTTTTTTTTTGTTTTTTCCCGGTTTATTCTGGCGCGGTAGGCATTTTGGAACTGGGCGGAGCATGCTCAGAAGCGACTTTTGATGCTGCTTTGCCCAGTTCCAAAATGGCTGCAGTGCAACTTCTGGTCACTTCTGAGCATGCTCCGCCCACTTCCAAAATGGCGGCAGCGCTACTTCCGGTCTGCTATTTCCGCCCGGTCCCTTATTTTTCTGACAGCAACTTGGCAGGTATGACCACAAGCGACCAACAGGGGTCATTTAACCGGCCCATGAGCTGCCCCCGAACCAAGCTGCCCGCTCGGCAAGTCCCCGTGTGCTGCACTAACCCAGCATGGCGTAGGGACTTGCTTCCGTGGCGCTGGAAATCGCGCCTGCGCAGACGCAGATGCCGGAAATCACGGGGGTGGGGGCAATCCGGCCCATGGAGGGATCTCCGCTGGAGTGAACCGGCCCAGGCAAGGTAAACCTTGCTGACCCCTGACCTAAGAATTAGAACAATCCATTCAAACAACTGTATGCGTTCTATTTGCATGCTTTGGTCTGTAACGGAGCGTTCACACATGCCGTTCCCAATTTGATGCTGAAATCACTGAGGTACAACATGAAAAGAGGGTCACTCAAACTTTTTGAACTTCCAGCTCCCCCATCTCTTCTAAATGGACTCTACCTTGCCATTCTTCCTAGGGAAATGAGGCATGAGGGTCCAGACTCCCCTGCAGATGGGAGATTCCAAGTTCTCTTCTAGAACATTAATTACAGAGATTAATAATTTTTTAAAAGAAAACAGTGATACTGGCCTCATTCACACTATACATTTAAAGCACCATGAGACTACTTTAAACAGTTATGGTAATCCCCAAAGAATTATGAGTGCTGAGAGTTGTTGGGAAGCCCACATTCCCCTCCCAGAACTATATTTCTTAGAGTGGTTTTGTGGGATAACCAGCCTCATATAACCAATATGCTTAAGTCTAGTTAATGCAGGAAGGGGTTAATGCCATAGAGTAAGCTGCCCTGCCAGGCTTTGTTAGGTCACTTCCCCTTACCTTGGAAGGAAGGAAATCAAGCCTATTGTTTCCTTCAGTCTATCATGTGAAATCTGACGTGTAAATACGGTAGGTCTGAGCCGGTTGCTCGAAGCTCAGACCACATGGCTTTCTACAAGCCGTCCTTGTGCTCCTATACAATTTAGGAATTTTCACTACTTTGGAACTAATCTAAGTATTACTGGCTGTGTTTTCTGAATGCTGTATGTAAAAGTTCATAAATCTGACTTTTGAAGAGTTTGTAAGTAAACTATTTTTAACTTACTAATCATGTGGTCTTTTCCTATGCTAGGGGAACTTAGAGAAGGAACTTAGAAGGGCATATTTTAAACACTTAACTATATTTCCACACTTAACTTTGCTGCATATTTTGTGATTTTAAATCTCTGCTGAGGTTCTCTCACCATGGAATACTTGCCCCCTACCTGGATCTTGGCATCCAGGGAATTCTCTCTCTCTCTCTTTTAATTAACCTATTTTTCTTTGCCAGTCAACATGTTTAACAGTCAGTCCCTCTTCCCAGGGAACTCTGGGAATGGTAGCTCTGTGATGGGGATTAGGGCTCTCCTAACAATGCCTAGCACCCTCAACAAACTACATGAAATATACTCAGAGTCAAGAGTGAATTTCATGCTCTTTATTCAGCTCATAGTCATCAAGGAGGAGAAGAGAAGACGAATGGCTCTTTTCCCCAAACCATCTGCTTATATACATTATTTACACAATGGGCCTTGTGTGATTGGCTACTTCAGGGCTACACCTGTGGGCCAATTATATTATGGATTGACTTCTGCCTGCAGCCTGATTGGCTGCTCCTACAGGCCAATCAGGTAGCAGATTCACTTCTGCCAGCCGCCTGATTGGCTGCTCCAGCAGGCCAATCAGGTTGCGGATTCACTTCCACCTGGAGTTGGATTGGGTAGCTCCCACTGATTGTGAATCCTATTGTTCTAGGATTCAGCTCAGTACATAACACCCCTCCCCTCTAAGTTCCAGTCCTGCCCGGGAAGTTGCATTCGTAGTCCCCAAGGTCTGCTGGCCGCCTCCGTGTGCGTTGTGGCCTGGGGTGTTCCTTGGTCAGGGGTTCTGGTTCTGGCTCGTGTTCCGAGGCTGCTGGCTGTGCCAGGGCTGTCTGGTCTGGCGCCACTGAACCACTAGGTTGTAGCTCTGGTTCCGGTGTCCTTCCAGCCTCGGGGCGCCCCTCTGTGCCTACTGCTTCTGCTTCCCCTGCCCACCCCTCTCGCTCTACAGGCCTCACTGCCCTGCTGTCCCCTTGGGACCCCTCTGTCCCGCTCTCCTCCCGGGTTCCTCCTGGGAATCGTCGCCGTAGCTGGTCGCAGTGGCGGCGCCAACATTGCCCCCCTTCTGTTAGTACCTCGTACGACACGGGACCGGTCACCTTGGTGACTGTGGCGGGTACCCATGCTGGGCCTGCCCCAAAATTCTTTGCATACACTGGGTCCTGGGCCACAAATGTCCGGGGGTTCCTGCCTTTCCCCACCACTACCTCATCCTGAGCTCTGTCGGGGTGAAGTCGGTCCAGTCTAGTTGCAAGGCGCCGGCCCATTAGTAATTCAGCTGGGCTCCGGCCCGTCGTTGTGCTTGGGGTGCTGTGCTGTGCTAGAAGAAATGCGGCAAGGCGGTATTCCCAGTCCCCTTGTGTCATGCGGCGGAGGCTGTCCTTGGTGGTCCGCACCATGCGCTCCGCTTGGCCATTGGTGGCAGGGTGGAATGGTGCTGAGCGGATGTGGCGGATGGCGTTCTGCGCTGTGAAGGTCTGGAACTCCTCTGACGTGAATGCGGTTCCATTGTCCGAGACGAGGGTGTCAGGGAGCCCGTGGGTCGCAAACAGCTTACGTAGTACCCGGATGGCTGCCGCCGTAGAAGTGGATGGTACCAGTGCGACCTCCAGCCATTTGGTGTAGGAATCCACCACTATGAAGAATGTTTTTCCCTGGAAGGGGCCAGCGAAGTCCACGTGCAAGCGTGACCATGGATGTCGGGCGGACTCCCAGGGCTGGACTGGGGCCCTTGGGGGATCCGGGCGGGATTCTTGGCAGGTCTGGCAGTGTTGGACCCAGGCCTCTATCTCTCTGTCAATCCCCGGCCACCACACATAACTCCTGGCAAGGGCCTTCATCCTCACTACCCCTGGGTGTGTCTCGTGTAGGGCTGTGAGGACCCTTTTGCGGAGGGGCTGGGGAACAACGACCCTGCTTCCCCATAACAGGCACCCCTTGTGGGCCGACAGTTCATGTTTGCGGTTTGTGTAGCCAGCGAATTCTGGCCCGGGGCTGCTGCTGGGCCATCCTCGCCACACCCAGTCCAGGACCCGGGAGATGACCCTATCTTTTGTGGAATGGTGCGCAACTTCTTGTGCCTGAATGGGTCGGTCGGGAAGCAGCTCCAGGGTCATAACCTCTTGCGCAGGCGCTGGGTCGGGGCCTGTTTCTGGTAGTGGTAGCCTGCTGAGGGCGTCTGCGTGGCCCATCGCCTTCCCAGGGCGGTGGATTAGTGCATACTGGTAGCCGGCAAGGAAAATTGACCACCTGAGGACACGTGGAGACAACACTTGGGGGGTCTGCTTCTCAGGGGCAAACAGGCCAAGCAACGGCTTGTGGTCAGTCACTATGGTAAAGGGCCGCCCGTACAAGAAATCATGGAATTTTTTTACGCCCTTCACGATTGCCAGACCCTCCTTGTCAATCTGTGAGTAGTTTCGTTCGGCTGCAGCAAGCGTCTGGGAGAAGTATGCCACCGGCACCTCTCTTCCATCCGGGAGTTGGTGTCCCAGGACAACGCCGATGCCATAGGGAGAGGCGTCGCATGCCAGCACCACTGGCAGCCTCTCGTCGAAGTGTGCTAAGACCGAGTTCGAGACGAGCAAGTCCTTGACTGCCTGGAATGCGGCCCTTTGTCGCTGGCCCCACACCCAAGGGGCCCTTTTATCTAGGAGTCTGTGTAGGGGCTCCGCTACCGCTGCCTTATGGGGAAGGAAGGCATGGTAAAAGTTCAATAGTCCCAAGAATGACTGAAGTTCGGGCTTGCTCTTGGGCGCTGGGGCCTCACAAATGGCCCGTACCTTGTCACCGGTTGGATGGACCCCTTCTGCGTCCACCTTAAATCCCAGAAAGTCCACCTGCGGCACTCCCAGTAAACACTTTTCCCGCTTCACCTTGAGGCCCGCCGTCTGGAAACGGTGCAGGACGGAGCGGAGGCGGTCCTCAAATTCCTCTGGTGTGGGTCCGGCGATCAGTACATCATCGAAGAAGGGGGTGACGCCAGGAATCCCTTTAAGGAGAGAGTCCATTAGATTCTGGAATATGCCTGGTGCCACGCTAACGCCAATTTGCAGCCGCTTTACTCTGAATGCCCCTCTGTGCGTCACAATCGTCTGAGCCTCTGCTGTGGCTTCGTCCACAGGCAACTGTTGATACGCTTGGGCCAAGTCCAGTTTGCCAAAGATTTTTGACCCAGCCAGGGTGGCGAGGACATGGCTGACCACTGGCACTGGGTATGCATGGGCCGTGAGAGCCTTGTTTATGGTGCATTTGTAGTCTGCACAGATGCGGACCGAACCGTTAGGCTTGACGGGTGTGACAATTGGAGTTTCCCAGGGGGCGTTGGGCACCGGCTCCAGCACTCCTTGCTCCACGAGCCGGTCCAATTCCTCGTCTATGCGGGGTTTCAGGGCGAACGGGACCCGGCGGGCCTTGTGCCTGATGGGTCGTACAGCGGGGTCCAGCTGTAGGGCAATGGGGGGTCCTGTATATCGTCCCAATGCCCCATCGAAAACCCCTGGAAACTCTTTGCATATGGCGTCCACGTCCACTTGTAAGCTAGTGCGGTTCACCCCGGTAACGGCTAGCCCCAGAGGTCCAAACCATGCCAGTCCCAGTAAGCTAACGTAGGGGCCCTTAACTACCAGCAAGTCCAATTGTTGCTTTCGCCCTCGATATTGCACCCTGAAGGTCCCCACCCCCATAGTAGGGACCTTACGTTTCTGGAAGTCCCGGAGGGTGAATGGGGCCGGCCTTAGTTTGGGACCCCCATTAGGGCACAGTTCCCTTAATGTTCGGGCCGAGATTATGGATAGAGTTGAACCCGTGTCCAGCTCCATGCGGCATGGGGCTCCCTCTATCTGTACCTCTATATAAATTTTCTCTGTACTGGGATGGGGCAACTGGAATACCTGGTAGTCCGTGATCTCCGTCGAGTTGCCTTGGTGCATGGTGCCGTGTGACCTGGGGCTCCTGGGTCGGTCATCTGATGCTTGTCGACGGGTGAGTCGAGCCCGACACACCCGGGCGATGTGTCCCAATTTTCTGCACTGCCTGCACTCTGCGTTGCGGAAACGACAGGTCCTCCTCTCCCCGCAGCTTGCACAGTTCCCTCCTTCTCGTCGAGGCTGCTGTGGTGTGTGTGCTGCTTGAGTGCGCCGCTGTACTCGGTGTACTTCCTCCCTGTCAGATTCGGATTCGTCGGTGAGGTCTTCGTGGTAGACCCTCGGTTGGGATGGCGGGGCCGGTCGTGCCTCTTGTGTTGACCTCTCGGCGGCTTCGGTTGCCAGGGCTTCCTCCAGAGCAATCTGGAACGTGAGGTCTTTTTTGGCGTAGAGGCGTCGTTGCAACATCTCGTCCCTCAGGCCACCGACGAGGCGGTCACGAAGCATGTTCTCCAATTCTGAGAAGTTGCATAACCGGGCGGCTTGGCGGAGGGAGGTCACAAACCCAGTTATGGTTTCCCCTGGGGCTTGCCGCTTTGCGTAGAAGGCATTTCGGCAAGCTACCACCGAGGGCTGTGGTGAGAAGTGCTCCTTCAGCCGTTCCATTATTGTTTTGTAAGAAACGGTAGCGACATCTCTAGGTGCAAGGAGAGCCCGGGCGATTTCAAACGTCCCCTCTCCACAGACGCTGAAGAATGTCGCCCTCTTCATGGCATCGTTGGTGACTTCTTTCGCTTGCAGGAGGAAGTTGAAACGGGCGGCGTACCCTTCCCAGTCTCCTGATGCTGGTTTGAATGGCGAGAAGCTGCTGTCGGTTGCCATTCTGGGTTCCTTGGGTCCTGGAGCTGAAGCCTGGATGCACGGTGCGATGCAGCGGTGCAGCAGGTGGCGGTGCTGCGGTGCAGTGCGTGGTGGCGGTCAGCTCAGCAGGATCCCATCCTCGTCGCCAGTGAAATATACTCAGAGTCAAGAGTGAATTTCATGCTCTTTATTCAGCTCATAGTCATCAAGGAGGAGAAGAGAAGACGAATGGCTCTTTTCCCCAAACCATCTGCTTATATACATTATTTACACAATGGGCCTTGTGTGATTGGCTACTTCAGGGCTACACCTGTGGGCCAATTATATTATGGATTGACTTCTGCCTGCAGCCTGATTGGCTGCTCCTACAGGCCAATCAGGTAGCAGATTCACTTCTGCCAGCCGCCTGATTGGCTGCTCCAGCAGGCCAATCAGGTTGCGGATTCACTTCCACCTGGAGTTGGATTGGGTAGCTCCCGCTGATTGTGAATCCTATTGTTCTAGGATTCAGCTCAGTACATAACACTACAGTTCCCAGAATTCTTTGGGGGGAGAGCCATGACTAGGGTTGCCAGACACAATAGTGGACAGGACTTCTGTGTCTTTAATTGCCCTGCTCTCTTTTGAGTCTGGAAACCTTAAAGAGAAACCAGCAGACCCTTTGCTTGGAAATTAAACAAAGGGTCTGCCAGTTTCTCTTTAAGGTTTCCAGACTCAAAAGAGAGCAGGGCAATTAAAGGCACAGAAGTCCTGTCCACTATTGAGTCTGGCAACCCTAGCCATGACTGTTTCAAGTGGTGGGATACTGTTTTCAATGTATGGTGTGATTGTCGCTACTGGCATGCCCTATTGCGATAAATGTCAGTAAGGTATGCATGCGCCATTCACTGTGGCACAAACACAAACTTGCAAGCAAAGCAGAATGGCTATACCAAATATTGCACTGCAGGGCCTATGTGTGCATATGTGTGCCTGTGTGAGAGAGGGGGTGGACCAGTGAGATCTGTGTCTCTTAGAAGCTGGACTCCTCCTTAAACTACGCAGTTCATCATTTCCTCAGGCAGTAGATAGTTCCCATATGGTCTTTGATGTTCATTGATCTTCCAGGTGCCCATGTGGTTTCTTTGAAGCATCGGATCATCAGTGGGAGGGGAAAAAAATGTCTGTTCATGCAGCATGATGATAGCAAGCAAAAGGAGTCTTTGTAGATCATTTGAAGGTTAACTGAAGGTTAACATCAGCCGTCTGGGCTTTTCCGCTTGGCTGTGATCATGCTAAGTAATAACACTTTGCATTTATATGGAGTTTCAGTGCAAGCTGGAGCAACTTGACACATAACACCAAGCTGCCCACCATAGCTGCCAAGTACCCCGTTTTCCCTGGGAAACCCCCGTTTTTACTTACTTTTTCCCGGTGGTCCCCCGTATCACTTCGTCTCCCGTTTTTCTCCATTATTTTCTCCTGCCGGCAGCCATTGTTTTTCTTTCTGATTTGCCCTTCTATGGGCACCAAAAATGGCCACCGCCGGCTTCCAAAGTCGCATCTACGCATGTCCGGAAGTGCATAGACGCGACCTCTGGTGTTGGCGGTGGCCATTTTTGGTGCCCATAGATGAGCAGAGTGACACCGGAAGTTGCATCGACGCAACTTCCGGTGTCATGCGTAGAAGTGACTTTTGAAGCCGGCGGCGGCCATTTTTGGTGCCCATAGAAGGGCAAAACGACACCAGAAGTTACGTCGACACAACTTCCGGTGTCACACGGCTGCCGGTCCCGGATTCTGCAGTCTGGGACTTGGAAGGTAAGCAGCCCACTGGCCACATAAGCCACTAGGGCTCACTAAATGTTCTACTTTTTTGCCCAGTGGATTGCAGAAAAAGATAGTGAGAGGGTTAAATGTCTGGAAATTTGCAATATGCATGATTGTGCAGGCGGGATAGGTGGAGCTGCTTCAACTGTGTGAATCATACCCACTTCAGAGCATGGGTGAGGAACTGTTTTCCATCCAAGGGCTGCCTTCTCTCCATCCCATAACTAGGCCTGAAACCAGATTAAAATGGCTCTAGATCGGGGTTTCTCAAACTTGGGCTCCAGCTGTTTTGGGACTACAATTCCCATCATCCCTGACCAGTCTTAGTCCAAAACAGGTGGAGAAACCCTGCTCTAGATAATCTAGGGGAAACCACCAGACTCAGCTGGACAATCTTAAGGATGAAGATGGGCAGATGTTTGTTGAATCGTAAAATCCAAGAAAACCCCAAAACCTTTGGGGGGGGGAGATGTTCCCTAGAAATTTTTGATGTTCCCTAAAAAAAACTTTGACAAAAAAAATCCAGTTGTTGTCATTTTCTCATTTTTTCCAGTCTTAAATTCAGTTCTCCCTATTTTTACATCTATGATTTTTATATATTATTATTTCAAAAAACTGGCCTTTGTGCAATTATCCACATGTTTATGTGCAACATACACATTTTTGCAACACATATTTCCCCCAACATTTATAACTTCCCTAATAAAATGCATTTAGGGATGTTATTTCCACTAATATATGCCTTTCTAGGCACGCTTTACCCCAGTACATGCATTTTTGTGCACACTTCTTGGCTAGGGAACAGCATTGCGAAATTTGGAGAGGTGCGAATCTTGAAGGATGGTCGTGTTTTGGTCCACATGGTGTTTCAGAAAGGTCAAATGAGGTAAATTTGCATGTAACTGAATCAAAGTCCTCCATCTCTCCATGCCACAGGCATATGGAAAACAAAACATGCCTTATTATGCATTTCTGGTTTGGCAGGCACAGCTGACCACGTAGCCTGACCTCTTCTGTTGGGAATTGTCTTAACCTAATAAACGAAATCCCACAGCATATGGCCTCTCCACCTTTATTCCAGAGGATAAGGGATGCATATACAGTATACGAAAGCAAGTTTGGAAAGGGAGAATTTTGGTCTGCAGGAGACAATTTTCCAGGCCGAAATGAAGATTACAGCTACACTGACTCCCCCCGCCCTGTTTTTCATTTTTATCTGTGGCACTCAGCATCCTTTGCAGGCCAGATTAGCAAAAATAGGGAACGGCCGTGTTTCTGAGCCACATTCCCATTACGCCTGCGGAGATTCTGGCCGGCTTGCCATAATCACCCAACCAGTACAACCTCCAGGAGAAACACAAGGGAATCGTCGAGAGAAGAAAGCTATCAGCTAATCCAGACCTCATTTTCAATTGTGCCGTTGAGCCTCCCACTTTCTCTCTCTTTAAAATACTAAGCCTGATTATTTGTTTGCATCGAAATCTGCCACCCCCTCGTTGCCTTGGGGGTACACAGTGTGCGTTCTCCGAGTGCCTGGTATATCTGGGCTACTTCCTGTCGTTATAAGCTACTTGAATAAGCTAGCTTGAAGAAGAAGAAGAAGAAGAAAGGATCGCCGCACCACCGCGCTGATGTTAATACTGGAGAGCAGCCTTTCATGTCTAATGATGGAGAACCTGTGGATTAGACTAAATGCCAAAACACCAGTTACTGACTCTCAGCAGCATGTGGAGTGGAGAGGTCGCCGTAAGAAGCTTAGCAGCCCAGTGGAGAAAGGCCTCTTGCGGTTGTCAGAAGAATTGCCGTTAACTTTAATGCCCACTAAGATTAGGGGCCGAGAGTCAGAAGCTGGGCTACCATTAAACGATTATGCTCTCTTCGCCTCATTATCTTCTGTCTGCCCCTTGCTTTGTTTTGTTCGGAGAGGCTCTCCTCCGAGGCTTCGCGGGCTGGGCTGTCCGATTCTGATCTTTCCGGAGGGCTAATGGCTTTATCTTCCTTGACATTTCATAGCATCATAGAAGTTGGAAGGGACCCCTTGGGCCATCCAGTCCAACCCCCTGCAATGCAGGAATCTCAGCTAAAGCATCTGTGACAGATGGCCATCCAACCTCTGCTTAAAAACCTCCAAGGAAGGAGAGTCCACAACCTCTGGAGGGAGACTGTTCCACTGTCGATCAGCGGAAGTTCTTCCTGATATTTAGTCAGAATCTCCTTTCATTTCTGTACAGCGTAGCGCTGCCCAGTTGTTAAGTCCCTAGATTCCATCGTTTATTGATTTTGACCCATTTAGCAGTTTCACTTGGGTATCTGAGCATGGGTGGAGTTCCTTTCCTTCGAGCGGCTGAGCAGTTGTTTTTAAAGGACCAAGAGCAAGCATCCTGTGGCCACGTGTAAAGTACATTTCTTTCATGAAGGTGAGGACCCTTCATGTAGATATTATTTGGCACTTTGTATTTAGAGAAAAACAGAATGTAAGACAAGCTCAAGGGGGCCATATCAAAACCGTCCAACCCCTCGCCACCCCAAAAGTATTAGTATCATAAACATTATCCATAAGAATAGTTACAGGTAGGTAGCCGTGTTGGTCTGCCGTAGTTGAAACAAAATTTAAAAAATTCCTTCCAGTAGCACCTTAGAGACCAACTAAGTTTGTTATTGGTATGAGCTTCCGTGTGCATGCACACTTCTTCATATCCATAAGAATATAAGAGACCTGCTGGATCAGGCCATAAAGGCCCATTTAGTCCAGCATCCTTTCCTCATGGCGGCCAACTGGATGTTTATGGGAAGCATGCGGGCAGGACCTGGGTGCAATACTTTGGTACCCTGTTCACAAAGGAGGTGGCTGGCTGCAAGAGGCCCTCATCTCTCCTTGGTGGGTGGCGGTGGTAGAGCCCTCCCCTCTGTCCCTCCCTCTATGAAGGCCCAGCCTTGGCATGGCTCGGTGAGGGAGGGAGCCTGTTGTGGGGGCACCCCCTCATGCACTTTTAAAAACCTGCACCCGGGGCCGTGGTCCTCTCCATACTACGCCCCTCTGTATGTGTACACAGACACACACACACACACACACGGCATAACTTTGCAGACAGAGAACGAGCCTGCAAACTTGTAAGATTAGTTTCAGCTCAACTCTAGCAGGAATACAAACTAATTATCATCCACCTAAACGGAAGATTAGCTTGTTATCCTTTGTCAAGCGAGGAAGACACCGCGAGGGGGGCTGTGCAGCAAAGAGGGGCATCTAGCGGCCGAAAACTGTGCTGCAACCCAAAACGGTGATGTTGCAGAACGTGAGCACAAATACCACCATCACTTGTGTGAGACCTATCTTCTAAGGACTGCAGCTGTTCGTTTGTGCATACTGTATATAAGTGGGTGACTCACATACTGGTAACCTCTAGACTTCTGTAATGCACTCAATGTGGGGCTGCCCTTGAGTTCAGAAGTTGCAGCTGATGTAAACTGGGGGACGGGTTGGGTTTTTTTTTTAATTAAACAAACATTAATATAAAATTCAAAACAAGCATTTCAAGCGGCCTTCTAAGCAGATGTTTTTATTGCATTCTGTTTCTGCGTTGGATTTGTAACTGGATTTGTTTTGTGGAAATCAAGCAGTAGATACATTTCGTTAAAAATGAAATGAAATCAATGTGTTAGTGTGGAGTTGCTCTGAGGGGCTTTATAAGAAGCAATTCATAAATGAAATAATGGTAATAATCAGTAACCAACAAATTTGTTCCAATAGGGCAAGGGCTTTTGGATGTACAATGGCATTTCCCCCCCCCTCTGCACCCCCCCCACACCTGTGCCTAGTTTGTTTTGGGCTTTCTGCCAACCCTACAGAACAATTGGGGGAGGGCACTGGATGAGGAGGAGAGGGTGTGGAAGTTCCATTGTGCAAAGGGTGATTTCCACCCCCATCAAAATGATCGTACTGCTGTTTTGCTTTTTCGTGGGCTTCCTTCTCACGTTCTTGAATTGTCTCTCGTTCTCCTGCCTAGATGACGCAGGCTTTTGCATCAAACCAGAGATGTGTCCTTTGAGACACTGAACTTCACTGCCTTCCCCCAAGCTGACACAACAGGAATTCAACGGGTCCTTGCTTTCAGTAACATTTTAATTAACCAATGGCGCCCGGCTTCCCGATTGGTCGATGCAGACATCTGCTGATCTCCATCCAAAAATAGCATAATCTGCTAGACCACAGCAAAGTCTCTAATTTCCACATTTGCCTAGAAGCAACATACAAGTTTTGCTTAATACGCCTGGCGAGAAGCGACTCATTATTGTTTTCTCCTTATCTCGTTTCCATGAATCTTTATTAAACGCCGAGTTTTGACAAGGCAACTGGTAATCATAAGCCGAAGACTCCGCGGTGATGGCTGTTTGTATGATCGCGATTGATGCTTTGTCTCTTGAAATTAAGAAGTCATAATTAACTCATCTAGTGCCACCGGCTGAAAAAAATCATTTTGACAGAAGCTTCACGCACGCACACCCATACAGAAAAGAACCCCTCGTTGTCTTTGGTTACAGAGTGATGAAGACACTTTGGCAAAACAGCTGATACCAGTCAGAAGGACTCCCTATTGAAAAAGCCTGGGTACATAGATGTCCTTGGAGATGAAGTCTCCTCTGTGTTTTTCTTCCACTGCCCTTCAGTGCGGAGTTGAGGCACAGCTGACCTGAGGCACCTGGGCAGAAAACATCTCTGAATTAAACTGGAATTAGGGATTAAGGTCATGTAAGAGGATGTGGGTGGCGCTGTGGTCTGAACCACAGAGCCTAGGGCTTGCCAATCAGAAGGTTGGCGGTTCGAATCCCCACGACGGGGTGAGCTCCCGTTGCTCGGTCCCAGCTCCTGCCTACCTAGCAATTCGAAAGCACATCAAAGTGCAAGTAGATAAATAGGTACCACTCCGGCGGGAAGGTAAATGGCATTTCCATGCGCTGCTCTGGTTCGCCAGAAGTGGCTCAGTCATGCTGGCCACATGACCCAGAACAAACGCCGGCTCCTTCAGCCTATAGAGCGAGATGAGCGCCACAAGCCCTGAGTCGTCCACAACTGGACCTAACGGTCAGGGGTACCTTTACCCCTTTAAGGTCAGGGGGACCTTTGAAGAACAAGAAGAAGAAGAAGAAGAAGAAGAAGAAGAAGAAGAAGAAGAAGAAGAAGAAGAAGAAGAAGAAGAGTTTGAATTTGATATCCCGCTTTATCACTACCCGAAGGAGTCTCAAAGCGGCTAACAATCTCCTTTCCCCTCCTCCCCCACAACAGACACCCTGTGAGGTGGGTGGGGCTGAGAGACTTCAAAGAAGTGTGACTAGCCCAAGGTCACCCAGCAGCTGCATGTGGAGGAGAGGAGACGCAAACCCGGTTCCCCAGATTATGAGTCTACCGCTCTTAACCACTACACCACACTGGCTCTCTTAAGGGGGACCCACAACAAAATAAGTGTGGGAATGTTAAGGATAGTAGGAAAGGATATATTGAAGAAGTATTATCCTTCCTTTACTCATACTTGTAGTGATGTAGTAGAGCAGATTCCCCTCAATATAGTTGGAAGCTAGTTTGCAGATTTGTTTGAACTCTTAGTTAAGTTTATTTCCTGGTATCCCCTTTGATCCCTCTTAAAATAATAAAGACACAAGAGTCTTTCTGAGTAAAGTTACAAAAAGTTTACTCACATTTCAGTTCAGGATTTGATCCCTGAAAGGCAGGCTTTACTTAGTAGTTACACAAAGAAACTGTGAGTTCATCTCATATGGAGACTGAACTCATGTGCTGCTGGCTGAGAGCCAGCAGACAGCAAAATTACATTAAGACCAAAAAATGGCTGCAGGAGAGCAGCATGGCAGCAAAAGATCAGAACAAGACAACAGCAGTATCAGGATGAACAAGAGACAAAACTGCAAGTGAAAAAATGGCTGTGTGACTCAGCTCTTTTAAGGAGTCAGCCAGAGCCATGCCCATCTCCCAGGTCACATGCAGGGGGAAGATGCCCCCGACCAGTGGAAGAGGAAGTTACACTGGCTGGATGTCCCCCTGCCTGTGCCTACTCTAGGGAAATAAGGAATGTTGCATTTGACTTCACCAGTGGATTACATCCCACAATAAGTAGGAAGTGTGGAGTGCACTAATTCAGGGCGCAAGGCAGCCAGCCATGCCCACACCAGGGACACTCCATTCCAATCCCTCTCCCACCTCCACTTTCCCGTGAGCAGGAAGAAGAGAGCGAAGGAGGGAGACAAAGGCCACATCAGATTGAATTTACAGCAATCACTCCGTGGAGAGAAACATCAAATGCTGGTTTCTGCGACAGGACGTCAGGTGGTTTTGTTTTGTGGACATGCAGGGTTTTGTTTGTTTGTTGCATACCTTTTTTGTTTGTTTGTTTCATTAATATATATCCTGCACATCTTCCCAAAACAGCCCAGGGCAGCAAAAAGCCTAGTCCGGAGAGCAACATTTTATAAATGTTGCTAGTTGTTTCGAGGTATCTTGTCAAAAAGCAAGATATGAATCTAAATGACGGCGATGATGATGTATTAAATAATAAAACAATGAGAAAGAAGAAATAATAATAAATAATTTTTAAAGCATTCAGAACATGTGAGTGGTGAAATTGCTGTAAAGATGATGGGAAGCTATCAGCCCCAAACAGTGAATGTCCAAGTATTTTCTGATAGGGCTAGGGGACCTGATAGAGGGCAGCTTCCTTTTTAAAAATAAAAATGTACCGGTATCATATTCCATTTTCATTACAGATCCCATGCAACCCATTTATTTAAGAATAAATAATCTGCAGCTGCAGAAGACAATCTCTTTAATAATGCAGCATTGTGGCAGAGTATGACGGATAATGTTTTTCCCCCTAAACATGACCAGATACCAAAAGGGATAGTGTAAGGCCAAAAGCTTCATTGAGAGCGTTCATTGTGCAAGACAGGGTATAAATTTCCAGAACACACGAACACTTAGCTTTGGAGACCCATAATATAATCTTATGATACAGAGGATGCTGCTCTGGTCTGAGTTATTGTATTAAAAAAAAAACCCCAATGTAAATCAAATTGTAAAAACACAGAAGCATTGAGGGTATACTGAGTCATAGTTATTGTGTTCTCTGTCAGTGCTGTGACACAAAAAGAACAAACATCTGGTCCACAGTTTCCGGCAAAAGAAGCAGGTGCTACATTTCTCTTCTAGGGCCATAATTCAGCAAAGCTACATTTGTACATGGGGAAGTCAGTTGTATACAGTAGGGGTCATATTTGAAATTTCCTCTGCAATCCTATGCACTGCTGAAGAGGCAAGCCATTTTCTGACGAATCTTAATATGAAAGGCTTGCCTCTTCAGGATGCAATGGAAATTTCAGCCTAACCTCCACAATTCTGCAGAATTTTCATCGTTTATTTACTCACGTGTCATGCATTTAACCTTCCTTTCCATAAGCTTGGAGTGGGGTATGCCAAAATAAAAACAACACACAGGTTTTAAAATGCAATAAGCGCACTGACACACACAAAAAAATACATTCTAATATCAGTATCAGCTGCAGCCGAGATAGTAAAAGCATAGGCTGTAATCATGCAGTTTGTGTAATGGAACATGCAGTTATTTATTTCTTATTTACTGTGTTTCATCCTACTTTCAGACAAGCATGGTTTTCCAAAGCAGATAACAGGAACAAAAATATAAGAAACAGGCTCTGTGCATTCCAGATGTGCAGTCCTTATGCACATGTTCTCTGAATCCAACCTGGCATGGTCTGGTGCAGAGTTGATGGAGATCTGCCTTCAAATGAACATCTTAGTGCCAATGTTTAAAGTGTGGTCTAGGACTGGACAAAGCCCTCAATTTAATTTCTCTCTCTATTTTTTCCCCTAATCTTAAATTTAGTTTTCCACATTTCTGGGTCAGTTTGCAACCTTTTATTATTTTTTTAATGCCAGCATTTTAGTGTGGATTTTTCTTCATATGCAGTGGACCCTCGAGTTACGTACCGCTCTGGATACATAACTTCCAGGTTGCAAACGCAGCAAACCCAGAAGTGTATACTTCTGTGTTTCGCTGCGTGTGCATGTTCAGAAGCACTCTGTGCGCCACACTTGTGCGCAGAAGCACTCTGCACACCACGCATGTGCGCAGAAGCGCTCTATCACGCCACGCGTGTGTGCAGAAGTGGCGCCTCCAGTTACAGACTTTTCAGGTTAAGTATGGACCCCCGGAACGAATTTAATTCGTATCCGGAGGATCCACTGCACACTTTTTTGCATACAGTTGTGCCTGACCCACACATCTTTGCAAGCAACATCATCTAGGGTCATCTAGTCCAACCCCCTGTTGTGCAGGAATCTCAACTAAAGCATCTATGAGAGATTGCTATCACTGAAGCTCCTGGCATCAATTGGTTCAACTGCCATGATGTGTAAGCATTCTCGCCAGTCACTTGGGAAGGAGCAAATATCTTCTGTTCAGATTCTGTGAGGGAAGGGGAGATTGTCAGTTTGCCTGGCCCATAGAAAAAAAACTTTAAAAGTGGTGAATCAGTGCTCACTGGTGCCCCTGCCGCATGGGCTCTGAAGACTTAGCACCTTCTTAAAGATACTGACCCGTGACATGGAAAAGAAAGAAAGCAGGGGTTAATAAGAGAGGTTGAGCTGAATTTCACATCTCGATTTGGAGGACCAGCGAGCCAGTCTCCTGGCTGCAGACTTCTGGTGTTTTCTTATTGCCTTGGAAACACAGTCCCTTTATTCCCATAAAAAAGCAGCCATCGACATTGTTGCAGCAGCAACATAAATCTTGTTCCGTACTGTACTTCACCATGCTGTCAGTGGGAGATTGGAAAAAAAGGAGGGGGTGTCCATAGAGATGTTAGATTGCTCGTTTTCTTCGAGATCTGGAACAATAAAATGCAAGCATCTTCCATTTGTGAACTCTGTGGCCTGGGAAAAATGTGTCTTGGAGATTTACAGCAACTTTGTGTAGTCCGCAGTGTGTCTGGAGGTGGTGGTGGTATGGGGGCCAATCAAACCGCTCACGCCAGACCAATCCGCAGAGAAATTAATAAGGCTTCCCAAATATAATTTGGCCAGGCGTCAGGAAAGGAACAGCAGACGTGAAGTCGGCACAGCTGCCAGGGCATCAACCTCGTTCTGAGAGCCAGCATTAGATGTGTGTTAGCGGGGAACACGGCAAAGCAGCCCTCGGAAGCTTGTGTAGCAGAAATCATTGAAATTAAAAGCACTCATCTGGTGCCAAGAACAGCAGCTTTGGCTGGAACTGTATGCTAACCCCCATGTGGCCTGCCCCAAGAATGCAGCAGCCCCACATCTCCGCTTCTGTTCTCTGGTACATAGGGAAAGGCCTGCTGGATAAGGCAAAAATCCCATTCCAACCCAACATCCTGTTCCCGCAGAGGCCAAGAAATTGCCTATGGGAAGGCAGCAAGCAGGGCCTGCTCTCTTCACTTGTGACTTCCAGTTACTACTATTCAGAAGTACTGCCTCTGACAGTGAAGGCAGAACATATACCCTCTAAGTGTCCTGATTTTCCAGGGACGGTCCCAGGATTCCAGAAGCTGTCCCGGTTTCTAATTTGATCCTGGACTGCCCGGGTTTTTCCTTTTTCCTCGCCTCCACATCTCAGAGAACAATTGAAAGTGCAAAAACGGAGTCCTGTTTATACTGAAAATAAGATACCTGCCCCAAATGAAGGTGAAATATACTCGGAGTCGAGAGTGAATTTCATGCTCTTTATTCAGCTCATAGTCATCAAGGAGAATAGGAGAAGAATGGCTTATATAATAATCTGCTTATATACATTATTTACACAATGCATGATTGGCTACTTCCGGGCTACACCTGTGGGCCAATCAGGTTGTGGATTGACTTCTGCCTGCAGCCTGATTGGCTGCTCCTACAGGCCAATCAGGTTGCAGATTCACTTCTGCCAGCCGCCTGATTGGCTGCTCCTGCAGGCCAATCAGGTTGCAATTCACTTCCACCTGGAGTTGGATTGGGTAGCTCCTGCGGACCAATCAGACTGCTGATTCTGAATCCTATTGTTCTAGGTTTCAGCTCAGTACATAACAGAAGGAGATGATGAAGACGGCATATGAAGATCTCCTTATAATCTTGAAGGAAAAGGTCGCCAGTGCACTTTAAATGAATTGCAATGCTTCAGCAGCTAGCCATTTCTCAGGAAATGTGTGGAGTGTTTATTCCTTATTTTTGGGGGTTGGGTAAATGGAGCCTTACACTGTCTACTGAGAAGTAAGCCCCACTGTATTCCATGGAGCTTACTCCCAGGTAACTGGGTCAAGACTGGGCAACCTTACACTGCAATCTGAAGCATTTTTACTTGAAACTAAGTCCCATCAACATAAAAAAAAGAAACACCCTAAGATCATGGCCACTGGTCCCATCACTTCCTGGCAAATAGAAGGGGAAGAAATGGAGGCAGTGAGAGATTTTACTTTCTTGGGCTCCATGATCACTGCAGATGGTGACAACAGTCACGAAATTAAAAGACGCCTGCTTCTTGGGAGAAAAGCAATGACAAACCTAGACAGCATCTTAAAAAGCAGAGACATCACCTTGCCGACAAAGGTCCGTATAGTTAAAGCTATGGTTTTCCCAGTAGCGATGTATGGAAGTAAGAGCTGGACCACAAAAAAGGCTGATTGCCGAAGAATGGATGCTTTTGAATTATGGTGCTTGGAGGAGACTCTTGAGAGTCCCATGGACTGCAAGAAGATCAAACCTATCCATTCTTAAGGAAATCAGCCCTGAGTGCTCACTGGAAGGACAGATCCTGAAGCTGAGGCTCCAATACTTTGGCCACCTCATGAGAAGAGAAGACTCCCTGGAAAAAGACCCTGATGTTGGGAAAGATTGAGGGCACAAGGAGAAGGGAACGACAGAGAACGAGATGGTTGGACAGTGTTCTCAAAGCTACCAACATGAGTCTGACCAAACTGCGGGAGGCAGTGGAAGACAGGAGTGCCTGGCATGCTCTGGTCCATGGGGTCTCGAAGAGTCAGACACAACTAAACGACTAAACAACAACAACAAGTCCCATTGAGTTCAATGGGATTTACTGTTTTGTTTTTCTTCCTGATCATTCTCATAGTTTCCATCGCTGTTGTGGTTGCTGCTGTTGTTATATCCCACCTTTTCCCCTGACAGGGACTCCAGGCACTTTGCAGCTAAAATTTTATTTCATTCCATTTACCCGCAGAAGGTGTTGCACGCGATCCCTTCCCTCACACATTTCTTCTGTACAACAATCCTGTGAGGTAGGTTCAGTGGAGAGGTTGTAATTGGCTCAAGGCGACAGGTGTATCTGTGTATACTAGGTATATGTTTGTGGCGAGATCAAATGCAGGAGAAGCTTCCTGGTGGAGAATAGAATGTCCTTATCTTCATCTGAGAAATGTTGGAGGGTATGAGAGCAAAGCCGTTGTGGCTTGTAGCTACCTGCAGCTACGATGAACAGCAGTTTTCACAAGTGGCACCAATTTAAATGACAGACGTACAGCCGTGCCTTGGCTCCCGAATGCCTTGGGAGTCAAACATTCCAGCTCCTGAACGATCGAAAACTGGAAGTGAGTGTTCCGGTTTGCAGGCGTTCTTTGGAACCCGAACATCCAACAAAGCCTCTGCGGCTTCTGATAGGCTGCAAGCCCATCAGAAGCCACACTTTGGTTTCCAAACGTTTTGGAAGTCAAACGGACTTTTGGAACAGATTCCGTTTGGCTTCTAAGGTAGAACTGTATTGGATTGTACCTTTCAGGTTGCAGCTGTAGTGCTTGTTGTTGTTGCTTAGTCGTTTAGTCGTGTCCGTCTCTTGATGATGATGATGATGATAATGATAATAATAATATATTTATACTCCGCCCATCTGGCTGGGTTTCCCCAGCCACTCTGGGCAGCTTCCAACAAAGATTAAAAATACATGAAAACATCAGTCATTAAAAACTTCCCTAAACAGGGCTTCCTTCAGATGTCTTCTAAATGTCAGATGGTTTTTTATCTTTTTGACATCTGGTGGGAGGGCGTTCCACAGGGCAGGTGCCACTACTGAGAAGGCCCTCTCCTTGGTTCCCTGTAACTCGGCTTTAACTTGGTTAAATGTTGCCTACAAAGGTACACACTGCAGTCCTTGTTCCATCCATTTTCCTCACTACCGGAATGTGGCCCCCGGAAGTTGTCTATGAGACTATGTGGCCCTTGGGACTTTAAAAAGCCATCTCACTTGAAACCTGAAGATGGACAGTCCAGAATTCTGGCATCTCATTTTGCATTTTGTGCAGCAGTAAACAACTGAAGCTCAAATTTACATCCTCAAAGCCAGAAGCCACTCTCTTGCGGAGAAATATGTTCCGCCAGAAATTGCTACCCGTGATCTATCAGGAGACAAGAAGCAGTAAAACAAAGATCGCGGCATCCATCAAAAATTGCTAATCCTATTCCGTTGGGGACAGAAGGTTTGAGGCGGGTGGAGATGAGTTTTTCTGGATACCTGGTGCCATGCACAGCAAAAGAATTGGTATGCATGACATCACAGTAATTTAGAAATGATGAATCTTTTTCTTGCTTGAGCTCTTAAGGTTGCACAAGCAGAATAACAAACAGCACTTCTTAATCAGGAGTTTGCTTTGGAAGAGGCCTCTCAAAATGTGTATTTGCACATGCCATTAATTTTTTTTCTTTCTTCTTTAAACAAACAAACAAAAAACAATCCAAAAACGGTTTGTTTGCATATACTTTACACATAGCTACCAGAAAGGGGCCGCCTGTGTTTAAAATGGTGCTGGAGACTATTTAAATAGCAATTTACTGCACTCTGTTATGTCCATAGAATCATCGAATTGTACAGTTGGAAGACATCAAGAGGGTCATCTAGTCCCACCCCCCGCAATGCACGAATCTCAGCTGGATCATACATACAGGACAGGTGGCCATCCAACCTCTGCTTTAAAATCTCCAAGGAAGGAGAGTCCACCACCTCTCGTGGGAGTCTGTTCCACTGCCGAACAGCTCTTACTGTCAGAAAGTTCTTCCTGATGTTTAGTCAGAATCTCCTTTCTTGTAACTTGAATCCATCGCTTCGGGTCCTATCCTCCAGAACAGGAGAAAACAAGCTTGCTCTATCGTTCATGTAACAGCCCTTTAGATACCTGAAGGTGGCTATTATGTCTCCTCTATGGACAATCAGACACACGCCCTCTGTGATGGCTAAGTAACCAAGTGCACTTTGCTCTGTTTAGAGAACACCTTGTACAGATCAACTGCAACTGACCTCACTTTAGAACTACCAGTTCCATATGTCACACAGCCTTACAAATAAGCGCACGTAAGTTGCTAGCCTACAAATATTTTTACTAGCCTGCTTGAGAATGGCAGGGGAATCACAGAGTTGGAAGGGTCCTTGGAGAACATCTAGATTGGTATTGTTAACTTCATCTTCTTTCTGCTAAGCAGTGGCAGCTGGCACACATTGGCAGTAGGCAGAGTCAGCACCAAAGACTGGCAGAACCAGAACCTGTTTAGGGAAGCTTTTAATGTTTAATAGACTATTGTCTATCTATCAGCCCTGAGTGCTCACTGGAAGCACAGATCGTGAAGCTGAGGCTCCAATACTTTGGCCACCTCATGAGAAGAGAAGAATCCTTGGAAAAGACCCTGATGTTGGGAAAGATTGAGGGCACTAGGAGAAGGGGACGACAGAGGACGAGATGGTTGGACAGTGTTCTCGAAGCTACGAAAATGAGTTTGACCAAACTGCGGGAGGCAGTGCAAGACAGGAGTGCCTGGTGTGCTCTGGTCCATGGGGTCACGAAGAGTCGGACACGACTAAACAACTAAACAACAACAACAACAGACTATTGTATTTTAATATTCTGTTGGAAGCCGCCCAGACAGATGGACGGGGTATAAATAATAAATTATTATTATTATTATTATTATTATTATTATTATTATTATTATTACTGCAGCTAACTACCTGCAAAGAAAATTGGCATTTAAAAACGCCGTTCTAGCGATTTCTGGTGAGGTGGCCGCGGCAGCAGCAAGCAAGAGGCGAGAGGCAAAGCGTGATCTGAACAGCTGAGGGGGAAGCGGGCAAACAGGCAGAGTTCCCGCCTATGCTCTGTTTAAAGGGGGGTGAGGCCCCGCCCCTTAGCCGACCTTATTGGTCGGCCCGGGCGTGACGTAGGCGGGAACTCCCTGCACGCGAGGGGCTGGGCTCCCAGCCCCATCGCGAGAGTGCAGAAGGGTCCAACCCACAACACCACCTCCGTCAGACTGCGGAAGGGGTTTTATTATTATTATTGCAGCTAACACTTTTGAGTCTGGAGGGCCACACTGCCCCATGGTAAATGCTCCAGAGGCAATATACCAAAGTTAGGGCTGCCATATGTCCGGATTTTCCCAGACAAGACCGGGATTTGGGCAGCCAAATGGGCAAAATGTTCTGGAAATCCGGGGGAGGGGTGTAATAATGACAAAAAGCCCCTAAACTTGATAAATAAACAATTTTTTTTAAAAAAAAGAGTAAATGTGGGTGTGGCTGAAGCTGCAGTTGTAAAGACTACATAAATGAATAAACTGAATCCAACTAATCCAGAATATGGAAGCTAGACTGGGAGCGGCCACCGAGACCATATAACACCGGTCCTGAAAGACCTACACTGACCTCCCTGATGGCTTTGCAAACATTGAAAGACCTCCCTACATTGAAAGACCTCCCTGATGGCTTTGCTACATGGCTGACTTATCCCTACTGCAGATAACCTTGCCTTTCCTGCACATGCACAGTCACGCGGCATCATGGGGATTGTAGTTCCCATGCTTGAGTGCATCTAGGGCCACTGTGTAGGTTCTCTGAACAGACTCCTCTCTTGCCCCATGCTAATCAGGCCACAGCCTACACGGACTATAATATTTATTTATTTATTTATTTATTTATTTATTTATGCCCCGCCCATTTGGCTGGGTTTCCCCAGCCACTCTGGGTGGCTTCCAACAGAGCATTAAAATACAATAGTCTATTAAACATTAAAAGCTTCCCTAAACAGGGCTGCCTTCAGATGTCTCCTAAAAGTCTGGTGAGAGGGCGTTCCACAGGGCGGGTGCCACTACCGAGAAGGCCCTCTGCCTGGTTCCCTGTAACTTGGCTTCTCGCAGTGAGGGAACTGCCAGAAGGCCCTCGGCGCTGGACCTCAGTGTCCAGGCAGAATGATGGGGTGGAGACACTCCTTCAGGTATACTGGGCCGAGGCCATT
Source organism: Zootoca vivipara (assembly GCF_963506605.1). Lineage (NCBI taxonomy): Eukaryota > Metazoa > Chordata > Lepidosauria > Squamata > Lacertidae > Zootoca > Zootoca vivipara. The sequence continues at coordinate 10,655,652 of NC_083276.1, forward strand.
TAGGGCTTTAAAGCTCAGCACCAACACTTTGAATTGTGCTCGGAAACGTACTGGGAGCCAATGTAGGTCTTTCAGGACCGGTATTATATGGTCTCAGTGGCTGCTCCCAGTCAGCAGTCTAGCTCCCGCATTCTGGATTAGTTGTAGTTTCTGGGTCACCTTCAAAGGTAGCCCCGAACTATAAAAGTTGTAGGTGGCTGAAGTTTAGTTAAAGCTGAAAGACTGGCCGGGTATGTGTGCCAGGCAGCAAGGGAGGTTCAGCTTCCCAGTACTGTTCATACCAGCAGCCTCTGGACCTCCTCTCATATTGCAATGACATGCATAGGTTGCCTCCTAGCCCTGTTGGAATCGAAATAACCTCTCCAGCAGGGAGCTCAATGGCCCTTGTCCACAAGCTCATAGCTCAAAACATATTCAGAGCAAGAGACTCGCATTTCTTGGCTCTGCCTTCTGAATAGCATGTCAGATGGTGCTTCGAGCCAAATGTGTGTGCGTGTGTTCTGTTTGTCCTGGCACAGTCACCGGAATAGCACCTGCCGATATTTGTATTAATCACTACTTGCCCATTTGGTACTATTTATTAGGGTTTAGATTGCCAGCAGGTTGCGTGCCCCTCTGAGGGGTCTGAATGCAATTATCAGCACACTTGGCCGAAGCACTGATCTGATACGTGCCAGAAACAAAGGTTCACATGAGTGCACCTTTCCAGCAGGTGGGACTCGACTCCCATCCCCTGCCTAGATAGTTTCATGCCCCCAGCCCCAAATGAACTAATTGAAAATGTTGGGAAAGAACCAAGAAAGTGGAGATTTGCATACAGGCTTTATTTACACAACCAGAAGGGAGAAAAGCTGGTTCAGGGGCTTTATTCGTGATTGCTGTACTACCACAACCACTCTGCCCCATCAAGGGAAGTAATAGTACAACTCTATTCTGCCTTGATCAGACCACACCTGGAATACTGCGTCCAGTTCTGGGTGTCACAATTTAAGGAGGGTATTGACAAGCTGAAACGTGCAGAGAGGAGAGACCAGGATGATCAAGGGTCTGGAAACCAAGCCTGATGAGGAACCGTTGAAGGACCTGGGTACGTTTAGCCTGGGAAAGAGGAGACTGGAAGGAGATATGAGAGCCATCTTCAAATATTTCAAGGGCTGTCACATGGAAGAGGGAACAAGCTTGTTTTCTCCTGTTCTAGAGGATAGGACTCGATCCAGTGGATTCAAGTTGCAAGGGAGGAAATTCCAACTGGGCACCACAGTTCAAGAAGGATGCTGACAAGCTTGAACGTGTCCAGAGGAGGGCAACCAAAATGGTCAGAGGCCTGGAAACGATGCCTTATGAGGAACGACTTAGGGAGCTGGGTATGTTTAGCCTGGAGAAGAGAAGGTTAAGGGGTGATATGATAGCCATGTTCAAATATATGAAAGGATGTCATATGGAGGAGGGAGAAAGATTGTTTTCTGCTGCTCCAGAGAAGCGGACACGGAGCAATGGATTCAAACTTCAAGAAAGAAGATTCCACGTAAACATTACGAAGAACTTCCTGACAGTAAGAGCTGTTCGGCAGTGGAATTTGCTGCCAAGGAGTGTGGTGGAGTCTCCTTCTTTGGAGGTCTTTAAGCAGAGGCTTGACAGGCATATGTCAAGAATGCTTTGATGGTGTTTCCTGCTTGGCAGGGGGTTGGACTGGATGGCCCTTGTGGTCTCTTCCAACTCTATGATTCTATGGTTCTAAACATCAGGAAGAACTTTCTGAGGGCAAGAGCTGTTCGACAATGGAACAGCCTCCTTTGGGAGGTTGTGGACAGCTAGATGGTGGAAGGGTGTCAAGTATTGCCAGGAATTTCATCACCAGTGATTGAAAACTGCTGGTTGTTGCTAGTATTCCATGTAATATTCCACGTAATGGTATCCAGCAGCTATACACCCATACAGGATATTTCCAACTCAGAGCGGTCTGGAGCTGTCGGGGGCATATGCTGGGCTGGAAGAAGAAGGTTTGACTCTACATGCCTTTTCCCAGCAGGCAAACACACACACACACTGTCTGCTCATCAGTTGGTCTGTTCTCATGGCTCTACAGTACTACTTTGCCGGCATGTTTCCCACATATGGGCTGCTGGAACCGCACCCAGCAAAGATTATTCTCCTGCTTTCTGCTGTGCTGTTGGGGGGCAGGGGAGAGACTCAGTTGTGTTTTGCATGTTTAATCAGGATTTCTTAAAACCCTATTAGTCCCACCCCTGGATTGATTCAAGGCTAGATCCAGGTTGTGTGTTCACCATGTTGATCCGGGTCAGGTCAGGAGAGTTGCACACAGCCCTAGTGAATGTACCCCTGTTGAATCCTGTTTGTTGCATTCCATTAGTTTTTTTGCTGGTGCTCAATGAATAAAGGGGGAAGTGTGTGAAGAGCCCCTGATTTTTGCCAGAGGCTATATCCATTCTGTTTCAATTCTTGGCTCCCTGTCTCTTTGAGGATGTAAACCACGGGTGTCAAACACAAGGCCCGGGGGCCAAATCCGGCCCGCCAGACCTCGTCATGTGGCCCGCCGAGCGCCCCAGCCAGCGGGACCCAGCAGTGGGACCTTGCTGCTGAAGCGCCGTGCCAACAAAGCGCCGACAAACAGCTGGGGCCGGGGAAATGCTTTATGCCCCTGGGTCCCTTCGCGCTCTTTTCTGGCGCTGAATCAAGGCGGCGACCCCCCTTCCCTTTCTTTCTTCCTCTATCTCGTTCTTATTCTTTCTTTCCCTCTCCTTCCTTCCTTCTTTATCTCTGTCTTCTCTCCCTCTTTCTTTTTCTTTCCTTCTTTATTCCTTCTTTCCTACTCTTCTTTCTCTCACCTCTTTCCTTCCTCTCTCCCTCCTGCTCCCTCTTTTCTTCCTTCCTTCCTTCCTTCCTTCCTTCTTTCCGTCCTTCCCAACTTTCTTCCTCTCCCTCATTCTTATTCTTTCCTTCCCTCTACTTCCTTCCTTCTTTCTCCCTTTCCGTCTTCTCTCCCTCTTTCTTTTTCTTTCCTTCTTTTTTCTCTTCCTTATTTCCAACTCTTCTTTCTCTCCCCTCTTTCCTTCCTTCCTTCCTCTCTCCCTCCCACTCCCTCTTTTCTTTCTTTCTTTCTTTCTTTCTTTCTTTCTTTCTTCCTTCCTTCCTTCCTTCCTTCCTTCCTTCCTCCCTCCCTCCCTCCCTCCCTTCCTCCCTCCCTCCCTCCCTCTCCCTCTCCCTCTCCTCAGAAACATAGGATGCTGCTTTATACTTCTGGCCCTTAAACCCTGGAACCAGGAGAGCAGCTCCAGTGAGTCAACCTCAGCCAGTCCCTTTGGTGAAGGCTGGTGGCTCACTGGCAGAACATCTGCCCTGCATGCAGAAGGACCCCAGCATCTCCAGGTACTAGTAGCTCTGCAAAGGTCCTGCATGAAACCCTAGCGAGCCTCCACCACCCAGTGCAGTTACCAAAAATCATTTTTCAATAAATTGTACAATAATTGTACATTTGAATATCTACTTGCCATTATTCTGACTATGTTTCCGCTTTCAGAGCTAGTTATTACTTACATTATTACAAAAAACAGTAATAATTGAATGCAGTGACAATAATTTATGATAATAAAGAGTGGACACATAGTCCTACAGATACAACAGGCCCTTTGAGGGTGACCAAACTGCTGATGCGGCCCCCGATGAATTTGAGTTTGACACCCCTGATGTAAACGATTCAGGGATTTTAAGCAACTTCTGGCAGTGTTACGACTTCAGGGATACTGGGGCGAGACCTCAAAAAAAAAATATCAAAGGCGGAAACGGTCATCTTGGGTTGACTCTTCTACTAAATAGGGTTGCGCGGGAAGCAGCCCTGAGTGACCTCAGGTAGCTGCCATGTGTTTGCACTTCTGGGGAAAGAACTTCTGGGGCGCACAACCTAATTTTGAGAAGGGTTGAGTCCTCGCACCTCTCTGGTTTGAGGAAATGAACTCCTGGCTGTTTCACTTTCGGTTGGCGAAGACTCTTCCCATTGAGAAAGCAAAAGAGCAAAGAAAAAGAGCTCGTTTGTATGCAGAAGAGCAACCCGGGTGCCCAATGAAGGTGGAAAATGATAATGCCCTTGGCATGTCAGGAAATTAGCAATTGTTCCAACCATGATTTGCACCGACATGCATGCGGGTGGAATTCAAAACCCGTTTCCGATAGTGGTGCTTCTCAGCGGCTTATGGCCTAACTTCTCCTCCACTCCCTTTCCATGCCTAGGGTGATCTCTCTTAATTGCCTCTCATTATTGTCAGCAGAGGATTTGAATATAATAGTAGGTTTGGCTGTGGGGCAATCTGAATTCGGTTGACTTTTCCAGGGACTACTTGGCCTGTGGTTTTGTAGTGCTTAATGGAGGCATCAACCTCTCCTTTCCCCACATTCTATGTCAATTTGTGCTATGCTCAAATCCGTTTCCCCTGCCCCAGTTTCTCAAACTTTTTATTCCCCTGTGGAAGAGACGGCAGTTTTCATGCCTCATTCTCAGGGCACTTGCAACTCTCCGAAATATTCTGCTTGGGTTTTAAGCTTCCTTTGTTGTTACGAGGACACGGGTGGCGCTGTGGGTTAAACCACTGAGCCTAGGGCTTGCCAATCAGAAGGTTGGCAGTTCAAATCCCCACGGCGGGGTGAGCTCCCGTTGCTCGGTCCCAGCTCCTGCCAACCTAGCAGTTCGAAAGCACATCAAAGTGCAAGTAGATAAATAGGTACCGCTCCGGCAGGAAGGTAAATGGCATTTCCGTGTGCTGCTCTGGTTCACTAGAAGCGGCTTAGTCATGCTGTCCACATGACCTGGAAGCTGTACGCCGGCTCCCTCGGCCAATAACGCGAGATGAGCGCCGCAACCCCAAAGTCAGTCACGACTGGACCTAATGGTCAGGGGGCCCTTCACCTTTACCTTATTGTTACGAGGCGGTCAAGGGTGACACGTTCCATATTTCTTTCCAGTAAGCACTTCTTCAGCTCTCTGCAGCATCCCTGGTTTCCCCCTCTTCTTGAGGTGAAAAAGCCCCAGGGAAGAATTTTAGCTCAGGCTGTCCTCCCCTGGGCTTGAAAGGGAGCACAACCATCCACAATAAATCCAATGAATTTTTACAGTTTGGGATTCTGTTAACAGAAAAGCAATCTCTCCTCTCTCTCTCTCTCTCTCTCTCTCTCTCTCTCTCTCTCTCTCTCTGTGTGTGTGTGTGTGTGTGTGTGTGTGTACACCACCCTCAAGATCCCTTGCCAAATCTACAACCATGGACTGCAGCTCAGTGATATAACATTCACTTTGGATGCAGAAGTTTCCCAGTTTCAATGCCCAGCATCTCCACGGCTGAGAAGGATTCTTGGCTGAATCCTAGAATTGTAGAGTTGGACGGGACCCCGGTGGTCATCTAGCCCTGCAATGCAGGAATCTCAGCGAAAGCATCCATGACAGATGACCATCCAACCTTTGCTTTAAAACCTCCAAAGAAGGAGAGCTGCTGCCAATCAACGTGGGGAATACTGGGCTAGATGACTTGGCAGAAGGCAGTTTCCTAATGTTTCCTAATCACAAGGAGGGCCTAAATGGAGGAACTTTGCTACGAAACTTGCCACCTTATTGATCTCTCTTACAACTGCCTTCCCCCTGCCCCCCACTAAAAAAACCTCAAACGTATCTGCAGGGCATACCTGGTTGTGTTTTGTTTTTGCTCTTTCGTGCACCATGTTTGTTCATTCTGATCTTGCGCCTGCTCCTATTGTTGTGAGCAAGAAAGGGGAGCGAGAGAGTCTCACTTTCCTGGAGATGCTCGTCAGCTGCCAAATGCGGGGAGAATATGCACGTCGCATGTTTCTGTTCTTCCGATCCCTCATTCATTATGGATGAGAGAAGTTGTTAAGGAGGCAACATGCTGGCTGATAGCATCACAGTTTCTCTCTTCCCTACAACACTTCTCGGCAAGGACTAACAATGCTTGGTTAATATGCATGTGTTTAGAGAGGCAGAGAGGATCACCAAAGAGTGGAAATGCTTAACACGGGGGCATGCGCATGCGCGCTCATGTGCAATGATCATCTCTGGAGGACGCAAGAGAGAATTCAACCTCCCTTTTTCCCACCTGCCCTTTAAATCATCGCCACCAAGCTCTAGCAATATCCAGAAATCAATACAAACTTTTCCATAATAGTAAGATTAGTCTGCACAATGAGAAGCAAAGCATTCGTCTCCATCATGGGGAATCTTAGGTTCTGCTATTTGGGGATATTTGGAAACACGATAATAATGGTGATGTTAAGCTAAAGACCCGAGACCCGACGCTCCGCTCTCAGCAAAGTGAGAAAAGGAAAATAGCCTTTGCCGCTTCCAGATTTAAGCTCTCTGGCAAGGCTCTGTCAATGCCCAACTCTTTCGGCTTCTCATCTGGTTAAACAGATTAACTGGAAGTGCAAATCATATTATTTAACATGACGTGACAAAAATAGCAAAATGAGAACCTTTCCTTTCAACTGAAAAGGCATTTATCTCTTCCCCGACCAATATTCCCATGGGATATCCAAATCTTTACAAGCTCCTTTGTCCCTTCTTTCTCTATTGAAATGTATTTGTTTTGAGGTTTTTACACTATAATTATGAATCTATTATATCTTTGGCTTAACCCCTGAACAAAGCAAGCCCAAGGAGTATTATTTGCCCCCACATATCCTCACCATTTTCTCCCATCCTGTCTTCGTTGCCTTTCGTTGTAGGCTGAAGACGTACCTCTTTATCCTGGCCTGTGACACTTAAGGTGCGTGTTTTCAGTACCCTAGTTGTGGTTGCATTTTGTTTTGACTGTTTTTACACTGCTGTGACCTCCCTCTGGGACCTTAGGAAGGCGATTCCAACTGACAGTACGAGTTGTTCAACAGTTGACCGTCTCCCTCAGGAGATTGTGGACTCTCCTCCATTTGAGGTTTTAAAGCAGAGGCTGGATGGCCATCTTTCATGGATGTTTCAGTTGAGATTCCTGCATTGATGGGGGTCAGACTAGATGACTCTTGAGGTCCCTTCCACCTCTATGATTCTATGACCTGCTGGTGAATGGTGAGTAAAAAAATCCAATCATCATCATCATCATCATTATCAGACCAGAATGGCTCTTCAAGTCTGCTACTCATACTTTGTTGTTGTTGTTTAGTCATTTAGTCGTGTCCAACTCTTCGTGACCCCATGGACCATAGCACGCCAGGCACTCCTGTCTTCCACTGCCTCCCGCAGTTTGGTCAGACTCATGTTCATAGCTTCAAGAACACTGTCCAACCATCTCGTCCTCTGTCGTCCCCTTCTCCTAGTACCCTCCATCTTTCCCAACATCAGGGTCTTTTCCAGGGAGTCTTCTCTTCTCATGAGGTGGCCAAAGTATTGGAGCCTCAGCTTCACGATCTGTCCTTCCAGTGAGCACTGGTGGCTGATTTCCTTCAGAATGGATAGGTTTGATCTTCTTGCAGTCCATGGGACTCTCAAGAGTCTCCTCCAGCACCACAATTCAAAAGCATCATCTCTTTGGCGACCAGCCTTCTTTATGGTCCAGCTCTCACTTCCATACATCACTACTGGGAAAACCATAGCTTTAACTATACGGACCTTTGTCACCAAGGTGATGTCTCTGCTTTTTAAATAGACAGGATCCCTAGTTTGTCTCATAGACCCAAAATTCCCATAGTGGAAGTGTGGAATGACTATTAAACCAGATTATTGCAGCCTGGCTGTGAAAACAGCTTGCCCTTGTTCTTTCCCTTCATCAGAGCTGCCTCTTATCTCTCTTTTTAACCCCTCTAGGTCTACTACACTGTGCATAAAATTACATCCCTCCACAGCATTACGGCTCCCTCTCCACATAGCTGCTGGTTGTAATCATTCCTTATCTACATGAAAGAGAAAGTGCCGATTTGGGGAAAGGAAAGGAGGCAGCTGCTGAGTTAACATTTCCTTTTCTTTCATCTGATTTGAAATGATTTTCAACCCAGCCATGTCAGAGAACAGACTATCTGGGCGATGTCCACAGGAAATTCAAAAGTCTGTATGCCTAGACATGCATATTTAAAGCTAATATGGTGATATCGCTTCAAGTCAATAAGATACAATTTTAATTGATTTCCTATACGGAAGCAGCTGGCCCACAATATCGAAAAGCCATTCGTCACTGTCTCTTTGAAGGAAGGTGTGTATTATGAAACCTCTGGAAGTAGAGCTGTGAGGAAAGGGCCTCTCGAAATTCTTCACCCTGCTTGTGGGTAGGAATATTGGGGTGACCATTTCACCAAATTTCTCCAGGGGGAGGAGAAATTATTCAACACTTTCTCAAGGGGTGGGACTCACCATCAGTGGTAGTGGAAGCGACACAACTTTCTTTCCACCAGCAGCAACAGCAGAACAATTTTGGTAGCCTGGCCATCATCTTTTTGAGGGATGGAGGAATATGGCAGCCACAACCAAAAAATGGTAGAACATGCAGGGTAATTTATTGCTTTGGCCCAAGCATGGGTTTCCTTGTGGAATTTTAGGACTGTGCAGAACCTCTGCAGAATGCTCCTAATCGTATTGAAACACATTTTTATTATTGATTCAATTTGTTGTTGTTTAGTCGTTTAGTCATGTCCAACTCTTCGTGACCCCATGGACCAGAGCACGCCAGGCACTCCTGTCTTGCACTGCCTCCCGCAGTTTGGTCAAACTCACGTTCGTAGCTTCGAGAACACTGTCCAACCATCTGAATTTATTTGTTCCTTTTTTGCCGCGGTAAAGCGATGGCTGTAAGCTCTTCCTTTCTCCCCCTCCCCCCGCCTCTTTTTAAAAACAACAGGACCCTCGAAACAATACCATTTCTTTTCAAGTCTAACTGGGTATGGATCCCTCTGGTGTTGCTAATGTTACCCATTATCTCATGCAACTTCTGTTCAGCTGTTCTGTTCTTTTCAAGTTCCCATGATCTGTATTTTGCTCTTCCCTTTCTACATTCTCCCACTTCATTTTAATTAGGCATCTATGGCAGGGAGGGGGGGGCTGAGCGAGCACTGAGCAGATTCATTAATTATGCCTCCAGGTATATCTGGAATACATATGTTACTTTTCCAATGGTTGCAAGGCAGACGTTCAAGTTTCTAAGTGGTGTGTTAAGAATAACTCATTAAGATGGCCTCATCGTTCTCTCTCTCAATCTCTTTTTCCTTCCATGATTGACAGCTCCTTTGCATGTAATATAAAATACTACAAACAGCCTACACTCACCTGCCAGGAGTGCCTTTGTTAGAGATTCATAGTGCAATCCTATGCATATTTACCCAGCCCCACTGTTTTCATTGGGGCCTGTGTCATAGGATGGCAACACATCTCTGTCGTACATTTAACGCACTGCAATGCCACTTTAGGAAGACATGGCTCCCCCCAGAAAATTCTGGAAATTCTAGATGGTGACAGCAGTCACGAAATTAAAACACGCCACGGAGAAAAGCAATGACAAACCTAGACAGCATCTTAAAAAGCAGAGACATTACCTTGCCAACAAAGGTCCGTATAGTTAAAGCTATGGTTTTCCCAGTAGTGATGTATGGAAGTGAGAGCTGCACCATAAAGAAGGCTGATTGCCGAAAAATTGATGCTTTTGAATTATGGTGCTGGAGGAGACTCTTGAGAGTCCCATGGACTGCAAGAAGATCAAACCTATCCATTCTTAAGGAAATCAGCCCTGAGTGCTAACTGGAAGGACAGATCCTGAAGCTGAGGCTCCAATACTTTGGCCACCTCATGAGAAGAGAAGATCCTGATATTGGGAAAGATTGAGGGCACAAGGAGAAGGGGATGACAGAGAATGAGATGGTTGGACAGTGTTCTCGAAGCTACCAACATGAGTCTGACCAAACTGCAGAAGACAGGAGTGCCTGGCATGCTATGGTCCATGGGGTCATGAAGAGTCGGACACGACTAAACGACTAAACAACAACAAAAGGGTGCTGAGAGTTGTGAGCATGGAGACTCCCTGTTCCTCTCCCAGAGCTACAATTCCCAAAGTAGCATAACCACTAATCCCTATTCACAAGGAACTCTGGGAATTGTTGGTTCTGTGAGGAGACTAGCAGTCAGTCACCTAACAACCCTCAGAAACCCCCTAACAAACTACACCTCCCAGAATTCATATGGAGAGAGCCATGATTGTTCAAAGTAGTACAGTGTTATCTTGGTTGTTGAACATAATCCATTCCGGAAGACCATTCAACTTCCGAAAAGTTTGACAACTGAGGAGCAAAGCTAGAATGTCAATTTCAATGGTGAAAATTGAAAAACACGCCGCGGAAGCCATTCGACTTCCGAGACGCATTCGATAACAGAAGCAATTACTTCCGGGTTTTTGGAGTTCGAAAACTGAAATGTTCGACTTCCGAGAGGCTCGAAAACCGAGGTACCACTGTAATGTAGTGCTTTAAATGCATACCCTCCAACATTTCTCTGATGGAAATAGCGATGTCTCATTCCATAATGGTAATTTTACTATTTATACCCCATACATCTTATTGCGTTGCCCCAGCCACTCTGAGCATATATATATATATATATATATATATATATATATATATATATATATATGTATATGTATATATGTATATGTATATGTATATAACCTTTCCCTTTACAGGATTCTCGGGAGTCAGATAACTCCATACCCTCCAACATTTCTCCAATGAAAATAGGGACATCCTAAGGAAAAGCGGGACATTCCGGGATCAAATCAGAAACCAGGACCGATTCTCTAAATCAGGGACGTCCCTGGAAAATAAGGACACTTGGAGGGTCTGTTAAATGTATGGTTTGAAGTTGGCCTATGTGTGTTTAAGAAAGCAGTCTTACAATGTAGTCTCTCTCAGTTCCAGCACCTCTTAGGTGGGCACCATTGCCCTTCAAAGAGGTTTAAAGAGAGCCTCAAGGCAAATCTAAAAAAATGTAGTATGAACACCGACATTTGGGAAACACTGGCCTGAAAGTGCTCCAGTTGGAGACCAGCCTTTACCAAAAGTATCATGGGCTTTGAAGACACTCGAACTCAGGACACAAGGGAGAATGAGAAAACATAAAAATGCTAAAATTAGTTGGGATTCACATGTTAACTAATAATAAAGGATATTATCTAATACCTGCAGCCAAGGATGAGGAACCTGGGTGTTCCTCCGAATGTTGTTGCAACTGCCCCTCCCATAATCTCTGACTATATCCCATGCTGAGGGGAGTTGGGAGTCCTAGAACATTGTGAGAGACAGAGGTGCTGGTTTGCCTGGATCTAAGACAGCGTGGTGTAGTGGTTAGAGTGCCAGACCAGGACTTGGGAGACTAGAGTTCAGTTTAGCACTCAGCCATGAAGCTCACTGGGTTACCCCTGGCCAGTCCCTGCCCCTCGGCCCAACCTACCTTAGGGGGTAGGGTGTAAATGCACTAAGTAATGGTAGTCTATGGCCGACAGCTTAAAAAATATGAAAGAGACAGGAAGGATTTAATCCATCTTGAAAGAAACCCATGAAGATTTACAAAGGAAATCACTTGACACCTAAAACTCTGATGATCCGCATGTGCAAATCACCTGTCACCGATTAATCACCACATGTCACTGAAATCACCTAAGAACTCCACAGATAAAGCCAGTTCTCCTATTCAGCTGAGAATCCAGGAATGACAAGACATGGAGGGATGAGCGTGTAGGCATGACAACAGCCCTCAGAAAGCATCATGTGTTGTTCCAACTGTGATTGGCTTCGCTTTTCTAAGATGTACTTATTCTTCATTACTAGATTCATATGGCTGCCTCTCGGTGTGCGTTCTGAGGACACCCTATCAGGAACCAGAGGAAGGAGGAGGAGGTCAGCAATAAAAAATACTGGTATCAGTGAAGTGGTCGTGGCCCCCCCCCCCAATTTTTATTTATGATTTTCAATTTTATACATTTCAATACTTTTACAATCATTTCAACATTTCGAAACTCGACTTCCTTCCCCCTCTTTGTGCGGTTCCTTAAATTTATTTCTTTATGTTTTCTGCATATTCCATATAAATTTAACTTAATCATTTATTCATCTATTTTAAATGTATACTCTTATAAAACTGCCGGTTGTTACTATAATCTTGCCAGTGTTATTATCTGTTTATAGTTTGTTAGTAAATATCCAATAAACCATTTTCATTCTTTTATTAAATGTTTGTTACATTTTATTAAATGTTTGGGCCTGGTGTGCTATGGTCCATGGGGTCACGAAGAGTCGGACACGACTAAACGACTAAACAACAATCTTGATTTCTTATTTTTCAGGTAAGTTTCGCCATTTCTGTGTATTCTATAACTTTTTGTATCCATTCTTCTTTCGCCGGGACTACTTCTTTCCATTTTGGGGCAAATAACATTCTTGCTGCTGTAGCCGCATACATGAATAAATTTCTATACAGTTTGGGTAGTTCGGTCCCTATAATTCCCAAAAAGGAAAGCTTCTAGCCAAATGTTACCGGTATTTTAAATATCATTTTCAATTCATTATATATCATTTCCCAGTAAGCTTTAACCTTACTACAAGACCACCACATATGATAAAAAGAACCTTCTTTCTCTTTACATTTCAAACACTTATTTGATTTTGATGTATACATTTTTGCCAAATTATCTAGTGTCAATGAAGTTAACTCTTTATTCAAAGAAACTCTTCCCGGTAGGTTTTGCCCCAGTGAAACAGTTGTGAAGACTGGAGGTCCCTGCCTTCCCATCGCCTGCTATGTCTCTTCCACCCTTGGTTCCTTCCCCATCAGCCTAAGGCTCTGTCTTGTCTCTCTTTGCTCCTCCCTCTTCATTCCTCTCCATGTTCTGGGAGAAAGGGGGGCTGTGAGCTGTTTGCAGCAGGAGAGAGAGAGACTCCCTGGATTCTTCAGCGGCCTGCCTCACCTCTGTCTTCTGGGCCCCCTCTTTCCCTGCCTCTGATTCTGGCAGGGGTGCCAACTTGAATGAAATATCACAGGGACCCTTATCATAAAATTCCATGAAATATTATCAAAGGCCTTCTCTGCATCAATAAACATTAATACTGCTTGCTTATTGTTCCTGGTCTCTAGGTATTCTATTATATTTAGTATGTTCCTCACATTATCTTTCATCTGTTGACCAGGAAGAAAGCCCGCTTGATCCTCATGGATCTCATCTTTTGAAATTCCTTTCAATCTGTTTGCCAATATTTGTTCACCTTCTCCTCCCAGGGTGCTTCCTCTTCTCCCTCTGACCACTCCTCGTCATCCCACCACCAGTTCCCTGGCTCTGAGCCTTCTTCCCCAGGGAGTTCCCTTGGGGGTTACCCAACTGGTGCCTCCCACCACTCCTCTACATCCAGCCAGTCCACGAGAACACCTTGCGAAATCACACTGCAAGGGGCCAATGATGGTCAGTGACTTGGATGGCTTAAAAGCGGAGAGGACAAATTCGTGAAGGAGAAGGCTATCCGTGGCTATTAACCCTGGTGGTTATGTTCTATCTCCACTGATGGAGGAGGCAGCAATGTCCCTTAATATCAGGCCACCCCCTAAAAATGCTCATGCCTGGGAAGGAGGAACAAGAGCTCTCTCTCGCTTCGGATGTTGGCCACATTGATCCGCTGCAAGTAATTAGCATGCCGTTTTCATCTTTTATTTAACCCAAATGTCCATTAAAAGCCCTCAAAATAGAAACAAATATTTGAATAATTTATCTGGGCATAATTTCCTTCTGGCTTTTTGGAGACATTTTGAGTGGGTTTCGCTGTTTGCTTCTAGAAAGCGGCAAGCGAGGCTTTAAACTGCAGAGTTCCTGGAAGAAAGAACAATGCCCGTTCATGAACCCTCTTTTTATTTATTTTTTTACAACAAAAAACAACAACACCACACCACTTATTTTATAAACCATGGCATTCCTTTGGCTGTCTATGGCCAAGATAGTGCTGAGTCTGTAGCAGCAGCTGAGTGCAGTCGTCGCCTGTGTTGCAGGCAATGGGTGCTCATCAAAAGGCACAGCTTAATGGGCCTTGGATGAACATCTCTGTGTGAGTCTACAAATGCAGATCCCAACAGATTTCTTCAATACATTTGGGGCCACATTTTGCTGTGACTGCCGTGGCCTGTTTTTGGGTCGTAATCATTACAGGGGACACCAGCAGTTGTCATCCTTATGCCTGAAGCATTTTTGTAACAGCTTGAAAAGTTTTTAAAGGGCCTTTTCGGTAGTGGCACCCGCCCTGCGGAACGCCCTCCCATTAGATGTCAAAGAAATAAACAACGAACTGACTTTTAGAAGACATCTGAAGGCAGCCCTGTTTAGGGAAGTTCTTAATGTTTGATGTTTTATTGTGTTTTTAATATTCTGTTGGGGAAACCTAACCAGATGGGTGGGGTATAAATAATAAATTATTATTATTATTATTATTTAATTAAAGGATGCAAAAAGATTAGCATTATCCACTCATGTAAACCCTTCCAAAAGTGTTTTGATTTGGACATTAGCTGTTCACTCTCACTTCCAGTAATACAGAGACAATCGTCTGATATCCCTTTGTTAGAGTTGCAAACAGACACCCCAACCCTGACCCTAGCAGAAAGGCTAATTGCCCTGGAAACAAGGCCTGCAGTGCATTTATATTGTTACATGCTACCCCATTCTCCAAAGTGCTGTGATATTCCAGAGGTCCAGACGCTTACCCAGGGTTCATATTTCCTTTGGAAATGAGGCAACAGTGGAGACTGTAGTGTCTTTGTGACATATGGTTTATTTACACATATATACAACCTGAGCCTATGATGAAGCCTATGATAAATGTAGTATAAACACCAACAATTGGGAAACACTTGCCTGCGAGCACTCCAGTTGGAGAACAGCCTTTACCAAAGGTGCCATGGGCTTTGAAGACGCTTGAACTCAGGATGCAAGGGAGAAACGTGCTAAGAGGAAGGCACACTTGGCAATCCACACCGTGATCAACTCCCACCCAGGAACCAATGTCCCCACTGTGGAAGGATGTGTGGATCCAGAATTGGCCTCCACAGTCACTTACGGACTCATTGTTAAAACCGTGTTTATGGAAGACAATCTTACTCGGCTACGAGTGATCGCCAAAGAAGAAGATGATGAAGGGGCTCACAGTATTACACTGCAAGAGGTTCTTGCTTCTCCCATGGCCACAGCCTTGGCTGCCCTCTATCCCCCTGCTCCAGTTTGCTGCATTTTACAGACTGCCATTTTTTCTCCCTGAGCAGAGGGGAAATGAGCAGCCAATGTGACTGATCTTTGCACAGTAGGCTGTAACCCAGCTCTGCAAAAGCCAGATATTCCCATGCACCCCATGCCCCAGCCATCTTTTAATCTGCTTAAGCAAAGAGCCATCATCAAAGTTCAAGGAAGCATCCAAACAGAGGGGGAGGGGTGAGCATGATAATTCATCCATGTGGTGTTAATGGTGTGTGTGGAAAACATTTGCATGAAGAGAACTTCGTTGACATGAATGCAGGTTATGGAAGCTGTACATTTGTAGCACTGTACATCATTTCAACACACATTAAGGTTCTGGAGGATCATGGCCATTCCTAGCAATTCTTTGATGGATGTGACTGGCCTACTTAATCATCCTTCAAGCTTCCGTACAAGAGCAAATTCTTTTTTAGCTGATGCGCATGTGGGAATGCTGTTGCTTTTTCAGATCCCCTAAATACGGAGTGGTGAATCTCTCCTTTTCTTTTAATAGTTTAAAAAATCATTGCAGAGTGACAAGCAAATGATATCCTGCCTTTGCAAACATGCAGACATGAAAGACTCTCTCCACCGTGATTTTCCCCACTGTTGCAAAAAAAAGGGAAGGAAGAAAAGTATTTATGTATAATATTTGCATTTGAAGACGTTGACTGAATCACACATGAAGAAACAGCCATTTTTTCTTTCTCACACTGACATTCAGATTCACTTCAGTGATGAGAGTATTAGCCATGGGAAATACCTTACAGCTTAAATGGGGGCCGCTTCAGATGAGCGGTCATGATGGAACAGGAAGTGTGAGTGACCCACACTTCCTGTTCTTGAACGCCAGATGAGCACTTAGGGATCTTCCCGCCAGGGAGAGAGGCACAATATTTATGTGAGAATTTATAGACCACTTTGTCCATCAAAATATTCCTGGTGAACAAAATATGCAAATGCACAACAAGCACATTCAAACCAGCTTAAAAACAATGCTGTGACAAGTGGCAGCCACTGGCAAAACCAGGAACTGTTCAGTTAACAAAAGCCTGATTTTAAAAAAAGGTAAGCATGTGAAAGTGCCTAGGCCCTAGAAGGTGCCTGTCGAATTGTCAACAAAACAGAACGTCACAGCAGCACCCTATCCCACTGTTAAGAAAAGCTAAAAACACCACACACACCCTAGAACTATAAAGTTACAGTGTGTTGGTACAGAGCAGTGAACTGCCAGGGGAAGAGAATTTCCACCTCAAAAAACATACAGACACCAAGAATTGTACCTTGGGGCAAAACCACTTCTCTGTTAATAAATAAAACATTGGGGGTTGGGGGTTGGAGATCTGTAGGGCATTCACTGATAGAAAAGACCTATATTAGGGTAGCTGTTAAAATATTCTGCCCTAGGGGGGAGACTTGGCACTGCTTAGCAGCCTTGGAGCGATTCCTCCAGCATCACTTCTGGGAGAGCTTGTGGAGCAAAGAACTCATTATTCATGTTCTCCTTCGAAAGACAGCCCCAGCGCTCCTGCCACATTATATATTAGGAACCGATGTCATCTTAATGCGAATAAATTGATCACACTTTGGGGTCCTTCCTTCTTCTTCTTCTTTTAAATGTGCAAAGGAATGATTTTGTAGTTGACATTTTTCATCACTGGGCAGACATTATGGAAGACTCATTCCCTGGGTTTTATCCTCTCTCAGACACACAGATAGATTTGTTTTCGCATTCATATTTCATAAGGATTGATGTGAAGTGATTCGAAACTGTAATGATGACTGTGAGGGGGATTAAAATTGGCAATGGCAGGTTCTGGCTAAGAATGGTCAACCACCTCCAGTTTTTCAAGAGCATTGGAAAGATGAGTGAATTAAGACTGTGCGAATGGATGCAGTTACGGAAAGTTATTATTGCTCAGAGTACGGTATCACCTTCCTGGTTGCAGCAAAATGTGGAACCCTATGTGGCAAAAAAAGGGCCAGAAAGACATCTCCTTCTCTCTGTTGTATGCCAGCACTGTACAGATCCCATTAAGGTAAAGGACCCCTGGACAGTTAAGTCCAGTCAAAGGCGACTATGGGGTTGCGGTGCTCATCTCGCTTTCAGGCCGAGGGAGCCAGCGTTTGTCCACAGACAGCTTTCCGGGTCATGCGGCCAGCATGACTAAACCACTTCTGGTGCAACAGAACACCGTGATGGAAACCAGAGTGCACGGAAACACTGTTTACCTTCCCGCCGCAGTGGTACCTATTTATCTACTTGCACTGGCGTGCTTTCGAACAGCTAGGATGGCAGGAGCTGGGACAGAAAAATGGCAGCTCACTCCTTCGTGGGGATTCGAACTGCCGATCTTTTGATCAGCAAGCCCAAGAGGCTCAGTGGTTTAGACCACAGCTCCACACCTGTCCCCTGTAGCCCACCCAGGCAAGGTGAACAGGCCCTGGAGAGTTGGGGAGGGCAGCAGATCTGTGCCCGCCTCCACCCCCTGCATGCCGCTGCTGCCTGCTCCCCTCTGGATTGGAGCGGCGAGAGAGTTGGCTGGTGGAAAAAAGTGCTCAAAGCAGTCAGCCTCCCTTGTCGCTCCATCTCTCTCTTTGCCGAGAGTGGGAGATGCAGATTATGTGAACCAAAAATAACCCCCTTATTCAAGCGGGTTGGTTCACAGCCGCTGTGTTTCTTCGTTCCTTTCTACTTCCAGTGCTGATCTTCACTCCCCTCATGTCTGATATTCGCCAAGGGAGGTCAGTATCAGGAAGAAAGTGTGGGCGAGGATCAGCATCAGGGTGGGGAGGCATGAGAAGCAGCAATTTTATACAGGCAACTGCGGGTCATTGCACATGTCAGCAGTTGCACATAAGCCCATTCCACACACACCCTATGTTCTGTCGTCCGTCCGTCCCCCCCGCCATTTTACCCCTGTTCTGCCCGCTTCTGGGGCTGAAAATGGTGCTCATATCAGTAGTCATGCATCAGTTGGATACACGCAAAATGATCATCGCCTGTATACGAAACCATCCTTAACCAACTACAATTGAGGTAGTGAGATTTTTTTGATTTGCCTCCAGGGCCCAAATGTCTGGGGCCTTCCCTGATTTGCAGAGCAACATTAGCAGGGGGGCGGCCCATTGCTCAGGGGTAGAGAATCAGCTTTGCATGCAGGAGTCGCAGATTCAATCCCTGGTATCTCCAGGTTGGGTTGGGAAAAACTCCTGTCTGAAATTCTTGGAGAGCTGCTATCAGTCAGTGTCGACCAGCCTTTTCTAACCAGGTGTTCTCCAGATGTTTGGGGCAACAACATTTTCCATTTCAATTCATTTCGCTTTTCATTTGTATACAGCCTTTCTATATGCAAGGGGTGAAAAAACGAAAAAGATCTCACAGCCTTATAACAATCAGATCCAATAAAAAAAGTAGTAATAAAAACGTTAAAATAAACAACTTGTATCAAATAAAGTAATTTTCAACAATCCATTAGACTATCATAGCACGCAATAAAATTAAGTATCAGAAGGCTAATCACTGAAGAATTGATGCTTTTGAATTCTGGTGCTGGAGGAGACTCTTGAGAGTCCCTATTCTATCCATTCTGAAGGAAATCAGCCCTGAGTGCTCACTGGAAGGAAAGATCCTGAAGCTGAGGCTACCATACTTTGGCCACCTCATGAGAAGAGAAGAATCCCTAGAAAAGACCCTGATGTTGAAAAAGATGGAGGGCACTAGGAGAAGGGGACGACAGAGGACGAGATGGTTGGACAGTGTTCTCGAAGCTACCAACATGAGTCTGACCAAACTGCAGGAGGCAGTGCAAGACAGGAGTGCCTGGCGTGCTATGGCCCATGGGGTCACGAAGAGTTGGACACGACTAAACGACTAAACAACAAGAAGATAATAATTATACAAAAATTCACTCTTAACCATTATGATAAATAATTGCAAGGCTATAATCAATAAAAACAACGGCAAGTCGCAATGCATAAAATACCACAAAACATACAAAACTGTGTAAAAGGGTCAAAATGGAAAACAAAGAGGCACAACTTATAAAATTATTTCTTAAAAAAATAAATAAATGCTGAACTCCTCTTCTCTCTTCCCAGCTGCTTCTGCTGTTCTTAAAGTCATGGTCTGGGAATGGCTCCTAGGGCTGGAGGGGCAAGGCAGGTGGGAAAAGCCTGTTGGCCAGCACAAAGTCTCCCTTCTCACATCTATGCTGGCAAGGACATTGTAAACAAACATCTAGAGGGCACCAGGTTGGCAACAGCTGAGTTATAGCACTGCACACGACGCTAAAGTTCACCGATGATACCCAGAAAGAATGGGTTCTTTTTTATAGAACAAAGAAGAACAAAAGACCAATGTCTTTTTCTCCCCCACTCCATGCTATACAATTTTGGCTTTGGTTATGGAACAGAAGCTACTCCATTGGCCATTTCTCACACAGTCACTTCTCATTGTGCAGAGCAGAGCATGCCGCCAAAATATTAATTTGACTGAGATTACTCCTGAATCTTTCATCACACCCCTTTCTCTGCGCTCAAGGCAATGGCGTTATGATCTAATCTGAATTCTCCGCATGCTGCTTCTGAGCAGAATGGAGAGAGATGGCCCGGAGAGAACGAGGGGACAGAAATCTTGCATGAAAAGATTCTTCCAATGTTGCCCTAGAGTGGAAGATGGTGGACCAACGCAGATCTGTGGAGCCCTCAGAAGTTCACAGCTGGAACAACACGCTGCAAAGTGGGGAGATGACAAACGCATTCTGCACCGTCCTACCAAAGCAGATGGGATGCATTTGCTGGTTTGATTCCATTCATGGATACGGCTTTCCATGCCATATCTCAAAGCAATTTTGCAATAATAACATCAACAATAATTCAGTGATGGAACACCTGCTTTGCCCTGGAATGATACTAAGCCCTCACTACTATAGAGAAATGCTAAAACATTGGTTACAGACCCTCCAAGGGTCCCTATTTTCCAGGGACAGTCCCAGGTTTACAGAAGCTGTCCTGGTTTTCTGATTTGATCCAGGAATGTCCCACTTTTCCTTAGGATGTCCCTATTTCATCAGAGTTATGCAACCCTCGAGCCAAGGAGATAAGTAACTACACAAACTTTAGAGGACATCTGAAGGGAGCCCTGTATAGGAAAGTTTTTAATGTTTAATGTTTTATTATGTTTTTATATATGTTGGAAGCTGCCTAGAGTGCCTGGTTTGGACTTTAAAAAAACTTTATAAGACTTTTATATTATGTTACTGATTTGGGCATTATGTATGTCTCATGTTAAGGTGATTACAGAATATGATATATTAGTATTGTGATAATCAGCCGGTTACGTTTAGTGTGGTGTGAAAATATTCTGTACGTAGCCCAAGTTCATTGTTGTGCAACAACAACAGCAATGGAATGGGATGTCCCTATTTTCATCAGAGGAATGTTGGAGGATATGTGGTTAGGCTGCCAATACTGTTGCTGCCATTGCCTGCACCCAATCCAACCGCCCTCCAGTCGAGCACAAGGAAGGTGTCCGGATTGCGCTCTTAGCTGTGCTTCTGCCATTTCAGTTTTACATGTTCTTTTATTTTCATCTTTTACAGGAGGCAAGCATAATTGCCTGCATAAATAAACAAGCGAGCCGTTACAATAAAACAAATCATTTCCATTTGATATTGCCGACTTTTCCGATTTCGTTGTCATAAATGAAGAACACCACAGCATAACCGTGGGTCATAACTCTGGGTCGGCTGAACAAATGCTTAAAAAATAGAAATAGAAATGCAGGCCTCCCTCTTTTGGCAAGGGGCTGTATTTATGCAGCGCATACCCCTCACTGGACAGAGAATTGTGCACACAAGACGAAGGCTGTGTACGTCATCGCCCGACCGAATTCAGCAACTGGGGTTGGTCGTCCATAGCTCAGGTGGGGCAGTGGCCCCAGCCCAACTCCTCCAGCAGCCCTTTGGAGGGTGGGAGAACCAGTGTGATAGCCTAGACCCCTTGTTTCCGGAGGCCCGTGCATATGACAGCCACAGTTGGCTCAGTGCACTCACTGCTACGTAGGAGCAAACCATCTCTGAGAACTGACCAAATGGTACACCCTAGAGGAACAAGAACTTAAATCAGAGCAGGGGGGAAAGTCCTGCCAACCAGGCTCTCTTCTGACCTCTCATCCATACCTGCCAAGTTCCTGCCGGAAGAATAAGGGACCGGCAGACTGGAAGTAGCGCTGCCGCCATTTTGGAACTGGGCAGAGCAGCATCGGAAGTCGCTTCTGAGCATGCTCCGCCCAGTTCCAAAATGGCCGCCGCGCCAGAAATCGTTTCTGCGCATGTCCAGAGACTCCAGACATGCGCAGAAGGAGCCTCCCCCAGCCGGTAAGTAAGCCAGGAAAAAACAAAGAAATCCGTTTTTCCAGCTGGGAACGCCTGGAAAAACGGGGGTTTCCCGGGAAATACGGGAGACTTGGCAGCTATGATCTCATCCCCCTCTCCTTCTTATTCATCTTCCTCCTTCTCAAGTGCTTGGCACTCCTGGTCTGAAGTTCCTCTTCCACCCTTCTCCTCCTCCTTTTCTCAGTTGTTGGCAGACCCGTG
The DNA here is from genome assembly GCF_963506605.1 of Zootoca vivipara. Taxonomy (NCBI): domain Eukaryota; kingdom Metazoa; phylum Chordata; class Lepidosauria; order Squamata; family Lacertidae; genus Zootoca; species Zootoca vivipara. The sequence goes on from NC_083276.1 coordinate 10,677,496, forward strand.
AAGCGCATCCTTAATATCACAAAGCTTAATTCCGGACACAGTTGTACATGTCAAGATGTGGTTCAGCAGCTGGAGCATTTGTCTAGGACTGCGGACACAGGGGTTCAGATCTCTTCCCATTCACCATGCTGGATAACTTTGGGCTCATCCTCAGGGGGAGACAGCAGTAGATGAGCCCCATGGGGGAATTAGGCAATTAAAATATAATAAATAAGCTTTCCTTCAGCTGTGCATCTTTCTCAGAAACTTGGTTCTACAGTTTCCTTGCTTTGGAACTACAGAAGCAGCAGTCCTTGCCGAAAGCTAATTAAGAAAGGCTGGAGGTACCTGTGGCGCATCTTCTTCATGTAACTGCCGCATGAGCGATGTCTCTTTGCGGGTCTCTGAGCTCCTTCTCCATGCATAAGAAGGCTCCTAATTTACAACACACATCGTCCAAGGCATACCATGGAAGAGGGAGGCGAAATGAGCTGTAAATCCAAGCAGCCGTAACTTCTCTGTGCAGATGCTTTCTGCAACTTCAGCCTTTGTCTCTCGGTGGAACATACCGGTGCAAATGGAGAAATCATCCTGTGGAGACAGGACAGCAATGCCTTAACAATAGCCCTGCAAAAGGGATACATGCAGACTCCTAGGGTAGGGTTGTCACGTGGAAGAGAGAGCAAATTGCCCGGCAATGTTTCCGTACACATGCTGCTGGACATAAGAACATAAGAAGAGACTTCTGGATCAGGCCAGTGGCGCTTCTGCTCCCCAAAAGGGAAGGCGAAAAATCTCAAAATGCTGTATAGGATTTTATTGATAAACAAGCCCAATGCATTTTGGCCTTGTAGATTTTTAACCTTCATTAGGGGTCAAAATGCAAAGTTGAAACAAACTGCTTTATACAGTCGTACCTCGGAAGTCAAATGCCTTGCCAGCCAAATGTTTTGGCTCCTGAACACCACAAACCCAGGAGTGACTGTTCCAGTTTGCGGACATTCTTTGGAACCTGAATGTCCGACGCAGTTTCCACGGCTTCCGACTGGCTGCAGGAGCTTCCTGCAGCCAATCGGAAGCCGCGCCTTGGTTTCAGAACGTTTTGGAAGTCGAAAGGACTTCTGGAACGGATTCCGTTCAACTTCCGATGTACGGCTATCTCCTTTCTTGTTCTGGAGGGAGGACTTGAACCCATGGCTTCAAGTTACAAGACAGGAGATTCCGACGAAACATCAGGGAGAACTTTCTGAGATTCAGAGCTGTTTGACAGCAGAACAGACTCCCAATGGAGCTGGTGGATTCTCCTTCCTTGGAGACTTTTAAGCAGAGGTTGGATGGCCATCTCTGTCTTGGATGCTATAGTTGAGATTCCTGCATTCCAGGGGGTTGGACTAGATGACCCTTGGGGACCCTTCCAACTCTACAATGCTATGATTCTAGTCCAGCATCCTGTTCTCACAGTGGCCAAGCAGATGCCTGCGGCAACAGGACTCTCTGCACTTGAGATTCCCAGGCTCTGACAGTGGAAGTGGAACATAGCCAACATAGCTTTCCTGCATCCATTTGGCTAATCCTCCTTTAAAGCCATCCAAGTTGGTGGCCATCACTGCTTCTTGCAGGGGGGAAAAAACCTCATAATTTAACTGTAAAATACATTTCTTTGGTCTGTCCTGAATCTGCTGGGAGCTCATTAGCAGTGTGTTAAGGCATCCGACACTCGCCTCTTGTTTATCCCCAGAAAATGGCGATCTGAGCTATACCCCCTCTGTACATGGATGGTCCATTTAATCATCATAGTCATCAGTCGTGTTCAGTCCTCCGTGGATTTCTCTCTTTCTTTAATTCCCCATTTCTCTCAGTGACGAAGTCGCAATTTGTGCAACTGACTCCCTCAAATTAATTACTCATTATATGGGGCAAAGTAAAGTTTGCAGACTCTGCTAGAGCTTGGATCCTGCAGTTCAGACTGCTGAAGAATTAACATTCTCTCCCTTGACTGTTGCCATGAGCGGGGGAAGTTCTCTAACAAGATTTGGAGATTTTCCTAAATTAGGCATCGAACCGAGCCATACCTTTTCCTGGAAACGTTATGCAACAGTGCGCAGAGAAGAAAATGGTACCTGGCTAATTTGCGGGCGTACATTAGACTTTCTGGAGGTTGCCTAACAATTAGTGTCACTCTCAGTTTGGGCTGCCCCCCCCCACTCCCTTCCAGAAGCAGATTCAATAGCTGCGTCAGGCGTGTGTGTGTGTGTGTGTGTGTGTGTGTGTGTGTGTGTGTGTGCGCGCGCGCTTGGCAGCTCCGTGACCCAGATATAACACAAGCTGCATTTTCTGCATTATGGACCCAGAGGAATTGCTGGCTTTCCCTTTTCAGTCTGGGACTCTCTGCAACTTTCTCTTTATTCTCTGTACTCCCAAGGCATTTCCCCCAGCGTGAAAGGAGAGCAGGAGCCAGATTTCCCCGCGGGTTAACTTGGGAGAGGGTGTCATGACCCCTGGAGGAGATTCCCCTTCCACAACAGGTGAAATGACGATCTCTGAGTCAGAAGAGGAAATTGCTCACAGGTGCCAGCTTCAGAAGCATGGTGGGTCCAGGGTACCCCAGTGCCGCTCAGGGCTGAGGATGAGGATTATTATAATTTATTACCAACCCTTTGCCCTAAAGTGCCAGGGTGGGGTGCAACCATTAAACACAATGTTATGCAGGACGGCTGCAACGGCACTCTCCACAGTTGAGTGTCAGGAGCAAGCCAGCAAACTGGAGTTCGCTCTTTATTAACATAATCTGCATAGACTTGGCAGAGTGTCAGGCCTAATGAGCACAGCAGTTCATCCCTGGTAGGTCTTGCCCCATGGATCCCCGCCTCCCCACAACTGTCTATGTCTCCTTCTCTCCAGGGTTTCCCCCCAAGCAATCAGAGACTGTGCCTGTGTGAAGCTAACTTCTCATCCGCCCTGTTCATGCCTCTTCTGGTACTGGGAGACCAGAGGGGACGGGAGCTTGTCTCAGCAGGAGGGGGAGACACTCATCATCATCACCATCATCACCATCATCATTTTATTTGTATTCCGCCTTTCCATAGTTAAACCCATGCTCAAGGTGGCTTACAACATGACAAGATTTACATAATCACCAAGATAACAAAAGTCATAAAGAATAAATAAAACACATCAAAAGGTACACAACCAAATGGAAAACAATTTCCACATAAATCATAAAATCTAAAACTAAAAATATGACATTAATAACAATAACAATTTAAAATGACATAGATAAAAAATAAAAACCATTTAAAAAAGGAGTCCTCTCTGTCGAGCAGCAGCAGCAGCAGTCCTTTATGGAGACCCATGACTATAAACCAGCCAGATTCGTCTCTACTTCTTGGCTTTCCTCCTCTATGACTTCTGCTTCTGCCTCTGGTTCTGCACTTCTCTCTGCCACAGAGTCCCCCAGCTTACTAAAGCCTGTTACCTCTTCAGCTTCCGACATCTCCTCTTCCCCATCTTTTCCCTCTTCTGCCTCTGACCACTCATGGTCATCCCGCCGCCAATCCCCAGGCTCTGAGCCTTCTTCCCTTGGCAGTTCTCCAGCTGGTTCCTCCCACCATTCCCCTGCGTCCAACCAGTCCATGACACTGAGATTTGCAACTACTGGCATTTAGAGACATACTGCAGAGGTAGGACCTAGGCCTCAGGTTTAGTGGCCGTTTAGTGGCTGTCTCCTGGTGGCATTCCATCACGCTAACACGTGTGCTCCACACCTGCCGAGCCTTTGGTGCTCACTAAAGCCCTCCCCACTGAAACAATTCACAAAGTTTGGCTTTCCTCCTCCTCCTCCTCCCTGTCTCCACCAAGCAGACACGGCTCCCTGCTGCACCAGCAGCAAGCTGTCAATCAAGGAAGGAGTTTAAATCCTTTGACAACTCTGGCTCCCCAGACTCTTAATGATATATGTTTCCTTCTGCCACTGTTGTTTAAAGCCTAATGATGTTTCCTGTAGTCAGTGCTCTGCGCTGAAAGCCTTCTCCGACACATGGCCTACTTACGTTAAAAGGCCTTGCAACTTTCGCGGAGATGATCCAAAGAACTCGCTGAGGCTGAAAGGTGGGCCTGCGCCTTAAACTTCTTTAAAAGCACATTCATCTCGTATCTCTCAGCAACAGCGAGCTGTACAGAGGAGACCGATCTGCGTGCTAAAGCCCTCAACGCTGGAAGACAATAACAAGCCTCAGATTTGCCACCGAACAAAGCACAGAAGTTTTCCAAGTCACTCGTCGGCATGACCTAAATAATATTTTATATATGTATCGTATCGTTCCCTAGCACTTGAAGAAGCAAGAGAGAATTCCTTTGACAGTCACAACAAGTGACATCTTTTTCTAAAGCCTTTCTGCCGAGTTCTCAAAGGACTGCTGGTTGAGATGAAAGATAAGTATACCCTGGGACTTACGCTGTGACTTTTTCTTGTAAGGAGTGGGGTGTCAGGTGCAGATAACAAAAAGGAAGAGAGATGCATGATGGGCAGGTTGGAAATAATGGGGAGGTTGGGAATCCAGTATTTTGCTGTTGTGCAACTTAGCGGCATGTGGTCTTTAGGGCTAGGGTGACCAGGTGTCCTGTTTTACAGAAGACAGTTCTCTACTAGAAGGGCTATCAGAAGTCCACTATTGGAAGGGCTGCCTAGTTCAAGCCCCATCTCAAGATAAGGGAGCCCGGTGCTTTTATTTTTCTTCTAAAAAAATAAAAATAAAAATGTTTACAGGGACAGTAGTACTTCTAGTTACAGACTCAATCCGCTCTGGGGTGCTGTTCATAGAATCATAGAATCATACAGTTGGAAGAGACCACAAGGGCCATCCAGTCCAACCCCCTGCCAAGAAGCAAACACCATCAAAGCATTCTTGACATATGCCTGTCAAGCCTCTGCTTAAAGACCTCCAAAGAAGGAGACTCCACCACACTCCTTGGCAGCAAATTCCACTGTCGAACAGCTCTTACTGTCAGGAAGTTCTTCCTAATGTTTAGGTGGAAGCTTCTTTCTTGTAGTTTGAATCCATTGCTCCGTGTCCGCTTCTCTGGAGCAGCAGAAAACAACCTTTCTCCCTCCTCTATATGACATCCTTTTATATATTTGAACACGGCTATCATATCACCCCTTAACCTTCTCTTCTCCAGGCTAAACATACCCAGCTCCCTAAGGCGTTTCACATCCTGAAAAGTCCGTAACTAGAGCGCCACTTCTGCACACACGCACAGCGCGATAGAGCTGTTCTGCGCATGTGCAAAGTGCGTAGAACGCTTCCGCACATATGCAAAGCACGCAGAACGCTTCTGCACACATGCACATGTCGAAACCTGGGAGTATACACTTCCGGGTTTGCCGCGTTCCGGGTTTGCCGCGTTCGCAAGCCAAAAAGACGCAACATGCTTCCAACAGGATCTATGCCAGAACCTCGTATGTCTTCCCCTCCCCTTTCGCTCCTCTTTAAGGTGTTCCCAACACACACACACACACACACTGCAGTAAGCAGGCCTTTAGCATGATCCAGCACGCAGGCTCTCCTTACACTGCTAAAGGCTACAGGTACAGGGAAGCAATAGCTGCACTTTGCAGTTATAAAACCCAGCTGTTATCAATGGGAAAATATCAAAACTTGTCAGGGAAGCAAGGAGCTGCAATGCCTCACAATTCGGATGTCTCTTTGTGTGATCTGAAAGCACATCTTACAAGTTTGTAGACAGGGAGAAAAGCTCACTCGCTATCTCTGACTGCTGGTGTGTGCCTCCCTCCCTCCCTCCCTCCCGCTTGACACTCCAAGGCTACCTTGTCAGAGCTGACAGTTCAGCGCAGCCGATTTCTTTGGGCTTCCTCAGCACAAGGGAGCTGACCTGAGGTGTGTACCTGCCGCGTGTGCCACAGAGATACAGCAAGGAAAATCTCCAGCTCTTTCCATGGCATATCGGCTTTAACTTTGAAAGGCGCGGTCGGTCTGTGCCTCGGACTCCGAAAGGAAGCCAAATATTCCGTAAGGTGTCAGCAGAGCAAGAGGAGTCCCAGTTGGTCATTCTCGTGATGATAGTCACCCCTACCCTAAGAGCATCAGAAGCTGCTTGAATTTGTGCATAACGATCTCATGTGCATTCCAGCCTCTTCTGCCTCTGATGTCCTGATTCCTTGGACGCCAACCCAAACTCTGAGCCTCATTCCCACCTGGAATGGAAGCTCTTGTGTATCGCTTGAATTGCTCCTTTTCCCTCCCTAAAATTTGTTTGCTTCCCCACTCCCCTTTTTTCTGCACTTGTCATAATCAGAAGATATTTTTTTAGGGGGGCGGGGGGGGGCTTTCTTTAAAACCACCTGGAAGCCACAGGGAGCACCAATTATCTGTGTACACTCGAATCTCAAGCACATTACGTTGGAATATTTCTTGCGCTTGACGAAAAGTAAATCCTATTTAAAAAAAAGATTCAAATTGGTGCAGTGCATAATTAAGACGGCAGATCTGTAACGCATGGAAGCGCCATTGTTGTGGTTCCGTGTCCACGGTGCATCTAATGAATACCAAAAGGCGCATGCTGTGCTCTGTGGTCTAGCCTGTGTTCTGGAACAGACATACTGCCAACCTATCTGTTCAAGCCACTCTTTAAAGACAGAGACATACTGCCAACCTATCTGTTCAAGCCACTCTTTAAAGACAGAGACTTTTCAGCACAAACTTCACAATATGCAGGAAATCTGCGACGAGATCTCCCAAAATTTTAAAGCAGCAAGGCAGTGGGCAGGGCTACAATTTAGATCAGAGCACCATCCTGATCTCCACTGTACCCAGTTCTGGGCGCCATAATTTAAAGAAGGATATTGGCAAGGAAATCAGACCCTGATATTGGGAAAGATTGAGTGCACTAGGAGAAGGGGACGACAGAGGATGAGATGGTTGGACAGTGTTCTCGAAGCTAGGAACATGAGTTTGACCAAACTGCGGGAGGCAGTGCAAGACAGGAGTGCCTGGCGTGCTATGGTCCATGGGGTCATGAAGAGTCGGACACGACTAAACGACTAAACAACAAAATTGGCAAGCTGGAATGTGTGCAAAGGAGGGTGACCAAAAAGACCAAGGGTCTGGAAACCAAGCATTATGAGGAGTGGTTGAAGGAGCTGGGTATGTTTAGCCTGGAAAAGAGAAGATGTGATAGCTATCTTTGAATATCTCAAGGGTTGTCATGTGGAAGATAGAGCAAGCTTGTTTTCTCCTGCACCGGTGGGTAGGACCCGATCCAATGGCTTTAAGTTACAAGAAAGGAGATTCCGCCTAAACATGAGGAAGAATTTTCTGACAGCAAGAGCTGCTTGACAGTGGAATAGTCTCCCTCGGAAGGATGTGGACTCACCATCCTTGGAGGTTTTCAAGCAGAGGTTGGATGGCCATCTGTCATAGATGCTTCCATTGTGACTGGTTGGGGTCCTTTCCAGACCTCTAATTTGATGATTCTGTGGTCAACCAGATGCCTATGGGAAACCTACAAGCAGGACCTGAGCACAAGAACACTCTCCCCTCCCTCCGTGGTTTCCAGCAAATGGTATTCAGAAGCATTACTGCCTCTGGCGGTGTAGGTAGAGCGTAGCCATCATGGCTAGTAGCCATTGACAGCCTTCTCCTCCACAAATTTGTCCAATCCTCTTTTAAAGCCATCTAAATTGATGGCCATCACTGTTGGGAAATAAGTTGAGGAATCTGAAAGACACTTTGTACAGTGGTACCTCGGTTTATGAACACAATTGGTTCCGGAAGTCTGTTCATAAACTGAAGCGTTCATAAACTGAAGTGAACTTTCCCATTGAAAGTAATGGAAAGTGAATTAATCCGTTCCAGACGGGTCCGCGGAATACTCAACCTGAAGCATACTTAACCCGAAGCATGGGTGTCATTGGTTCCGTAAGTCTGTTCATAAACTGAAGCATTCATAAACTGAAGCAAACTTCCCCATTGAAAGTAATGGAAAGTGAAGTAATCCGTTCCAGATGGGTCCGCGGCGTTCGTAAACTGAAAATTCGTAAACTGAGGTGTTCATAAACCGAGGTTCCACTGTATAGTAGTGGAGGCCCCCTGGTTACAATCTGTTTTAGTTGTTGCTTTGATTTACCGTATATTTTGTATCTGAAATTGTTTGCGTTTCTGCTTTTGTCATTGCTTTCGGCTAGCACAAAAATGTATCGATTGTCTGAAGTAAGTTCAAATGTTTTACTTACAGTAATCAGAGGTCTCACTCGTGCATCGTTCAGTGTTACAGCAGAAACAACACAGGTAAGGGTTTTTTTGTTACAAAAGGCAGAATTTGGTCTCAAACACATGGTCAGAGTCTGCAGCCCCAGCCTCAAACATCTGCTTAGGTACTTGCTTCAAAGAGAAGATGAGAGAGAGAAAGGAAGAGGAAACAACCCTCCCTCCCTCCCTCCCCAAAGGTGGGGGCTCATTTTTTAATAATACTTTATTATTTAAAATATTGCATACATAACATATATAGGTCATAAACACAACATAAGCTTTCCTCTCATTAAATCATATACAGAAAATACACAATTCAACATAAATTCTTCTTCACAATGTGAACAGTATACCATCCTTATATTTCATCCTATTTCTTCCCTCTTAGATACTTCCCGTCCTTCTTATTATACAATAGCAAAATATTTATGCTCCTCGGGCCTGCATTGTGAATTTCTTCCTTTCTTTTCCTGATTCCTCCTGATCTCACTTTTATGTTTTTCAAATGTTATTCTATATCTGCTAATATGGAATTATTAGGATAGTAATTTTTTAGATATTTTTTGTAAACACTCCATTCTTTAGATACTTTTTGTGTTGATGATCCCCTGATGGAGTCAGTAAGTTTTGCCAGCTGTACGTATTCTAGCATGAGCGTTTGCCACTCCATTACAGTGGGTAGGTTCTCACTCTTCCACTTCCTTGCCACTAATACCCTGGCCGTGGGGGCTCATGACTAATCTGGGTCTTCTCTAGCAATTAAAAACTCTGTGATCCTTAACCCCGTTCTTACTGCCAGTTGTGCACAGTTATATTTGACTGCATAAATCCCCCACGATCACTGCCTCCTGTGGGAGTGAGTTCCACAGTTTAACCATACACCAGTTCCTCTGTGGTTGCTTTAATGTGGGGCAGCCAATGTTGTGCCCTCCACAAGTTGGTGTATTCCATTGCCCATAAACCAACATAGCTAATGTTGGAGAGGGATGATGGGGTTTGCAGCCCAACAACAAGCTTTCATCCTTGAATTCCTCTTGTCCTCAAGAAGTAATATGCGCCGAGGGTGGGTGGAAATCTCCCCCCACCCCCAACTACTGCTCCAGTGGAAATGTTCATCTTGCAGCTAATAGCAGTTTTGAGCAGGGAGCTATTTCCATTTGGGCCTCAGCATGGGGGAAAGGGGGTAACAAACCCTCCCACTCATGTCGCAGCCCCCACACTTGATTGCCCACCCCCTGTGCCTGCTATTTGAAATTTAAAAACTGTACCCATTAATTGCAATCAGATAATTAATTATATGCCTAGCTTGGCCATTAGTGACTTTTAGACTCTGGGCGGAGACTTTTTCATATGCCCAGGTCTTTTAAGCTTGTATTCGATGCTCCTGTCTGCCACGTTTAGCTTTAAAAGTAACAAATCACTGCAAGGTGTTCCACTATGTTAGCTTGTTCTGTGTTTTTTAAAAAAATGTGTTGATCTTTCTTGCAATGATAAAGCACCATGAAAGCTCAAAAAACTGAAAAATTATGTAGAAGTTTCGAGAGCTAATAAAACCTTCTTAACTCATTTACTGGCCTCTACATATGCAATGTTCACATGACAATGATCTCTGTCCACAAGAAAGCTGCACTGTGTGTCTTCCTGCATGCATGGAGATGGCACACAGGTTTAAGGGTCTTTTAAATAAGGAACCTAGGAAACTGCCTTACACTAAGTCAGTCTGCTATCCCACCTAGCTCAGTAATGTCTGCATGGACTGGCAGGATTTCAGACATTCCCATCCCTACCTGGAGATGCCAGGGGTTGAACTTGGAACCGTCTGTATGCAAGAGAAATGCTCTAACACTTAGCCACAGTCCTTTGACTAAGGTACCAAGCTAAGGCATGAGAAAACCCTGAGAGACAGAGGGAGCACAGGAACTGCAAGGAGAGTACAAGGGGATGGGGAGAGCCTCTCCAAATATCTTCAGTTGAGCAGCCAATTCTAACTGTGATGTGTGATTTTTATTAGTTTGTTTAAATAGCACCATCTAGCTCTATAATTTCCATTTGAGTTTCAGCAATGCATGGGAAAGCTGATAAGGGGCTGCCACCTGGTGCCTGATTGCAGTATTGCATGTCATCTCCTTTTATTATGTTTTGTAATGTGATGTTATTGATGTTTCGTAATGTGTTTTAATGTTGTACACCACCCTGGGATCTTTTGATAAAGGGTGGTATATAATTAATAATAATAATAATAATATCTGGGCATTGATATGATTACAAATTATTATCCACCCCAGTGCCCAACAGTAAAAACACAGCATTAGTATTAAAGCACAATATTAAAAACAACTTAATATTGCAGGATATACACCCCAAGGGTCAAATGCCAGGATAAAAAGTTGCATCTGCAACCTATGGAGATGTTTATATATAAAGAGAGCAATATTGGGACGCAGTTTAGCCAAAGCTAAGCACTTTTCAGCATTCACTGGATTCAAAAAGAAAGGTTTAAGGATACATTTAAGTGCCAGTTACAGGTAGGTAGCCGTGTTGGTCTGAGTCGAAGCAAAATAAAAAAAATCCTTCAGTAGCACCTTAAAGACCAACTAAGTTTATATTTTGGTATGAGCTTTCGTGTGCATGCACACTTCTTCAGATACACTAGAAACAGAAGTATCGGACCCTTATATCGGATTCTTATCTCATTATGCATGATCAAGCTTTCTTTAGCACCTCAGCCCAGGACTAATTGCAGCCATCAGCAGCCATTAACACCCATCTACAGGTTTACCACTCCCATCAGCCCATCTCCCATTCCCACCCACCCCCACCACCCTCTGTATATATATAGGGTCTGACACTTCTGTTTCTAGTGTATCTGAAGAAGTGTGCATGCACACGAAAGCTCATACCAAAATATAAACTTATTTGGTCTTTAAGGTGCTACTGAAGGAATTTTTTAATTTAAGTGCCAAATGCTCATACCTCTAGCTTCAATGCCTGGCATCTAGGGATGGAGGAGAAATCCCATTGCATTTGCAATTGCACATCATTAAAATGTGACAGGAATCATAGAGTTGGAAGAGACCACAAGGGCCATCCAGTCCAACCCCCTCCCAAGCAGGAAACACCCTCAAAGCATTCCTGACAGATGGCTGTCAAGCCTCTGCTTAAAGACCTCCAAAGAAGGAGACTCCACCACACTCCTTGGTAGCAAATTCCACTGTCGAACAGCTCTTACTGTCAGGAAGTTCTTCCTAATGTTTAGGTGGAATCTTCTTTCTTGTAGTTTGAATCCATTGCTCCGTGTCCGCTTCTCTGGAGCAGCAGAAAACAACCTACCTCCCTCCTCTATATGACATCCTTTTATATATTTGAACATGGCTATCATATCACCCCTTAACCTTCTCTTCTCCAGCCTAAACATACCCAGCTCCCTAAGCCGTTCCTCATAAGGCATCGTTTCCAGTCCTTTGACCATTTTGGTTGCCCTCCTCTGGACACGTCCCAGCTTGCCAGTATCCTTCTTGAACTGTGGTGCCCAGAACTGGACACAGTACTCCAGGTGAGGTCTGACCAGAGCAGAATACAGTGGTACTATTACTTCCCTTGATCTAGATCAGGCATCCCCAAACTACGGCCCTCCAGATGTTTTGGCCTACAACTCCCATGATCCCTAGCTAACAGGACCAGTGGTCAGGGTTGATGGGGAATGTAGTCCAAAACATCTGGAGGGCCGAAATCTGGGGGTGCCTGATCTAGATGCTATACTCCTATTGATGCAGCCCAGAATTGCATTGGCTTTTTGAGCTGCTGCATCACACTGTTGACTCATGTCAAGTTTGTGGTCTACCAAAACTCCTAGATCCTTTTCACATGTACTGCTCTCAAGCCAGGTGTCTCCCAACCTGTATTTGTGCGGTGATTTCCACCAACTTCGATGGCTTTAAAAGAGGGTGGGACAAATTCGTGGCTACTAGCCAGGAGGGCTATGCTCAGCATCCACTATCAGCATTAATGCTTCTCAATGCCATTTGCTAGAAACCATGGGAGGCCAGAGTGATTGTGTGCCCAGGTTCTGCTTTCAGGTTTCCCACAGGCCCCTGGTTGGCCACAGTGAGAACAGGATGCTGGTCTAGATGGGCTACTGCCCTGATCCAGAGAGGCTGTTCTTATGTTCTCAAAGGCAGACCTACCTAGGACACCAATATCCTCACCTGGGCCCATTTCCAAGTGAAAAGCATGCCGCTGTTATAGCAGGTGTGTAGCCCAATATGAGAAATAAGCCTCTGAGACTTCGGCTCTGGCTCTGGCCAGGTAGCATGGCCTGAAGGCGCAGCTTACGAATATTCCCAAATATTTGTCATCTGACCTATTATCCAGTTTGCCAAATTCATATTTTGAAAGCAGAACTTTGCTTCAAAGCTGGAGAACTTCAGACTAGTTTGGGACTGTCCCTGGAAAATAGGGACAGTTGGAGGGTCTGTTTCTGCAGTATTCCCCTAATGCAAGAGTTGGAGGAAGGATATTGACTTGGAATCATAGAATCATAGAGTTGGAAGAGACCACAAGGGCCATCCAGTCCAACCCCCTACCAAGCAGGAAACACCATCAAAGCATTCCTGACATATGGATGTGAAGCCTCCGCTTAAAGACCTCCAAAGAAGGAGACTCCACCACACTCCTTGGCAGCAAATTCCACTGTTGAACAGCTCTTACTGTCAGGAAGTTCTTCCTAATGTTTAGGTGGAATCTTCTTTCTTGTAGCTTGAATCCATTGCTCTGTGTCCGCTTCTCTGGGTGGAATGTGAGCATGTGCTAAATAAAAAGGGGGCAATGGGGCTGTACCCTCTTCTTGCAGCTCCTGATGCTGTTTGCCTGCCTCTTACACATAAATATCCCCGAAGTTCCAAATTTGCCTTGAAATCTATCTCCAGTAAAGTGAGATGAAACCTTCTCGAAACTATTTCCTCCATGTCTGCCTTAAAAATGCAACTTGCCTTTCACGCAAATAAATGCATAATAATAATTGTTTTGCAGGTAAGGACTTCAGGTGTTTCCGAGAAGCCCCCAAAAGGGGCCTAGAAGGACTCAATTTGATTTTGGAAGACAATATCTGCGGAAGGCTCTCTGCATCAGCCTCACGTCCAACTTCTCGAAAGATTCCATCAACCGTGTCTCTGAGAAATCTTACACATCACTTGGGAAGACAGGCGAACCAATCAGTGTATTGGATGAAGCAAAGATCACCAGTGTTGAAGCAAGGATTCTTCAACATCAACTTCATTGGACTGGTCATGTTGTGCGGATGCCTGATGATCGTCTTCCAAAGCAACTACTCTATTCCGAACTTAAAAATGGAAAGTGTAATGCTGGTGGTCAACAAAAGAGGTTTAAAGACTGTCTCAAAGCAAATCTAAAAAAATGTAGTATAAACACTGACAACTGGGAAACACTCGCCAGCGAGAGCTCCAGTTGGAGAACAGCCTTTACCAAAGGTGTCATAGACTTTGAATAATAATAATAATAATAATAATAATAATAATAATTTATTATTTATACCCCACCCATCTGGCTGGGTTTCCCCAGCCACTCTGGGCGTCTTCCAACAGAATATTAAAATACAACAATCTATTAAACATTAAAAGCTTCCCCAAACAGGGCTGCCTTCAGATGTCTCCTAAAAATCTGGTAGTTGTTTATTTCCTTGACATCTGATAGAAGGGCGTCACTACTGAGAAGGCCCTCTGCCTGGTTCCCTGTAACTTGGCTTCTTGCAGCGAGGGAACCGCCAGAAGGGCCCTTAGCGCTGAACCTCAGTGTCCAGGCTGGACAATGAGGGTGGAGACGCTCCTTCAGGTATACTGGGCCGAGGCCGTTTAGGGCTTTAAAGGTCAGCACCAACACTTTGAATTGTGCTCGGAAATGTACTGGGAGCCAATGTAGGTCTTTCAGGACCGGTGTTATATGGTCCCTGCGGCCACTCCCAGTCACCAGTCTGGCTGCCACAAACTCAGAACGCAAGGGAGAAATGTGCTAAGAGGAAGGCACGCTTGGCAAATCCACACCGTGATCAACTCCCGCCCGGAAATCAATGTCCCCATTGTGGAAGGACGTGTGGGTCCAGAATTGGTCTCCACGGTCACTTACGGACTCATTGTTAAAACCGTGTTTATGGAAGACAATCTTACTCGGCTACGAGGGATCGCCAAAGAAGATTCACTCTTAAACACTGACAGTTGTGGAAGCCGAGACTGCGATTTAAAATGATTAAAATGATTATAAACTGTTAAAATGCAAATTGTCAACACCACATGTCAAAGCAAGCACTCTTTTAAATCATGCAGTGGGAGACAGAGACATGATTTTTTCTGGGGAAATGAGAACGTTCCTGTGGGCAGACGTGAAGAGGTTTTAGAAATAATAGCCTGTCTGGGGGTATAAGGAGTAGGAACTTGTGACCTTTAATGAGACGATATTGTGGGGAAATTCAATAAAATCATGTATCAGGAGTTCTTAAGGCAAATATACATCTACAACATATTTCAGAAAGTGGTTTGTCTGCTGGTTTGTTGCTTGTTCTCAAAATAATAATAATAATAATAATAATAATAATAATAATAATAATAATAATTTGTTTATACCCCATCCATCTGGTTGGTTTTCCCAGCCACTCTGGGCGGCTCCCAACAGAATATATTAAAAACACGATAAAATATCAAACATTAAAAACTTCCCTAAATAGAGCTACCTTCATCCTCTAAAAGTCAGATAGTTGTTTATTTCCTTGACATCTGATGGGAGGGTGCCACTACCGAGAAGGCCCTCTGCCTAGTTCCCTGTAACCTCACTTCTCACAGGGAGGGAACCTCCAGAAGGCCCTTGGAGCTGGACCTCAGTGTCTCGGCTGAACGATGGGGGTGGAGACACTCCTTCAGGTATACTGGGCCGAGGCCGTTTAGGGCAGGCATCCCAAAACTTCGGCCCTCCAGATGTTTTGGACTACAATTCCCATCATCCCTGACCACTGGTCCTGTTAGCTAGGGATCATGGGAGTTGTAGGCCAAAGTATCTGGAGGGCCGCAGTTTGGGGATGCCTGGTTTAGGGCTTTAAAGGTCAGCACCAACACTTGGAATTGTGCTCAGAAATGTACTGGGAGCCAATGTAGGTCTTTCAGGACCGGTGTTATATGGTCCCTGCGGCCACTCCCAGTCACCAGTCTGGCTGCCACATTCTGGATTAATTGCAGTTTCCGAGTCACCTTCTAAGGTAGCCCCACGCAGAGCGTATGCAGTAGTCCAAGTGGGAGATAACTAGAGCATGCATCACACTGGCGAGACAGTCTGTGGGCAGGTAGGGTCTCAGCCTATGTACCAGATGGAGCTGATAGACAACCGCCCTGGACACAGAATTAACCTGCGCCTCCATGGACAGCTGCGAGTCCAAAATGACTCCCAGGCTGCACACCTGGTCCTTCAGGGACACAGTTACCCCATTCAGGACCAGGGAGTCCTCCACACCTGCCCGCCTCCTGTCCCCCGAAAACAGTACTTCTGTTTTTGGATGCCTCTCAAGATATCATTGCCAAACAGTCTTCATTGCCATTTAGACACCAGGCACCATTTTGAATCAAGATGGAAGACTGAAACGTGACTTGGGCGTGACTTCGCTCTTTGTTTTCTATTTTTTTCTTTTTCTTTCTCAGCAGAGGTTTAGCTGTCACCAAACTTGGCACGAAGGCTTCCTGTTGATGTTTAGATGCCGGGCCCCATTTTGAATCAAGATGGCAGACCAATACATGACGTTGGCATGATGGGACTAAACTCACAAATTGCAGGATAAGGAAGAATTGACAAAGGGAAGTGATGTTCAAACAATAGGAAGTTCTTTTTATCTGTATTGTATTTTATGTGTATGTATATGTACATATATTTCATATGTGTGTGTGTGTGTGTGTGTGTGTGTGTAGTATCCCTTTTTTCCTTTTTTTCCTTTTTCTTTATCTCCTCTTTCCTCTTCCCTTTTATTTTATTCTCTCTCTATGTATTTTTTCTTTTCTGTTTGGTTTTTTCCGATTTGGAGTTATTTTTTGTAATTCTAATGTATGATTCACGATTTATGATTTTGTTTTTGTAATTTTAAAATATGAAATAAAGTATTCCTTTATTTAAAAAACTCACAAATTGCTTTATCCATTTTTTATATAAAAAACCACACAATTATTTTTTGGGTTTCTAAAAAAAATCATGGGAAGAGCTGGTTGGTACTTACGAATGTTAATATCCTATTATTAAAAATATTGTGAGTAATTGTTCCTTAATTTCAATTAAGATTTAAGTGGATTTTCTTAAGGATCCCTGAATACTGATCCAGCGGAACATTCCCAGTGAAATAAATGAGGAAATTATGCAGCTACCCTGAACCTGAGCCTTTCTCAACCTGGTTCGTGGAGGTAAAGGCTAGCTATGGAGGACGATTCCTGTTCTCTGCCTCCGCATTCAAAGGCAGCAATGCTTCTGAATGCCATCTGCTGGGAATCACCAGTGGCGAGAGGGCTCTTGTTCTCGAATCCTGCTCCCTGGTTTCCCCCCAGACACCTGGTTGACCACTGCAAGAAAAGGATGCTGGACTCGATGTGCCGCCGCTGGCCTGATCCTGCAGATCTCTTCTCCTCAATAGTGCCTGCTCTTTCAAATAACATTGCAAACAGAAGAGGGCAGCAAAGATAAGGAAATGGAGAAGAGTAGGCTAACTAGGTCAGTAGTTTTCCAAGATGACGGCCTGGGGATCCCTTTCTGTATTGATGTCTGCCAAGGGTCTGCTGCGGCCCCTTGTGGATTGTGGAAGTCTGTGGGTAACATTGTGTTGGGTATTTATCTGCCCCTGATTTCATGGGCTATTTGATTATTATTATTTTGGTTTTTAATGGTTTTTATTAAAGGTTTTCCTCGTTTACAAAAGCACGTGCATCGTCTCTTTCGAAGGCTGTGTTTTCTATAGATCAATTACATTTGTTGTGAGATACTGATGCTATTTTCAGCAGAGGGTTGGGAAGAAAAGAGGGGGGAGATGGGAGGTGGGGTGGGGTGGTAAAGCTTATGTTCTTTTACTTTACTTTTCTATTCATGGGCTATTTGTTTCCTGCAGGACGGCCGAACAGTTGTGTTCCATTTTACACTTTTGCAACTTGGTACAGGATCGCTTGCAACAAGGCGAGGGCCTCAAATCCCATAAACAAAACAAGACTTTTCAGTTACTCTTCAGGCAAATGTTAAGAACGATCAGGAAGGCCGCACCTTCGAAGACGTGACGGCTGAGGATTTTTAAAATGCCATGATGTTAACATCATTCCCTGGTGTTGTAATTCCATAGCATCTTCAGTTAAGTCTGGGAGTGTCTCCTGACTGAAACCCTGGAGGGCCGCTGCCAGTCAGTGTAGAAAATACTGGGCTAGAGATAGACCAAACAAACATTGTATATGGATGTGAGGGACAGGGGATATCGCGAAGTCCCTCCCCTCCTGAGTTCAAGCCAATCACCGAGCACAGGGGAAAGCAGAGAGAGTTCCGATTCCAGTGGGGAAGCAGGAAGTCGTGTCCGAGGCTCAGGCAAGGTAGAGGAGCCAGGGTCCCAGGTGGGACAGGAAGGGGCGAATAAGGGAGGGAGACCCATCCCCCCAACGCCAGAACTACGCAGAAAGAGGAGGGGAAAGAGGATGGGTCTGCCAAAGCTTTTGTGTTGGAGAAAGACGCGCCAAAAGCCATTAGGAGGTTCTGAAACCGACTGATCACACCACTCCGTGTAAATAGCAATGACTTTAGCACTGTAAATACGCAGCACCAATAAAAGAATAAAATGCAGAGCTGCGTAGCGTCGTTACTCTAAAGTAGTCCACTCCGGCCACTGTGACAGCAACCTCCTAATCCTTTTTGGGCTACTTTGGAGTTGCCGGGATGAGCATGTCAGAGGCGGAGAAATGGCGGCAGATCGCGGAGCAAGCCCAGCAAGAACTGCAGCAGCTGTCGCTGCAGGCGCAGGGGGAATTGAAGGCAGCTAAAGAAGAGACTAAGAAGGTCCAGGACGACCGGCTACAACTTGCGGAACAGGTGAGAGCGCTACAGGAAAGAGAGCAGGAATTAAGGGCGGTGGCGGTAGACCTCCAAAACAAGCTGGATGCAGAGAAAAACAAGGCGGGAGGGGCACCCCAAGTCCAAGTGCTGCCAGGAAGGAGAGCCGGGACGCTAGTAAGCAAGTTCAATGGAGACCCGAGGGAATATCAGGGCTTTGAGACTGAGATTGTGTATGCTCTTGAGCTGCACCACGCTGAGTTCCCTGATGATGAGCACAGGGTAGCGTTTATTGTGGAGCACCTTACCGGGGCAGCCAGGGAGTGGCTAAGACCGTTAATCGCAACAAAGAATCCTTGCATGAAGAATGTCAAACTATTTCTAGAAGGTTTGAAAACGATGTATTCGTCCGATAGTCATATGGACCAGACTAAGGAGGAACTTCATAATTTACGCCAAGGAAATATGACAGTTCGCGCGTATTGGGCGAAATTCACCATGCTGGTGCACAGATTGGGGTGGGAACTCGAGTCACCCCCAATGCAAGCGGCGTTCTACTTGGGGTTGCATGAGGAGGTGAAGGATGAGCTCTCGAGAGGTCCAAAGCCCAGTAATATGGATCAGCTGAGCAAAGCGGCTCTGGCGGTGGGGGTGAGACAGGAATCCCGGTGGAGCGACAAGCAAGCAACGCGCGCAAAGCGGGCTTGGTTCCCACGGTCGCAGGAGAAGCCACTCCCCCAACAACCCTTTCAAGCCACGCCTGGGGCCAGTCAGGACCAGGAACCCATGCAGATTGATAGCGCGCGCGCGGGGGCTTTTCAAACCCCAGCGGCGCCAAGACGCAAGGAGGGAAGGGGTGGGAATTGCTTTCTCTGCAACTCCCCCCAGCATCTCGTCAGAGACTGCCCACATCGCAGGGAGTGGCAAAGAAAAGGCGGGAACGGTTGTGCCCTCCCCCACTGACGCAGCACCACAGCAGGGAAACGGGAAAGCCTGGCTGCAGGAGACAAGGGGCAGCAGCCAGGCACAGTCAGCAGACAACAGCCCCAGCCCACCCACCCGCACAGAGAGGAGCAGAGCCAGCCCACCCCTCCCAGAGCAGGAGTGGTTCTAGAAGTCACGCTAACGCTCCCACATGGCTATCCCCTGACGGTCCTCGCCCTAATTGACAGTGGGGCGTCAGCGAACTTCTTCTTGAGAAACTTTGCAGAAGAGCACCAGATCCAGCTTCTGCAGCTGGATTTTCCCCTGCACGTGGCAACCATTGACGGCAGAGAGCTGCTGGGAGGGGCCATCACTCATCAAACCCCCCCCCATGAGAATGACGGTGGGAAGGCACTCAGAGACACTGGCATTCAACGTCACAACCATCTCAGACCCCCCCATCGTCTTGGGCATGAGCTGGCTGGCGCGCCACGACCCCTCCATCAGTTGGCACCAGAGATGCATCACTTTTGGATCGGACTTTTGCCTGGAACATTGCATGCAGCACCAACCAGGGGAGGGGCCTCCGATAGCCACGGTGGCCACCATGCACATCAAAGGGGGTGAGGCGATACCCAAGCCGTACTGGGACCTGCAGGAGGTCTTCAGCGAAGCGGAGTCCGACCACCTACCCCCACACAGGCCTTTTGACTGCCAGATCAACCTGGTGCCAGGGGCAACTATACCCCCAGCCAAGCTGTACGCCATGTCAGACCAGGAACTGGAGGATCTGCGCGCTTTCATCGACAAGAACCTCAAGCGGGGGTTCATCAGAGAAAGCAAGGCAGCAGGGGGCAGCCCAGTCTTCTGGGTGGACAAGAAAGACACGCAACAGCGCCGTCTTGTGGTGGATTTTAGACGACTGAATTCAGTGACAGAGCCAGTGGCTTTCCCCATGCCCAGAGTGGATGATCTCCTGACAGCGGCACGCAGGGGCAAGATTTTCACCAAGCTAGACCTGAGGGGGGCGTACAACTTGATCAGGATCCGGGAAGGCGATGAATGGAAAACCACGATGTTCACGCCTCTGGGCTCTTTTGAATATCTGGTGATGCCCTTCGGGTTGCAAGGGGGCTCAGCATGCTTCCAGGCCTTCATGCACCACGTCCTGGGGTCCCTCCTCTTCAGGAAATGCTTGGTCTTCCTGGATGACATCCTTATCTACTCCGATGACCCAGTGCAGCATGTGAAGGATGTCAGGGAGGTGTTGCAGCGCCTGAAGGAGAACCACCTGTATGTGAAGCTGGAGAAGTGCAAGTTTCACACCAAGGAGGTGGACTTCCTAGGCTACAAGCTGTCAGACAAGGGGCTGGCGATGGACAAGGACAAGGTGCAGGCCATCCTGGACTGGCACAGCCCCAGGACACGCAAAGATGCCCAACGCCTACTAGGCTTCGCCAACTTCTACAGGAAGTTCATCAAGAACTTCTCTCGCGTTACGGCTCCCATCACTGACTGCCTGAGAGGCAAGCAGAAGTTCAGGTGGACACCAGAGGCGCAAGCAGCGTTTGAAAGCCTCAAGAGGGTGTTCGCCTCAGACCAGAACCTGTTCCACGTGGTTCAGGACGCGCCCCTACGCGTGGAGACAGATGCTTCTGATAAAGCTGTGGGCGCCATTTTGTTGCAACTGGACGCCAACAGAGAGTGGAGACCCTGTGCCTTCTTCTCCAGGAAGTTGACCCAGCCAGAGCGAAACTACACGGTGTTTGACCGGGAACTTCTTGCGATCCACGCTGCGTTCCAGCACTGGAGACACTTCCTGGTGGGCGCCAAGCACCCCATCCAGGTGTGCACAGACCACAAGAACCTGGAGTTCTGGAGAACTGCCAGGGTGCTCAACCAGCGGCAGATACGGTGGGCAGAGTTCTTCTCGAACTTCAACTTCTCCATACACTACATCCCGGGAGAGCAGAATGTCAGGGCGGATGCCCTCTCCCGCAAGCCAGAGTACATGGAGGAGGAGGCGCCACCGGCACCCAGGCACATCTTCCCCCCGTCAGCGTGGTCCTGCGGAGCAGCAGTGGTGAGCGAGGCAGAACTCACAGCACTGACGGCAGCGGATGAATTTGCCAACCGCATCTTCAGAGAACTGAGAGGGGGGGGAGCAGGCAAACGACTTTGCAGAACGCAGGGGACTGCTTTTCTACAAGGGTGCACTGTACCTGCCCACCACCCAGCTTAGACGTACGGTCCTCAAGCAGATGCACGACAACCCAACGGCGGGTCATTTTGGGAGGGATAAAACCACTCACCTAGTCATGAGACACTTCTGGTGGCCAGGGGTGCGGGAGGATGTGAGGGATTATGTAAGGGGCTGTGACACCTGCCAGCGGGCAAAGGTGGTCAGAGCGCCACCAGCAGGTTTGCTGGAGCCCTTAGCCACACCGCACAGGCCGTGGGAAGTAGTGTCCATGGACTTCATCACAGACCTGCCGTCGTCCAGGGGCAAGACCGCAGTGTTGGTGGTGGTGGACCTCATGTCCAAAATGTGCCACTTTATACCGTGTGCCAGGGCGGTCTCTGCAGAAGAGACAGCCAAACTGTTTGTGGATCACGTATTCAGACTGCATAACCTTTAAGGGTTATTTCGGATCGTGGCCGCCAATTTGTTTCCAGGTTCTGGCGGCGGCTCATGAACCTCCTGCAGGTGGAGGTCAGCTTGTCGACGGCTAGACACCTGCAGACCAATGGACAGGCGGAGAGGGTCAACGCCATTCTGCAGCAGTACCTGAGATGCTACGTCAGCCAGCGGCAAACGGACTGGGTGGATCGCCTGCCACTGGCAGAATTTGCCTACAACAATGCGGTGCACGTCTCCACAGGGGTGTCGCCCTTTAAGGCCAATTACGGGCGTGACCTCAGATCTTTCCCAGAGAGGGAGGGGGAGGAGGAGGAGGAGGGCCCACAGGCTGAGGATTGGGCAGAGGAACTGGAGACGGTGCACCAGCAGCTCAGAGAACACTTGGAGAGAGCCAAGGAAGCGTACAAGAAGGGGGCAGATCGCCACAGGCGACCGGGGGAGGTCATTAGGGTGGGGGACAAAGTTTGGTTGTCCTCGGAGGGCCTTCCCATCAGAGGGCGATGCAAAAAGCTGGCGCCCAGAAGGTTGGGCCCCTTCACGGTCACGCAACAGGTCAACCCGGTGGCATACAGGCTGGCACTGCCAGAGGACATGAGGGTGCACCCTGTGTTTCATAGATCGCTGCTGTCGCCGTACAGGGAAAGCAGCAGGCTCCGAGACAGCGAACAAACCCCTGAGGGAGGGGGGGAGAGGGAAGGCAGGGAGCAACTCAATGAGGCCACGGCCATCCTGGATTCAAGGTGGGGGGTGGGGGGACTGGAGTACCTCATGGCATGGGAGGATGCTCCACCGTCCCAGAATGAATGGGTCCCAGCCACTCAGATACAGGAGGAATTCCTGGTAGAAGAATTTCACGCCCTCTTTCCCCATAGACCCAAGCCCTGGCACATGGAAAGGGAGGGGGAGGGGGAGGAAGCACGGGAGAGCAGTTCACCATGGCGCTGGGAAGCGGAGTTTGAGGAACCAGAGGATGAGGTATGGGTGTCACCGAGATCCACCCAGTCAGAGGAAGGAGCAGATTGGCAGAACATTTTTACCCCCACCAGCTCTGACGCCACGGACTTTTTGGGATTCCCATCCTCCCAGGCGGAAGGGGGGGCTTGCAGGACTGGGGGGAGGTGTTCACACCAACGGGCTCGGAAAGCACTGAGTTCTTAGGCTTCCAGTCGTCACCGACACCTGGGGGGGACCTGGGGAGGGGTGAAGGAGAGCTTGGGAGGGGGGTGGATGTGAGGGACAGGGGATATCGCGAAGTCCCTCCCCTCCTGAGTTCAAGCCAATCACCGAGCACAGGGGAAAGCAGAGAGAGTTCCGATTCCAGTGGGGAAGCAGGAAGTCGTGTCCGAGGCTCAGGCAAGGTAGAGGAGCCAGGGTCCCAGGTGGGACAGGAAGGGGCGAATAAGGGAGGGAGACCCATCCCCCCAACGCCAGAACTACGCAGAAAGAGGAGGGGAAAGAGGATGGGTCTGCCAAAGCTTTTGTGTTGGAGAAAGACGCGCCAAAAGCCATTAGGAGGTTCTGAAACCGACTGATCACACCACTCCGTGTAAATAGCAATGACTTTAGCACTGTAAATACGCAGCACCAATAAAAGAATAAAATGCAGAGCTGCGTAGCGTCGTTACTCTGAAGTAGTCCACTCCGGCCACTGTGACAATACCATTGCAATAGCATTATAATACAATTAATAATGAGAACAGTCCCTGCCCTCACACCTTTAAGCCGCCGTAGATTATTCCATGGCCGAAGGCCTGAGTAAAGAGGAATGCTTTTGCTTGTCATGATGGCACCAGGCGAGCCTCTCTGGGGGAGAGCATTCAACAGTCGGGGAGCCACCACACAAAAGGCCCACTCTCATGTTGTCACCCTCCGAACCTCTCGGGGAGCAGGGACATAGAGAAGGGCCTCGGGTGACAAGCACAGTATTGAGGTCCTGAGCAGTGTAAGGCTTTATAAGTTAACATGTACTGTGTCCAGTTCTGGGCACCACAGTTCAAGAAGGATACTGACAAACTGGAACGTGTCCAGAGGAGGGCAACCAAAATGGTCAAAGGCCTGGAAACGATGCCCTATGAGGAACGGCTTAGGGAGCTGGGTATGTTTAGCCTGGAGAAGAGAAGGTTAAGGGGTGATATGATAGCCATGTTCAAATATATGAAAGGATGTCATATGGAGGAGGGAGAAAGATTGTTTTCTGCTGCTCCAGAGAAGCGGACATGGAGCAATCGATTCAAACTACAAGAAAGAAGATTCCACCTAAACATTAGGAAGATCTTCCTGACAGTAAGAGCTGTTCGGCAGTGGAATTTGCTACCAAGGAGTGTGGTGGAGTCTCCTTCTTTGGAGGTCTTTAAGCAGAGGCTTGACAGGCATATGTCAAGAATGCTTTGATGGTGTTTCCTGCTTGGCAGGGGGTTGGACTGGATGGCCCTTGTGGTCTCTTCCAACTCTATGATTCTATGTTGTTGTTGTTGTTTAGTCGTTTAGTCGTGTCTGACTCTTCGTGATCCCATGGACCAGAGCACGCCAGGCACTCCTGTCTTCCACTGCCACATTCATGGTTCTGCTGTGAACTAGATACAGGATCTAGATGAACTTTATAGCAGCCCGTTCTGCAGTGGTACCTGTCCTGTAGAAGACCTCCCCCCTCCCCGCACAATCTGAGAGGCATCGACTGTGACATGTTTTAGGCACCTGTTCAAGGGTTGTTTCTTTCATACGTTTCCTGACTCTTAATGCAGCAAGCATTTTCGTTTGGTTTGCATCCTTTTCTCAATTTTATTGGGTTTTGTGCAGGAGTCTCTCTCTCTCTCTCTCTCTCTCTCTCTCTCTCTCTCTCAGATGCTGAACATGGAGCCTTCTTAATTGGCATTCATTTACTTATTAAATTTGTATACTGCCCTTCACCTGAAGATCTCAGGGCGGTTCGCAACATAAACATACATAATAAAAACACTAAATAACAAGAACAAACCGGTAACCGTTGCCCTCCCACAAACACATTTAAAATAACATTGAATGCTTGTCAGCCCGAGGCCTGGTTGAAGAGGAACGTTCTCGCCAGGCACTTAAAGATGTATAATGAAGGTGACAGGTGAGCCTCTTTGGGGAGAGCATTCCACAAACAGATGGAAGGCATTCTGGGCCACTGAGGTCACCTGAGTCTCAATTGACAAAGGATCCAGAAATACCCGCAAAGTACGTACTTCCCATTTCAGATGGCGTGTAAGCCCTTCTGTCTTCAAAGCAGATGCTTTACTGCTAAGCCATCCCTCCCGTTCGTCCAAATCACATGTGGCAGACAGGTGGAACATCTGTGGGTGGAGCTAACAAGGGGCGCAGAGCCTTTGGTGGGTGGAGTCTAGGGAAGGAATGGTGCAAGTGGTTTTAGCAGGATGCCAGGACTCCACCTTTTACGTGCACCTCCTGCCGCTGCCTTTCTGCAGCCACAATGCATGCCTTTTTATATAGTGGGCCTCAGGGGCGGTGGGCAGGGAGGGGTGCTGGCCTGCTGTCAGCCACATCACTGTCCTTGCCAGCAGCGGCGTAGCAAGCCGCTGTGATACCCGGGGCAGTAAATTGCTGTGCACCCAGGGAGGGGGGTGTCACTACGTAACGGCGCATGCGTCGTTACGTGACAGGGTATCACAACCACCCAGCGCCTCCAAAGCTGTGCGCCTCCAGCCCCAAACTCCAGGTAAAAAGCCTGCTTGGCATGGTGGGGGGCACGGGAGGCTGGAGGCTCAGCTTGGGAGTTGTGGGGGTGGGGGGGCCAAGTGCAGGGCCGTCTTAAGCACCTTTGGCGCCCTGGCACTGTGGTGCGACGGATCCTTCCGCCGCCCCCCGCCCCGCCCCCCGCCGCCCCGTTTTACAGCGTGTCGGGCGGGCAGGCGGGTGGGCTCAGCGCGCAGCGCGGTCGCCGAGGGCACTGCTGCATGGCGGGCGGGTGGGCTTGCTACCCAGCCTGGCCATAGAGCCGGCCCTGGCCAAGTGGCACCCCCCCCCCAAGAGTGGAACCCGGGGCGGACCATCCCCATCACCCCACTTGCTATGCCCCTGCTTGCCAGGAGAGAGAGAGAGAGAGAGAGAGAGAGAGAGAGAGAGAGAGAGAGAGAGAGAGAGAGAGGAGAAAGGAGGGCTCTGGTGGTGGGAAGGCCAGCATGACGTGACAGGAGTGGCGGTGGAGCACTGCACTGACCTTTTACCACAGCACCTTTCTCCCTCCCAGTTAGCACAGCAACGCAGCGGATGGGAAGCCCAGGGTCCAGGGAGGCCTCTCCTCGCTGCCCACCCCTGGACAAGGCCTCCCTTTGTGCTTGGCAACGGGACACCACAGCAACAACCGCAGCAGGGTGCACGCACAGTGTTCCCATGGCCATGCAAACATGGGGAGGCACTTGCTCCCTTGCTCCTGTACAGCTGGGGGGGGGGGAAACCTTCCGCCGTTTCCCACATTTGATCAGCCAGCTCGAATGAATGGCATGTGCCGCTGCGAGAAACGTCAAGCGTCCACATTGTTCGCGTTCTTTGCTTCCCAGTCGGATTTGCCAGCGTTCAGATTCCAAGCCGGCGACCAGACCCGTCTCCTCTTACTGTGTGTGCCACAAAATACGTCTCACGGTTTTACTACAGAGGCTTTGCATCCCTGAGCACCCTATCGGCTTTCTTAGACCCTCCAACCAGGACACTCTCTGCCTAATCTGGGTAGGTGCCAAACTGCAGAAGACTATTGAGGAAACAAGACGCTGAAGACACAGGAATAGGCGCATTCTGGACATTCATTTGCGCACCATTTAACACTGGAATAGTTGTGTGGCACTGTGAGGTGTGCATTTTTAAAATAAATAAATCTGCAATGCAACGAGCCAGACAGACATTGAAGCCGAGTCCCGGGCACCCTCTTCAGACTATGAGAGAGATCCTCCATCAATAGAGTCTATTGCAAGGCAGATTCGAGGGTAAACCATATGTGGAACAAGTCTGCCCCTGCGGCTTGATGGAGGTAGAAACTGTCTCTCATGCCTTGTTACGCTGCCGTTTCTACGGGGATATACGCCTGCTATGCAAAAATCTCCAAATGAATCCGAACTTCAGTGTCTAAAATCCCTGGTAGAGGACAAGAATCCTGAGATCACGTTAAGGGTAGCCAAATTCTGTGCAATTGCCATAAAACATAGGGAAAAAACTGTGCTATCATAATGATTAAGGCCTTAAATGATAAATTTAGGTTATATTTTAGAGACTAAGTTTTAATTTATATATATATATTCAACTGTTGCTATATCTGTATTGTCCCTGTTATACCTAATTGCAAATTCAAATGTATCCCTATCGTGTTTTATGACTTCCCTGATATTGTATGTGAGCTGGCACTGCTCTGTGACCGAAATAATAAAATTCGAAATTCGAGAGTCTGTTGAACCATTTTGTATCTTCTTCCTTTTTTGCACCTGTCACCTCCACAACCAGTTATTGTTGCCTTCTCTGTACTGTATTAATTTCTTTCCATTACTAATGCCACAACACCTTCCACATGCAGTGCATCAGAGAGATTTGGGACGTCACATGGGAGGACAGAGTCTCAAACAAAGCTGTGCTCTCCCAAGCCCACATTCCCAGCATCTTCACACTCCTGTCTCAGTGACGTCTACACTGGCTTGGTCATGTTCCACAGAATGGAAGATGGTAGGATTCCTAAGGATGTGCTCTATGGAGAGCTGGTTTCAGGCACCAGGTCAGTTGGCAGACCAATTCTGTGTTACAAATATGTCTGCAAATGTGACATGTAGGCTGGCAAGATCAACCATGCAGGCATCCCTTGCAGACAACTGCAGTGCCTGGAGACAAGCAGCCAGGTTGGGCATCCATAGCAGTGACCAGAGGAGGAATTAATCATAATCATAATCCCAATCATATTAAAAAGGAGCACAGAAAGAAGAACTTCCATGGTGCATCTACAGCAGCCCAACCAGACGCCTTCATCTGCCCCAGCTGCAACAAAACATGTCTCTCTCTCGTCTCATTTTATACAACCACAGCAGGCACTGTAACTCTACAATGGTTTCACTTTACCTCCGATGGTGCACTCTTCCACCCACAGAATGGCCTAGCTGACGAACAAATCAGCTCCCAAACGCCAAAAACCCGGAGGTAAGTGTTCCAGTTTGCGAATGTTTTTCGGAAGCTGAACGTCCGTTTCAGCTCTCGGCATCGTTTCCGGGGCCAATCAGCCAATCTGAAGCCACGAAGCCCTGGTTTTTTTTAATGTTTTGGAAGTCAAACAGACTTCCAGAACGGATTAAGTCCGAGAACCAAGGTACCACTGTAAATAGTATTATATAATAAAATGATATTTTTTCCTGTCTACCAAAGTCTTGCTCTAGCATTCCTCCACCTGCACTCCAAAGTGGAAGGACTGTATCATGTACTTTTTCCAAACCTGTAGAGTTATAGAATCATAGAGTTGTAAGGGATCCCAACTCCCTGCTATGCAGGAGGTAAACTAGCCCTAACTCAGGAAAGCGATAGCTCCCATTTCCATGCCAAGATGTGTGAAGGATCTAAGATTTAAGGAATTCGTGGCTGAGTATATGAGTCTATGCGAATGGATGTCACATACATATATAATTTTATTTGCAAGTGCATATAATAAAAGCTGATTGATGGTGATGAAGTCGGTTTCAGGAATCTCTGCCCATTTCTCTGCTACGGATCTGAAACTAATGCCTTTGACCTTCCAAAGTAATAAAAGCAATCTCGGTCAACTCGTGGCAATTGGCATTCTGTGAACCGCATGCCTTAAGATAGCAGAGAGAAGAAGTCAAGGAGATGACTAAAAGCTGAGGGTTTCATCCTCTCGTGATCTCATTCCCTGAAATCAAATATTGTCCAGACAGGGGGAGTTTCAGTTCTACTGTCCTACTGAGTGTTGACCAGTTTTAGGGACAGGGAGAAATTTGGTCCTGTCCTCGTTCTAATAAAAACCTATTTAAATTCACTTTTCCCAAAACAATACTTAAACGATGGAACTTGCTCCCACGGGAGGCAGTGATGGTCACCAACTGGGCAGCACATTCTAGTTAGAAAGTCTTCTCTGGAGCCCAAACAGGCATTGACTTACCGTAGTTGTCCAAACCTTTCAGCTGGTGGAGGTTCTGATTCGGTTTCCCACCTGCCAATTTCTTTCTGTCTCCCTGGAACTTTCTCTGGCCTAATCCATTTCTCCTCCTTGTTCAGGCATAGGCAAACTTGGCCCTCCAGATGTTTTGGGACTACAACTCCCATCACCCCTAGCTAACAGGACCAGTGGTCAGGGGTGATGGGAGTTGTAGTCCCAAAACATCTGGAGGGCAGAGTTTGCCTATACCTGTCCTAGTTCTTCTCCAGGTTAATTATACACCTAATAGGCGGATCTTTTCAAAAAAATTAAACTTAGATCTGGGTCTTCTTCACTAGTGAGTGCAGCTTCTACTGTACTTTAAAAAAAATAACAGTCTCAAGTCTATCAAAAAGCTCTGTTTGGGTAAGCACAGTCTACAGATGATTTCCTTATTTTCTTTATAGAAAATGTGTCATTTCTGTGTGTTTCTTTTTTAAAAAAACAACAACAACATGCAAGTGAACATGTGATTCATAAAATGCAAGGGAAAATAGCATTTTATTGATTCATTTCTGGGTGCTACTTTGGGTTCTATTTCTGGCGGAGGATGCATCCAAAGCATTCTATAGCTAAACAAAAGGACATTTAGTTGCAAGAGTAAAATAAATCCTACTTGAAAATAAAAATAAACTCACATTGTTACTGAACTAATTTAATGATGATGAAAAGAACAGCTTCCTAACTGGGGGTAGGGTGTTGATGTTTCAATAAAATATACCCACATGAAAGATGTCCAGATTGTTATTTTTTTATTTTAAAAAAATGCAGATGATGTGATTCCAACGTGGAAAACATTCCTAGGGTGAAACATTGTTTAGAACCCGAGGGTCGCTTTGGAATGTCGGCAGCCAAGAAATAAAATTCTTTGTGTCGGAATAATAACAACAGGAAGCTTAAACAATGGCTCTGATCTGAAACAAGAAAGGGTTTCCTCTCTTGCTTTTTAAAGTGGAATTGCACTGCACGGCTGGTGAAGAGGGATGGGGGAGAAATTCAGTTCCATTGGCATTATAAACGTGAATCTCCCAACTTCAGAATTCCTGAAACTATACACACGAACCAAAACACAGCTATCTTCTTGAATTCATACTACCCCAGATTTTGCAGTGCACTTCTTCAGCCAAGTATTGTCTAGAACACGGGTGTCAAACACAAGGCCCGGGGGCCTAATCCGGCCCGCCAGACCTCGTCATGTGGCCCGCGTAGCCACCGCCGACAGTAGCTGCTGACAGTAGTTCTGGAGCCTGTGATTGGCCGAGGGTCAAAACCGGGGGCGGGGCTGCAGGCGGAGGCCGGGGCGCTGGAGCCACGCTGACGGCCTTGGCCAGGGAATTTCAATTTCGAATGAGGCTGAGGGAGGCGGTGGCACAACGGCCAGACGGGGAAGTGAGATGCAGGAGGAGGAGGAGGAAGCCTGCCGAGGAGGTAGGAAAGCCCTACAGGCGCTGCCGGCAAAGTTGGTGCCGGGACGGAGCAGTGCTGGATTTTTTTTTGGCGGACTTTGCTGTTGTCTCTGAGAGCGAGTGAGGCGGCACTGGGGAGCCGCCGCCCGCCGCTTCCCTTCCTCTCCTCGGCTGCATCCGGGAGGTGGGCGAGCGAGCGGGCGAAAGGGACGCGGAGTGAGCCTGAGGGGGAAGTAGGTGAAGCGCAACAGCCGCTCTCTTGATGGAGCCGGGTTTCTCTTCCCTCTTCCCCCGTTTTCTCCTCATAGACACTCGGGAGGGTGCCTGGCTTTTGCTCTGCCCCACACCCCCGGGCTCCAGATGGAGTCGCCTCACGGTTTGAGTAGGTGGGAGGGGAATTTGGGGGGGGCGGGGGGAGGTTTTCAAGCCTCCTCTGCCTGCAGTCCCGGTAGGGAGAGGCGGCGGCGAAGACAACAAGAGGGGGGAAGAGCAGCTCTGAGGCGAAGATGCATGTCCGCTGGGGCTGCCGCTGCCTTCCTCCTCGGGAAATCCGCTGCCCTCCCTCAGCGCGAGGGGAAGGGACTCTGGCGCTGAGGAGGGAGGATGCAAAAGCAAAGCAGGGAGTTGGCGCTGCACCGCATGTTCCTGCCCCTCTCCAAAGCATGGGGTGGGTTGCAGCGTGTGGCATCCTGCCTAGTGGGGTTTGGGTGTGCGCAGGGCGGGAGAGGGAAGCCCTCTTTCCATCTGCAGGTTTTTAATCCCAGCAGTGGCTTTCTCCTTCCTGCCGAAGGTTTAGTTGAGCCCCCCCCCCCGGAAGCTGTCGATCCCCACCTTTTGTTCAAATTTCCCTCGTTTACATCCCCTCCCACACACGCGCCACGACGCAGGAATGTGATCCGCGTGGGGGCGGGAATGAGCTTACATTATTACAAAAAACAGTAATAATTGAATGCAGTGACAATAATTTATGATAATAAAGAGTGGACACATAGTCCTACAGACACAACCGGCCCTTTGAGGGTGACCAAACTGCTGATGCGGCCCCCGATGAATTTGAGTTTGACACCCCTGGTCTAGAAAGTTGTGTTGAATGAGGCAAAGTATACATTTAAAAATGCACATTTAGTGAAAATAACATACAAACATGTATTACAGTGGTACCTCGGTTTAAGTACACAATTGGTTCCGGAAGTCTGTACTTGAAGCATACTTAACCTGAAGCGAACTTTCCCATTGAAAGTAATGGAAAGTGGATTAATCTGTTCCGGACGGGTCCGCGGAGTACTTAAACTGAAAGTACTCAAACCGAAGCGTACTTAAACCGAGGTATGACTGTATTTGAAGGGTTCATAAAGGGGGGGGTGTATCCAAGGCAACATTGTTTACAAAGCTGTACATAGTGTGAAAATTCACATTAAAATAGGGGTGAATTTTCACGAGGACTTAAGAATAATAATCGCTAACTGGTGTAGTGAAAGGAACTGAAGATTGGAAAAATAGGAAGCAGAGAGAAAGAGAAACCAAAATGGAGTCACCCTTCTCTACTGATAACAGATTGTGGTTGCTTGAAAATGCAGCAGCTACGCTATTTTGAAAACCGGACCATTTCCCAACCCATCTTGTACACTTCTTTGACAATGGAATTTGCTCCCCCAAGATGGTGATGGCAACCGCGGGTGGTTTTAAAAGGGGAATAGAAAATTCATGGAGGCTAAGGCAATCAGTGGCTGCTATTCCTGGTGGCTATTTATTACCTCCCTTGTCAGAGGTAGCGTGTCTCAGACTGTGAAATCTGTTGCTGGAGAAAGCTGCTGTTTGTTATGAACGTGTCCAGAAGAGGGCAACCAAAATGGTCAAAGGCCTGGAAACGATGCCTTATGAGGAACGGCTTAGGGAGCTGGGTATGTTTAGCCTGGAGAAGAGAAGGTTAAGGGGTGATATGATAGCCATGTTCAAATATATAAAAGGATGTGATGTAGAGGAGGGAGAAAGGTTGTTTTCTGCTGCTCCAGAGAAGCGGACACGGAGCAATGGATTCAAACTTCAAGAAAGAAGATTCCACCTAAACATTAGGAAGAACTTCCTGGCAGTAAGAGCTGTTCGGCAGTGGAATTTGCTACCAAGGAGTGTGGTGGAGTCTCCTTCTTTGGAGGTCTTTAAGCAGAGGCTTGACAGGCATATGTCAAGAATGCTTTGATGGTGTTTCCTGCTTGGCAGGGGGTTGGACTGGATGGCCCTTGTGGTCTCTTCCAACTCTATGATTCTATGAGCTTCTCATAAGGATCTGGCTGGCCAGTGTAAGAAACAGGATGTTAGAGAAGACAGTCCTTTGGTCTGATCCAGCAAGACTCAAAAGACTGATGCAAAAAAAAATCAGTTATCCAAACATAAAGAATGATGCCCAAACCTCGCTTTACACTTTGCAGGTGCAGATATCTGATCAGCCAGAATTTCCCCACTTCCTTACTTGCTTGTGCTTTGCTGGTTGGTAGCAGCCATTTTCAGGCAGAAACTATGCAGCGGGGTGAGGGAGGGACATCGGACAAATCAGAGAGCAAGAGAGATCAGAAAAAAAATGTTTTCCCATTGCCTCTCTTTTGCTGGTTGACTGAAGCCATTTCAAGAAGAAGCCATGGAGGGAGCGGAGAGAGAGATCAGACAAAGGACAATGGAAATTGTGGACTTCTTATGTGAACACTTGCCTAATGAACACTTTCCAGGGAAAGCACCGTGTTTGTTAAGTGGGACCTGCAGGTACATAAGGAGAGCCCTGTAGCTCAATCAGTTCAACAGAACTCCTCGCCCTCTGCGTGTACACACACACACACACACACACACACACACACACTTCTGATTCCCAGCAACTGCCTCCAACCATAGCCGCCATGACAAGCCGCCATAAGATCAATAACAAGCAACCCAGCCTCTGCCTGCAGTCCTATAATCTAAAAGACAAGACGCAGATTTCATTCTGTGCACATTCAAAGGTGAATATACTAGATTCACATTTTCCGAAACAATACGCCAGCTGAAACGCAGCCCATTTTTCAAAAACCAACCTCCTACAAGTTTCGCAGGGCAGTTCTCTGGTCAAGCAAAGTGCACAAAAGTGCATATATTCATGAAAATAACATTCTAGAAATTCATTACATCGGAGGAAATCGGAAAACGTGCCTATTAAGCAAAACCGTATATGAATGTGTACGTTAGGATAAATTTGCACGTAAACGCTGATGAATTTGCACGATGACTTCTTGTTGCTTTTTAATTGCAAGCTGATGTGGAGATGAGGAGAGCTGGACTTAAGGCCAGGAGAAATTAGAAACAGATAAACCGAAACAGGCGGATTCATCCGTCCCTATGCGCGTATGGATAACTGATGTACACGTTACGAATTGCAATGTGTGGGGGTGAGTGGGCCTGTGTGCTTGAGCCCCACTCTATTTACAGCTTTCCTCCATTCCCAACTGTGTGAACCAGCCTTATTATCTCATTGCAATCCTTGAGAAACCGGGGTCCTACCCAGGCTCTCCCGGAGCCAGTATCAATTCAATCGCCAGCAGTGACAAGCTTGAGGGCGCTATTCATGAGACCATAATGCCTGGGCGCAAGCCTGATAAGCAATATCAGCTTTCCCAGCAACCCAGCCTAACCTTATGAAACTGCAGAACAATAAATTTATTGAAGGCTGCCCTAAAATAGCAGGAAATTATTACTCATTTGAATTATGTTCACGTTAAGGTCAATCCGCTCTCCCCTCTCCCGGACTCTGATTGTTAATATTAGATGAAAGGACATTTCCTTTACATTGTATTTGGCCCAGCCATCGCTCCAAGAAACAGGAGAGACACATACATTACACCCCAGAAAACAGTTCTGGGCTGAATATTGTTTCGCACTTCGGCCGTTAGTCATTTTTTCCTCTGACCTTTACACTAATAATGGCAGGTTTCTATAAATGACAGGTAACAAATGGAGGAACCGAGGCGCAAGGAGTTTTTCTTGGACATAATCACACAGGAAAATCGAGATGGAGCCAGAGAACGTCTTGTGGGGGCAGCGAAGCAAGATGCCCAGCTAATCAAGTGCATTTTGGAAAGATTTTGGGCACCAAGGAAAAGTAACGTCACAGACTCTTGGAAGGAAGGCTGGCTCCTTCTGCCATAATACTATAACTCATTCAATCGAGAGGGATGTTGAAAGGTTTGGGGCAGATGAGAGAAAGGACTTCTCCACATGGTTAAATTATGGAATTTACTCTACAAGATGGAGAGTTGGGTGCCAACTTTGATAGCTTTAAAAGTGGATTAGACAAATTCATGGAGGGTAAGGCTATTGGTGGCTATTTGCCATGATAGCTATTTCCAAGTCCACCATTGGAGGCAGTACGCCTCTGAATACCATTCCCTGGTGTCAGGGGATTGTTGCAGCTACTCTCTAGTAAAGACGCTCCAGTCCGCTCTGTCTTTCAGAGTTTCATTGTGCATATTATTTACAGCGCAGAGATGTCAGAAAACATGACTGCCTAGTCTGATTCAGAACCTGACAATGGCTTCTTTCGCATCTTGGGCCAGCATAAAGGCCTGGGCACCCCAAAGCGCCTCCCCCTAGCCCTGCGTGTGGGCGCACGCCTCAATTCATGCACCGGAAGGGGCTGCGTTCCTTCTCCCGTCCTTTGGCCGGAGCGTTGCAGAGGCTCCGACACCTCGCTGCACTGTCCTTCCTCCTCTGGCCAGCTGGGTCAGTGCCTAGGCTCTGACATGTCTGGGAGCCCCCTCTCCACCCCGCTCCATTCCTCATTCCCTCCTCCTGACCCACTGCTAGTGCTGTCCCTGGGCGAAGTGCTGGTCAGGATGACTGGGGGAGGGTCCCTGTAAGGAGTCCCCCTGACAGCTGGGAACGACGGGTGCGGAGAGTACTGTTGCATTCTGGTCCTGCTTTCGGGCTTCCCATAGCATCTGGTTGGCCATTATGAGAACCGGAAGCTGGACTAGATGGGTCATTGGCCTCACCCAGCAGGCAGGCTCTTTTTATAGACTTATGGACGCAGGTGGCGCTGTGGGTTAAACCACTGAGCCTAGGGCTTGCTGATCAGAAGGTCAGCGGTTCGAATCCCTGTGACGGGGTGAGCTCCCGTCGCTTGGTCCCAGCTCCTGCCAACCTAGCAGTTCGAAAGCACGTCAAAAATGCAAGTAGATAAATAGGATCCGCTACAGCCGGAAGGTAAACGGCGTTTCCGTGTGCTGCTCTGGTTCGCCAGAAGCGGCTTTTTCATGTTGGCCACGTGACCTGGAAGCTGTACGCCGGCTCCTTCGGCCAATATTGCGAGATGAGCGCCACAACCCCGGAGTCGGTCACGACTGGACCTAATGGTCAGGGGTCCCTTTACCTTTACCTAGAATCATAGAAATGTAGAGTTGGAAGGGACCCTGAGAATCCTCTAGTCCAACCCCCTGCAATGTAGGAATATGCAGCTGTCCCATGCAGGGATCAAACCGGCCACCTTGGCATTATCAGCACCACACTCTAACCAACTGAGCTATGTCCTAATAATTTTCGTATGGCACTAGGGATAGTTTGAAAGCAGAATTTTTGGATTCAGTGCAAACATACCTTGAACATACCTTCTGCTACATTTTTTGATTCATGGATCAGAAGCGTCGACTCTGGACCACCTGCAAGAGAAATAATGCAGATGTTGACAAACTAAGATAAACTCGGAATTCTAGAATCTTATGCTGCAAGACGTGGATCTTTTCTGGATATTGCAGACCTGCTATTTTTCCAAAATAATTTTTTAAAATGCACATTGAAATCTCCCAGATTGAGCTCTGGGGTGTGGGGAATCAGCTGAAGACAATATTAACAACAGACGTTAACAGTGCACAGTGCCAGTTGCATAGTACCCATGCCGTCACCAAGACCACTTCCAGGCCAACCCCCAGAACTGTTTTGCAACTGCTCTCTCACCCCCAAAAAAGTGCTTCTGTATATATTTTTAAAGGGACGTAAACATACAAGCAGCTCAGTATATATGATAATTAATGAAAGAAATTGGACAGCCTACCTGGCAGAAGACAAACAGGTGACTCAGCATCATTGATTGTACGGCCATCCAGCAAAGTGTTACATTGGGAGGAAGCCACAGGGAAGCCTCTTTAAATTTAACCTTTGTCTTCAATGTGGCATTTCAGAAAGCAACATTAGCCAGATGCTGTTGAAGCGTTTTGTCGAAAACTGTAGACTGTAGAGAGCCTGGAAAAAAGAATCATCAGAGAGGAGAAAATTAGGCACAGCCTTTCTAAGAGACATAATATCTCTGGTCGTTTTCCCTTTGTATTTCTGATGCAATTATGCAAGGCTGTTTTCAAGCTGCAAAACACGTTCAAGAGATGATAATATCACCTTGATAACTTCCCAAGTGTTTGCATTAACATGTCTCCAAATCCCGCCCCGGGGTCCCCTCTCATCTGAATTAGCCATACATTCTTTCCTTGACTCATCTTCTGTAATGAAAAATTGCGCGCTCTTCCTCCTCTCTCTCTCTCTCCCCCCCCCCCCCCGGTATCTATTCAGATAAAGGTCTCCACTAAACCTTGTGTTTAGTACATGCAGGCTTCTCATTTATTTTTTAGAAAATAAAAGTCTGCCCCTGCTAGTGCATACAGATAAGCCCTTTTCAGATATTCTTAAATTTTAGTTGGGGGCAGGCAGAGGAGCATCGAAGGAAGTTCCTGCCCCTCCACCCCAGATTTGAAAAGTGGGTCTTAAGCACATTGAATTAATTCATTCAACCATTGCACCTTTATCAAGGTTATTGATGGAATCCTCTAAACAAAGACACTCCTACCTTCTGTTCCAGAAGTGCCAACGCATAACTTGGTTTGTATTTCCTTGGAATGAAAGTCACTGGACAAGGTGGTGTGTGTGTACACACACACACACACACACACACACACACACACACACACACACATTTACAGGTTGAGCATAAGTTGCAAATGCCCACCACATTAATACTACAACCGATCTTACCCCCCAGTTAGGTTTCTTTGGGGATCCACAAAACAATAACTTTGGGTTCAGCACAGAGAGCTAGCCAGATCTCTGTGTCTCTTTCCAGTTCAAGACAAGCTCTCTCACACTCACGGACAATGCCATCTTCGTTGGCTCCTTATAGAAGCCCTGTCCAAAGTGATGTGCAGCATCTTATCCTGCACCTTGAAAGGGGCTTTGCAAGCACTGGTTGGTGGTGCCAGCAAAGCCACTTTTGGCTGTACCTTCCCACACCTGGCATAATATACGACATCAGGTACAAGGCAGGGGGGCATAGCTGGGCTGGAACGGTCTCATAGGCCAAATGGGGAGGCCTGTTAGGTCTGACTAAGCCCACGGGCTAGTGGTGGCTCTTCAATTTCAGGCAGGGGACATTCTCATCCCATGCTCTCCCCCTTTCAGCTCCAGTCCTTCCTATGAAGACAGCTGAAATTGGAGGAGGTTGAAGAGAATCTTTCGCCCAAAGGCTAAGAAGCAAAACAAAGCAAAGCAAAAGCCCAACTGGCCCTGCATGGATATTGATTTAGGTGCTAAGCGCCCAGCCCCCAGCCTGTCTGTCCAAAGTCTTAACTGTACACCTATCAGTCCGGACTACTACCACCCAACAATTATTAATTCCATTTTGCAACCTGTCCCGATAAATCCCGCATGTTTCTTTTGTGTCAGAAGATTCTTTCTTTTCCTCCCCCCGCCCGAGGCTTGTTTAAAATACCCTGCCCTCTAACCCCACTGCCCTTCCTCTTGTATGTTGAGAGGCGTAAAGAATTCGCCAGAGTGACTTTGACTAGATCCAGGGAAGGGAAACGAAGGAGGAACAGCTGGGTGGGGAGAGGGGGGGAGGTTGGGGGGGGTCAGGTTGCATTTGTCTCATCAGGAAGAGCCACAGGTCTGACCTGCAGGAATGAGGAGGACAGCTGACTGGTTGTGGTGAGAGGGAGAGAGAGAGAGAGCTATTTAAAGGGTCGAGAGACCATATTCTCCCAAAAAATGTTAAAATGAGGTGGGCTTGATGTACAGAGGAAGCAAAGCGTGGTTTTATATTTATGCAACAGTCCATATGTAGGAACGTCTTCTGCAGGATCAGACGGAAGGTCCATTTAGTCCAGCATCCAGCCGACTCGTGAACATTCAATGAAGCTGGATGCTGAGAGATTCACGGCAGGTAAAAGTAAGTCCTCCTTCACATAGTGCCTACCGTAGTTAAAGTATGGAACATGCTCCCAGAGGACCTTGAACTGTGGTGCCCAGAACATGCTCCAGTTCTGGGCACCACTGTTCAAGAAGGATACTGACAAGCTGGAACGTGTCCAGAAGAGGGCAACCAAACTGGTCAAAGGCCTGGAAATGATGCCTTATGAGGAACGGCTTAGGGAGCTGGGTATGTTTAGCCTGGAGAAGAGAAGGTTAAGGGGTGATATGATAGCCATGTTCAAATATATGAAAGGATGTCATATGGAGGAGGGAGAAAGATTGTTTTCTGCTGCTCCAGAGAAGCAGCATAGCTGCCAAGTTCTCCCTTTTTTTAGGGAAATTCCCTTATGCTGAATAGGCTTCCTCGCGAGAAAAGGGAAAACTTGGCAGCTATGAGAAGCAGACACGGAGCAATGGATTCAAACTTCAAGAAAGAAGATTCCACCTAAACATTAGGAAGAACTTCCTGACAGTAAGAGCTGTTCAGCAGTGGAATTTGCTACCAAGGAGTGTGGTGGAGTCTCCTCCTTTGGAGGTCTTTAAGCAGAGGCTTGACAGGCATATATCAAGAATGCTTTGATGGTGTTTCCTGCTTGGCAGGGGGTTGGACTGGATGGCCCTTGTGGTCTCTTCCAACTCTATGATTCTATGATTCTAGGAGACAACTTGGATGGATTTAAAATAGAATCATAAAGTCATAGGTATGTAGAGTTGGAAGCGACCCTGAGGATCATCTCTCTGCAATACAAGGAATATGCAGCTGCCCCATATGGGGATCGAACCCACACCTTGACCTGAAGGAGCGTCTCCACCTCCATCGCTCAGCCCAGACACTGAGGTCCAGTGCTGAGGGCCTTCTGGCGGTTCCCTCGCTGCGAGAAGCCAAGTTACAGGGAACCAGGCGGAGGGCCTTCTCGGTAGTGGCACCCGCCCTGTGGAACGCCCTCCCACCAGATGTCAAAGAGAAAAATAACTACCAGACTTTTAGAGGACATCTGAAGGCAGCCCTGTTTAGGGAGGCTTTTAATGTTTAATCAGTTATTTTATTCTTCTGTTGGAAGCCGCCCAGAGTGGCTGGAGAAACCCAGCCAGATGGGCGGGGTATATCTCTAACCAACTAGGCTGGCTCAGGATTGGAGAACTTCATGGAGATTAAGGCTGTCAGTGCCGTGATGCCCACGCTCTCTGTCCACAGTCAGAAGCAGCCACACATCTGAATACCAGCTGTTGGAAGCCAATGGGGGTGGGGCAGGTGGGGGCTCTTCTGCTCAGGTCTTGCTAGAGGGTTTCACACAGACATCTGGTTGGCCACTGTGATAACAGGATGCTGGGCTGGATGGGCCATTGCAAACAGAATTAGGAGTGGAAAGATCAACAATCTGCCTGTTTGTCTGAGGTCAGGGATGAAAATTATGCAAGTGAATATAAGCAGCTTTTGCCGTCTTGCCCTGCAAAGGTTATGCAAATAATTCAGGGGTTTTTTGCATTGTTTTTTATTGTTTTCCCTCCCGTTGAAATGCATTGAAACTGATTGTGTAAATAATTACATAATTAATTACATTTGCTTTGGCCATAGTGGGCACTGATACAAACAACATAGGTTTTAGCGGAAACTGCAGAGGAAGGGGTACGGCGTTGATGGAAATCGCTACCTCCTTACAATCCCATGCTGATAATAGAATGAGGGTTGCCTTTTGTAACTGTGATTGTGTCAAGCCCGGGATAGCCCTCAACCAAATGGCAGAGATCAAGTTCTTCTTTTTTGTGATTTTCCATTTTATACATTTCAATAAATTTACAATCATTTTAACATTTCAAAACTTGACTTCCTTCCCCCCTTTCTGTGATTCATTAAATTAATTTTTTTAATATTTTCTGCATATCCAAATTAACTTAATTTACTCATTTATTCATCTGCTTTAAATATATGCTCTTATAAAACTGCAGGTTATTAGAATAATCCTGCCAATGTTCTTATCTGTTTACAGTTAGTTAGTTAGTTAGTTAGTTAGTTTGTGATGAAGTTTTTCAATCACCTCTAACCTCTGTAGCTGCCAACCACAGTAAAGGTATCCGAAGGCCCTTTCCTGGTGAAAACAACAACAGGGGTTTGTACAGACATGGTGACCTCAAATAACTTTTTACCTGCCCCACTGTGGAGAAGAGTTTGGAATCTTCCATTCCCAAAGTAAAGATCATTCAAAGAGAGAGGCAAGACAAGACAAGCTTTGGAGATAGCTGAAGACAGGTATTCTCCGATGCTTCCTTGAGGTTCGTTTTCCTGTTTCGGGAGTCTGCCTGAATCGCTGTAGGGAGGGCAGAGCAGGATATCTTCGAGCAACAGACTCGTGGCACATTGTCTTACTCATGCAAATCAAAGATGGAAAAGAGCTTGTGAGGTCTGTGCCGGGGCTGCAAAGGCGGCTTCAGGCAAGACTGAGGGCTTGATCTGACACCGATAGGATTCTGCTCATATAGCGAAGTGAGCCGAGTGAGTCAGATTCACAACAGCAGTTACTTCCAGTTGCTGCTCCAGTTTGAACTGTACAGAGGCAACAGTTGCGAGCTGGATCAGGGACATTCACAAATCTGAACCATCATTACTGAAGGGCAATAGCACCTGCACCAGCAGTGCAATTATTATTATTATTATTATTATTAATATTATTATTATTATTATTATTATTATTATTATTATTTATACCCTGCTCATCTGGCTGTGTTTCTCCAGCCGCTCTAGGCTGCTTACAGTACATATAAAAACTTAGGAAAACATCAAACATTAAAAACTTCCTGATACAGGGCTGCCTTCAGATGTTTTCTAAAAGTTGTATGGTTCTTTTATCTCCTTGGCATCTGATGGGAGGGCGTTCTACAGGGTAGGCGCCGCTACCAAGAAGGCCCTCTGTTTGGTTCCGTGTAACTTGGCTTCTTGCAGTGAGGGAACAGCCAGAAGACCCTCAGAGTAGGACCTCAGTGTCCGGGCAGAGCGATGAGGGTGGAGACACTCCTTCAGGTATACTGGTCCGTGGAAGAGACTTTTGTACTTAAGCCTAGATTGGGTTTTCTTCCTTCTGTAGTATTGAATTCAGTCTGTTTGCTAAATTATTTTGAATTTACTGACATATATTTGAATTTCCAGCGTTCTCTATTTTGATGTTTTGAATGTTTGTTCTAAGCCGCTTTGGGCACAACTCCTGATGGAAAAGCTGTAGATAAGTACGGTCAACTCTCTCTTTGCACAGGGTTTGCATTCTGGGTCATTGCACATGTCAGCGGTCAAGTGTAAGGCTATTCCACACCCTGAGACTCAACTCCCTGCTGAGTTAGTAAAACAAAGAACAAAGAAACCATCTCTCTGGATAACCTTGGTCTAATCTCTGTCGCTTGGCCTGGCCCACCTCACAGGGCTGGCGTCAAGCTAAAATGAAGCAATTCTATCCACACCACTTCAAGTTACTTAGAGAACGAACAGAATGCAAATGTAATAAATAGGCAATCTTCGTGGTTTTCTTTGCCCCAGGCCTCAGCAAACCTCTGGGCGTCCCTGACAAAAGGATGTTTACAAAGGGTTTCAGTGCCCTCAGGCGAGCTCATTCTATCAGAGTGAGTCACCATGTCCCAGTTCACAAGCAATAAATTCCCCCCATATATCAACGAAGAAGAAAGGAGCAAAAACATAGAGAGATCAGCCAGATGTCCAACTCTAGTTTTATATAACCACAGCAGCATGCAACACCCTCACTGTAACTGAAACTTCCTAATCAAATATACTAAAACTCCTCCCAGGTCTCATCCAGCAGCTGTGCCTTCTCTGCTTTTGTGAGGCTGTATAATTCCGACCGGTTGCACACAGAGCCAAGTAACCACAGCCAAACATCAAATATCGTAAGGTTTAGGATCTGAATGCAGAATTGCAGAGTTGGAAGGGGCCATGAGGGCCATCTAGGCCAACCCCCTCCAATGCAGGGATCTTTTCGCGCAACATGGGACTTGAACCCACAACCCTGAGGTTAGGAGTCTCATGATCTACATTGGATGAGACCAAAGGCCTCTCTAGTGCAGCATCTTGGTTCCCATAGTGACGGGCCAGATGACCCACATGCAGGACACAAAGGCCTGCATAGCGTTTTAGTGGTTCCATCAGCCCTTGCTAGTGGGGTCTGGTTGGAGAAGACGGATCTCTAGAATATCATTACGCCGGAAGACCTGCAGTTGTACCTAATAAGGTAAAGGGACCCCTGACCATTAGGTCCAGTCATGACCGACTCTGGGGTTGTGGCGCTCATCTCGCATTATTAGCCGAGGGAGCCGGCGTACAGCTTCCAGGTCGTGTGGCCAGCATGACAAAGCCGCTTCTGGTGAACCAGAGCAGCACACGGAAACACCATTTACCTTCCCGCCAGAGCGGTACCTATTTATCTACTTGCACTTTGATGTGCTTTCGAACTGCTAGGTGGGCAGGAGCAGGGACCACGCAACGGGAGCTCACCCCATCGCGGGGATTCGAACCGCCGACCTTCTGATCGGCAAGCCCTAGGCTCTGTGGTTTAGACCACAGCGCCACCCGCGTCCCTAATAAACCTTTGTCCAAATGACTCAACTTTTCTGGTTCTCGGAGTTTTTGTTTCCCCTTTATTCAGAAGGAGGACACACTTATCCTGCAGGAGCCTGGGAACACCTGCTTGCTGCTAGTGATGTGGTTTATTTTGGGGGTGTCTCTCCCTCCAGCTCGAGTGTCGGCTGGTTGGCTTGTAACAGAGGAGGAGCAAAGAACATAAATGGAAGCTTGAAGTGGTGGGGCTTTCAGGATTGTTTCCATGTGCATTGCAGAGGGGAAGCATGTTCAGATGGAGATGGGAGCTCCGCGTGGCTCAGAGGGGTAGGAAAAGTAAACGGGTGGGGTGTTCTCTCCTTCTGGGGAAAGGCTATCCCAGGGGGGAGGAGAACACAGATTGGTTTCAAGGGTCTCAAAGGAAAGATGAATGGGGGGATCTGTTGTTTGCATTCTTGCCTGTGGCATTCATTTGCATTTACAGTGCCAGCATTTTGCTTTAATATATCCCTTTCACCACCCTGGTTGCGGTCCTCTGGACGGACTCCAGTTTGTCAATGTCCGTCTTCAAATGCGGCACCCATCTCTGGAAACCGTAAAGGTTCTTTGTTGGTGAAAGTTAACAAGGGGCAGATAAGCAGAAGAGGACACAGACTTCCACCCCTACTTTTTAAATACATGGTTTATATTTGTTTTAGTTTTCACCTCTGCTTATCTGTCGTCTTTCTATGCTATGGTAGTGCACGGTTTCAGTAACGGCATTAAATGAGAAGTCAGGGCAGTGACATTCACTTTATTACTAAACTTTATAAATCTATGTCATGGGAAATAGAAGCGCAGGAGAAATTCTGTTCAACAGGAGGCAACTCTTTCTATGGCTGATCTCAAAATGGCTGCTAGTTTTCGCTTATCTACCGCTGTTCCATGGCACTTGTTCCCTTACAACTCCCTTTTGTAGAAAAGATGCTTCTCAAAACATATCTACTAGATTTTCTTTTTAAACTCCACTTTGCAGGGAACCAGGCAGAGGGCCTTCTCGGTGGTGGCGCCTGGCCTGTGGAACACCCTCCCACCAGGTATCGAGGATATAAACCTGACTTTTAGAAGACGTCTGAAGGCAGCCCTGTTTAGGGAAGTTTTGTAATATTTGATGTTTTTAATCTGTTGGGAGGCATACAGAGTGGCTGGGGAAACCCAGCCAGATAGGCGGGATATAAAAATATTATTATTATTATTATTATTATTATTATTATTATTATTATTATTATTTGGAAGCTCAATAGAGCTGGCCATTGCCCCAAGATGAACTTACTGACACCCCAGAAAATCCCCCCCCCAAGTCCTCTGAAACACACTTGGGCTCCATGATAAATGTGCAGGGAATCTTATACAGAATAACTAGTGTGGAGAGTCCTCCCTAGGGAAAGTTTGCATCCAGGTAAGTGCATGTTGCGTAGCCTCGCATCCTTCCTTCCTATCTGTCCCCACCCTGTCTTTTACAAAAGTAACCCCCCCCCCCCGGCCAGGCAGATCGCTTTCCCTTCCCTTTTGTCCAAGTACAAATTTACAAAGCTTGTTTGCACGCTGTG
Organism: Zootoca vivipara; assembly: GCF_963506605.1. Lineage (NCBI taxonomy): Eukaryota > Metazoa > Chordata > Lepidosauria > Squamata > Lacertidae > Zootoca > Zootoca vivipara. Next base: position 10,722,316 of record NC_083276.1, read on the forward strand.
CCCGGGATTTTAATCAAGTTCACAGTGAAAAGAGATAATAGTTTAAGAAGAAAAGGAGACCCGCGATTACTTCACAGCCGACTTCACCGAAAGAAAGGAGTTTCTCCCGAAGACAGATGGTTGGTAGTGCTTCACCCTCCGCAGCCATCCGCGAGGCTGCATAATCACAAGGAGGTGTGCGCACAAACCGCAGTCCTTGATTTTCTACATGTCTTATCTGCGGTCATGTTTTATGCATGGGCGGAATCAGATCGCACATCATTTTTTATTCAGCAGAGGGGTGGGAGAAAGGTAAAGCACAATATGGATACTTTCTAGGTACCGCTAAGAGTTTGTTGGACAAGGCGGAACAAGCCAAAGAGTTTGCGGAAATTTAAATTGGCAAATTCAAGTTGTACGTGGATTCCAACCCCCCCACCCCCCAAGGAAGGTCCGATTCTATGAAGGGGCTTATTTATTTCACCACCTGAACTGATTGGGAGAGTTGAATTCCCTCAGAACACCAGGCCGCTGCTAACATCCCAAAATGATTTTTAATAACTTTTAACCAGGGTTTTTTATCAGCCGGAAGTCGCCGGAACTCAGCTCTGACACCTACCATTATTATGGTAGCTAGGCAGGAAATGCAAAACTACAGGAAGTCTAAGGGGATGACTGTAGCTCAGTGCCACAGCATCTACTTTGCATGCAGAAGGTCCCAGGTTCAAATCCTGGTGTTGTTATTATTCTTATATTAGTATATCTTCCTGCCTGAAACTCTCGAGAGCTGCTGGCAGTCAGTGCAGGCCAAGTGTGAGGAACTCTTGGCCCTCCAGATGTTGCTGAACAACAACTTCCATTATCCCTGACTATTGGCCATCCTCATTGGGGCTGTTGGTCATGGACAATACTGGTCAATGGTCTAATTTTGTGCAAGCCAACCTCCTATGTTCCTAAGTATCATTGGTGCAACAAATGCAGATAAATGAGCAAAGCAACTAACAAATAGCTAGAAGCTAAAGATGCCAAGATTATTTTACTGAAACTTGGGACCATCTTATCATCCGCTGCAATAAAAAAGACAGTATACAACTACCAGTGACTCATAGTAAAGTCTGGTCGGATATCCTAGGATGACACAGAGTGCTTACTTCTTGCAAAACAGAAACTAGCACATCAAAGGAAGTGGTCTATATTGAAAAAATAAATTCTGTACCTCCTTACTGCTTTTTGTTCATTGTTGAAGGTTTGTATGTTCATACAATGAAAATAATGGACATATGCTTTAAGAAGGAATGCACCAAACTGAGCCCTGCGACCTCCAATGTTACAGTTCCCTCCCACCACAACTTCCCCAAACACCCACTCCCCTTCCCCACAGAACCAAGCTGAATTTGTATTCAGTTCGAAGCACCACACTTGAAGAAGGATGTAGACCAGGCATCCCCAAACTTCGGTCCTGCAAATGTTTTGGACTACAATTCCCATCTTCCCCGACCACTGGTCCTGTTAGCTAGGGATCATGGGAGTTGCAGGCCAAAACATCTGGAGGGCCGCAGTTTGGGGATGCCTGATGTAGACCAATGCAACAGTTCAGAGGAGAGCAATAAGGATGGCCAATGGTGTGGAAAAACAAGTCCTATGCAGAAGGAACTGGGTATATCCAGCCTGGAGAACAGAAGGCTGACAAGGAGCATCATTGCAGCACCCTCTGAAAATGTGAAGGGCGATCTCATTGGAAAGGACAAGATCAGCTCTAAGCTAGGAGGGTTAGATTTCAGTTAAGCATCGGGAGAACTGACTCGAGAGGAAGAGCAGTTCGACTATGGAACCAGTTACTTAGAAGAGGCATGGGGAGGGCCCAGCAGAGGTTAACTAATTTGGCCTGGGAGGCTGTTTCCTCCAAACCACATCCACCTAACAATGTAAGAAGAGCCTGCTGGATCAGGCCAATGGCCCATCTAGTCCAGCATTCTGTTCTCATTGTGACCAACAAGATGCCTGTGGGAAACCAAGAAGCAGGAGCCAATCACATGAGCCGTCACAGGTTCCATCATCTAACTCAGCGCTACATGAAGAAGGACTTTATCTGCCCTGAATCTTCCAACAAGCTTTGCAGTGGCGTGTGTTTGCTGCTGAATGTTCAGTTTGGCTTCCAGTTATTATTATTACATTTCTAAAGTCTTCACGAAAGCAGGCTGTCGATGCCTCGGAGGGAACGGCCGCATCCGGTAACTCGGAAATCCAAGAAGCACCTTGTAACTTAGCCCTATGGAATGACAAGTCTTCTCTGGTGCATTATTGATGTGCAACCAGATTACCTGCAGGGCGGCCAGGCGCATGGAGGTGTGCTGCTGCTGCCACATGCACACAAAACAAGCCATTCGCTGCACGGCAATGTCTTTTACTTGCCATCCATTCAATATGTAAATAGCCAAGCCGGTTCAGCAGCTGTAACTAAGGAAGAAATAGCCTTACGTTCCACTTACTTGCATTTCGCAACCTCCCTGGTTAAAATTTAAAGCTTAAAGGTGTCACTGATTCCAGGAACTTTAAAGGCTTTCACGCCTGCCATTGCGTAGCCAAATAACCACATTTGCTTGCTTGGAAATGTGTTGCTTCTATAAATGGGCCTCTGCCTTCTGCACTGTTGACTTAACGTTATCGTTAGATTGTTTTATTCCATTGAATCATAGAATCATAGAGTTGGAAGGGACCCCAAGGATCTTCTAGTCTAATCCCCTGCAATGCAGGAATATGCAGCTGCCCCATATGCAGCACAATTCAAAGTGTTGGTGCTGACCTTTAAAGCCCTAAACGGCCTTGGTCCTGTATACCTGAAGGAGTGTCTCCACCCCCATCATTCAGCCCGGACACTGAGATACAGCACCGAGGGCCTTCTGGCGGTTCCCTCACTGCGAGAAGACAGGGAACCAGACAGAGGGCCTTCTCGGTAGTGGCACCCGCCCTGTGGAACACCCTCCCAGCAGATGTCAAGGCAATAAGCAACTATTTTACTTTTAGAAGACAACTGAAGGCAGCCCTGTTTAGGGGCGTTTTTAATGTTTGATGCTGTACTGTTTTTATTTTTATTTTTTTATAAAGCATTTTATTGAATTTTCCAAATAAACACATTTAAAACAATAAACAAAACAAACAGACATTCAAAAACAAATAACACACACAACTATCTTTTTAACAATTTTCCCCAAATTTCTCCTTCTCAATGCTCTGCCGAGCTTGACTTCCCTCCCTCCCCTCATTTTGTTTTCTATTCAGCTCTTATCTCGCAGTTCCTTTATTCCATCCATTTAAAATCAATTCGTAGGATTTATTTCAGTCCTGCAAGTGTCTTTAAACTTCTACAGTTCTTTTCCATATAATCCACAAATTTACTCCAGTCTTCTTGGAACCCTGTTTCCCCCTGGTTCCGGATCCTGCTAGTCAGTCTCGCTAGTTCCGCATAGTCTATCATTTTTGTCTGCCACTCTTCAATCATCGGTAAATCCTGAGTTTTCCATTTTTGGGCTAATAGAGTCCTAGCCGCGGTTGTCGCATAAAAAAATATTATATAGTCCTCCTTTGCAATCTCTTGTCCAATAATTCCTAATAAAAATGCCTCTGGTTTTTTGGGAAAAGTATATTTAAGGATCTGTTTCAGATGCTGTACTGTTTTTAATATTCGGTTGGAAGCCGCCCAGAGTAGCTGGGGAAACCCAGCCAGATGGGCGGGGTATAAATAATATATTTATTATTATTATTATTATTATTATTATTATTATTATTATTATGGAATCAAACTGGCAACCTTGGTGTTATCAGCACCACGCTCTAACCAACTGAGCTATCCAGGCCCTGATTATAGAGGTATATTTGGGATATAGGTGTATGAAGCTATCAGGATGCCTACCCAATAGGAAGATGGCAGAGAGGCCAGGAACCAAGGCAAATGCTGTGCAGCTAGAATGGGGCAAGCCTGTTTCATTGGCTGCTGTTCAGTTGGCTCAGATACTTTTATTGTTCATTTTGGACATTCAGCGATATTATTAGTATTCGTATTTGAGATGCCATGCCTGTTAGTCGCCAGGGGAACCTGCCCGCTGGCAGAGTAAACATTTTACAATGAAGGAATGAGTAAATGGACCCGGAGAAGGGCCTAAGGCAAAGGTACGGTTCACGGTGAAGCTTAGCTGAGGTCGACAGGGCAAGAAGTCTAAATGAGTTGCAAGCCAACCCACAGGCGAGATAAAGAGTGCTGCTGCAACGCGGCAGACCGTACTGGCAGGGGATTGACACCAAAGGGCATCACTTCTTTAGATCTGCCCTTTGGGGTTTCCCATGAAACCCCAAAGGTTTCCCCTTTAAGTTTGCATTGTTGAATTCATCATCTGGTAGGCAAAAGTGAAGAGAAAGCAAGCCATGTGTTGTTGAGTAGTAACAGGAATCACGTTTCTTTGTTTGTTTGTTTTGCTGCCCAGAGTAAGAGTCTGGGTGGCAAGGTTGCTGTTGCGTTATGAAGTTGCTGAACACCTTTCGGCGTGGGATGCTGAACCAGTGTAGATCAAAACGCTACCAGGTGGGCAACGAACAGGAAGTGGTGACTCTGTGTTGGTGTTCATACCGCAGTGTATTGTTCAAGATGGAAGTGGGTGAACGAGTATTTATTTTTAAACACCCACAAGGATTCTTTGAAGTCCATACACTCACTTTGTGGCAAGTAGTTAGCTAGGGATCGACTGTTATAGGTTATTATTGGTGGGAATGGTTGGGAGCGATTGTATGTGAGATAGTGCTAAGAGTATATTTCATAGAATCATAGAGTTGGAAGAGACCACAAGGGCCATCCAGTCCAACCCCCTGCCAAGCAGGAAACACCATCAAAGCATTCTTGACATATGCCTGTCAAGCCTCTGCTTCAAGACCTCCAAAGAAGGAGACTCCACCACACTCCTTGGCAGCAGCAAATTCCACTGTCGAACAGCTCTTACTGTCAGGAAGTTCTTCCTAATGTTTAGGTGGAATCTTCTTTCTTGTAGTTTGAATCCATTGCTCCGTGTCCGCTTCTCTGGAGCAGCAGAAAATAACCTTTCTCCCTCCTCTATATGACATCCTTTTATATATTTGAACACGCTTTGCCCTTCTATGGGCACCAGAAAATGGCGGCGCCAGCGCCGGAAGTCGCTTCCGCGCATGACCGGAAACACGTAAAAGCGACTTCCGGCGCCGCCATTTTCTGATGCCCATAGAAGGGCAAAGCGCCACCGGAAGTCGTGTCACGCAACTTCCGGTCATGCGCGGAAGCGACTTTCGGCGCCGGCGCCACCATTTTCTGGTGCCCATAGAAGGGCAAAACGGCACCAGAAAAATGGCCGCCGGGCAGAAGCCGATTTAAGGGACAATACCGGGATTTTTCACTAAACGGGAGACCGCCGGGAAACAGTAAGAAAAAAGGGGTTTTCCCGGCGGAAACGGGATACTTGGCAGCTATGCTTAAAGACCTCCAAAGAAGGAGATTCCACCACACTCGTTGGTAGCAAATTCCACTGCTGAACAGCTCTTAGTGTCAGGAAGTTCTTCCTAATGTTTAGGTGGAATCTTATTTGGGAGATGTTACTGTGGAGAAAATAAATAAATAAATAATAAAAGCTGAAGATTGTTAAAATGGGGGGGAATGGTTAAATGGGAAGATATTGGAACCTTTTGGAGTTGCAGAAGGAAAAGAGGGAAGTCTTTTGCTTTTAGTGGCAATTGGGGTCCTGTTTTGCAACCATGCCCTCCCTTTTTTGGGGGGGAACTGATCTCCATTAAATCTGGAGTTATCACACAGAGAATCATGCTCGGAGGCCTCTGTTGATCTAGCATAATGCTGCTGCATTTTGGCAAAATTGTGTGAACTTGCTTTCCACCTACATGCTGGGGCAGGGTGGATTTTACTGATAATGCTGTGGAATTCTTCTTGCTTCCATAAATATGCCAACTTTTAATTTATTTTTCTGGGTTTTTGTGTTTTGAGAAAGGGATGCAACACTAAGGAAGGAAAGAAGAATTTCCCCCTATTAAATGTCACTTTAGTACATAATAGTGAAAGACAACTAGAAGGTAAAGGGTTAAATGCACCCCCATACACACACACACCTTCCAAGTTTCTCATTCAGCCCACCAGCACAGCCCTGATTCCAAACCTCCTGCTAATCTTCATTTGCTAGGCAGGGTGAGACCGCTGCCTTAGCTCAGGGTAGGTGAGAAATTCAGTTCAGTTCACATTTAGCTTCCTAAATCACAGTCCATCCGTCTGTCCGTCCCCCCCAAAAAATACAAGACACCAAATCAATGCCATCCTTTGAAATTCACACTTCTCTGAATTTTGCCAGGTGAAGTATACAGATATGCATCCTGTTGGAGGGAAATGCTTTGCAAAAATAAAAAACAAAATACTGTATATTGGACAAAATTGCATACAGACTTGTACAGGGAGATAATCTTACAGCTGAAATTTCAAGATGACTTCTTTGTTTAACGTAAACTGTTGTGGAAATGTGAAGAAGTGAACTTAAGATAGGATAAATTAGAAAATGAAAGAAACTTAAATCGACATACTCACCCACTCTGAGCCTGAGCATCTCCTGCAGTGGACAAGACAGAAAGAGAGAGGCCAATGGTTTGGCTTGTGCTCTCCATTGCTCCTTACAGCATGGGCTACCTATCAGTGTGCCCTGGGCAGTAGAGCAGTGGTGGGATCCTTTGCCCCTCTGAATTTTAATGGATTATAGCTCTCATCTTCCCTGACCCTTGACCATGGTGGCTGGAGCTGATTGGAGTTGGAGTCCAATATTTCCATGGGGGGAACAGGTTCCCCATGTCTGGAGTAAGGTTCCAGAGTGAGCCCCACCCCCCTTAGGCTGGCCACTGTCCCCAAGTCAGGCTAGAACTCTTTGGGTGAATGTAGCATCCATCGTGCCTGGCTACTAGCTCACAATGCCCGTTTTCTGAGTGCAGATGCTCATTCTAGGGCTGAGTCAAAAGTCAGTGCCACCTCCCAGTGTGGTGTAGTGGTTAGGAGCAGTGGACTCATAATCTGGTGGACCGGGTTTGATTCCCTGCTCCTCCGCATGCAGCTGCTGGGTGACCTTGGTCTAGTCACACTTCTTTGAAGTCTCTCGGCCTCACTCACCTCACAGAGTGTTTGTTGTGGGGGAGGAAGGGAAAGGAGATTGTTAGCCACTTTGAGACTCCTTAGGGTAGTGAGAAAGCGGGATATCAAACCCAAACTCTTCCTCTTCTTCTTCTCCCCTCGCCCCCCCAAAAGCCATGTTTTTGAGAGCTCTTTGGCACTCCTTGCAAACTTGTTCATTTATTCCTTAATAGATTCATTCTTCCTTTTTGTCCAAATAGTTTTTATTGGTTTGCATGCAAATACAAGAACAATGTATAACTACAGTAACTTTAGACTTTCTTCATATATTTCTTGCCTTCTTCCATTCTCACAATGTTATGAAGAAGCCAAATAGCACCCCAATTAGGGAAGCAGTTCGTCTAGAGCAGAGGTGGAGATCCCCCGTCTGTGTTCCTAATTAGGCCAGACAAGGGTCATAATTTGGCCCAGGAGGCAGTTTTTGTGCACCCTCCCCAGGGGTGTCGTATGTGACTTCAAGCCCTGCAGGAAATAGGTGATCTCAGTGGGGCTTGAAGTTACTGCCAAATAGTTGATCAGAACTGTTGTCAGCCCCTGCTTGGATTGGCTGGTATCTTCATGCTGCAGAGGGGAAATGACATAATGGTGATTTCAGCACCGCCCACCTGTCAAAGTGGTCTGCCAAAGGTGGGGGAGCTGAGAATCTAGCCCACCAGGCTGAATAGGTCCCCCATCCTCCCTCCAGAGGTTTGTCCCAACTTCTGTAGCCAGTGGAAGAATTGTATTTTTCTTTAGAGCCTTGGATGCTGAGGAACTGTCCAGCATAGTGACAAACTGGCAGATGGGTGATATTTTATTATGTTTCACCGTTTGCTATTGTACTTCATTGTTCACTGATATTTTCTGTGCCCTATTGCTGTAACCTGCCCTCGGGTCTAACGTTAAAATAAAATTATATAACAATCTGATTGTTAACATTGCATCTTGAGTTCAGTATGGGTTCCCTGCTTATGGAGGGTCGTCCAAGTAATTAATTGTGCAAGGGAGAAGCACCCGCCAGGCCGGAATAATAATAACAAACAAAATGAGAAAGAAGTAAATACTTCTACAATCTAACTAGGTAGACTACTTGGCAGGATCACTACTGACCTGAAAAAAAATGGACAGCATTAAGCAGTTCCCCCCAGTTACAATCAAATCATATAAAACCAATGATAATTAAACAGACGTTTCAAGGTGGATTATAGTTTAGTTTAGCTCTTGGGATAATAAAAAATTTCTGGGCTGGGGGGGAAGCTTGTTTGCCAAAAGATGTATAAAGCAGAACACCTCGCAACCTGAAATTAAAACTACAGCATATTGTTTGACTAATAGGGGGGGAAACAAGTTGATTTATTGGAGGACTGGCAGCTAATGACACCACTGGTATATTAACCAGAGATTACTGATGCCAGGGGTGGAATAGAGAATAACACAGAAAAGAGAAGAGAGCGGAGAAGACGAATTGAATTCCAGTGTATGCTAAGCAGGAACAATAGGCAGCTGTTCAGTCCTGAGTGAAGCTGAGAAAGAACACCCAGGGGCTGATCGAAGCCTCAAAGGAAGACCACGACCATGCAGAAAAAGAAGGAAAGAATGCCGCGACAACCATGCTCTCTCATACTCTTTTGCAAAACACAAATTAGATGCATTCATCATGCTCCCTGCTCTCATGATTAATTGAAAAACTGTCAAACTTTCCATGGTTGCTTGGGTAACTGCATGTCAGCAGGTATTCTGGTTGAGTCCTATTTGCATTAGATGTCATGGGACCATCATGAAGAAGGAACCAGTGCCATGTTGGTACAGCTAAAAGAAAGACTATTTGGGGTTATAGACTCCGCAGCAGGGCTGGCCTATCTTTTGGTCCCCATGAGCAGGGCCGGTGCTAGGGTTTTTTGCGCCCTAGGCGAGATCACCTTCTGGCGCCGCCACACACACACACAAACCCCCGGGCCAATCATGGCACTCTGCAACATTTCATTGCACAGGTCCAAACCTATATTGGATTATTTATTATTATTATTATTATTATTATTATTATTATTATTATTATTATTATTCCTACCACCAACACGGCACCTTGAGCTCCTTGCAGGAAAGGCGGGACGCTGGTAGAGACATAGGTAAATGAAAATAAAATAATAATAAATATGCACGCATTAACCCGCACCCCTCAGCAAAGAAGCAGGAGGCCTGATTTTGGAGAGGGGCCACGCAGGTGCCTCCCTCCCAAGCCTGGCAAACACAAACTCCCCCTCTGAGGGGCAGGAAAGGCGCACGAAATTTTGGAGAGGCGGCGGCAGTGCGGCCTGCCCCGGTTTTGGCTGGCTTCCCCACAGCCTCGAGAGGGCGGGTGACTGAGGAGAAACGAGGCGAGGCTCCGGCGCGGGGCCTCCGCGGGCTTCCTGCTACGACAGGGCGGGGATTTCCTGAGCGCCTCAGAGTTTCGCGGCGCCTTGCTTCCCTTTCACTTTCTGCGTGCAAAGCCTGAGGGAAGAAGAAGTCTTTCTAAGGGGACGAGCCTCCTCCACTGGCATGGGTACCGGTGGCTGCGGCCACTGCCCCTTCGCTTCCCGTGTATGGTGGGGTTGCTGCCACCGGCCACCCCTCTGCCCACCCACCGCCTCGAGGAGCCACTGCTGAGGAGGCTGAGCGGCTCTCTGGACCGGACGGCTCTGGGCAGCGGCTGGAGGGACTTGGCGCAGCTGGCTGGCAGGCGAGCAGGCGGAGGTGGCACAGCCTGGTAGAGTGCAAGTTCGGTGTTCCCGCCCGCCACACCACGCCCTCCAGCTTCCCGTTGCGCCCTCTAGCTGCCCACCGCGCTTGGCCTTGCCGGAGAGCACAACAGGGAGCTGGAGGGAGGGCGTGGCGCAGCAGGGGGAACGCCGAACTCGCGCTCCGCCGGGCTGTACCGCCTCCGCCGCCAGCGCCCCCTCCATTTTGGCGCCCTAGGCAACCGCCTAGTTCGCCTAAATGGACGCACCAGCCCTGCCCATGAGCACATTAGGATTTTTGAGAGAGTGCTATGAAACCTGCCCCCTCCAGTCATTTCTCTCCCCTGGATAAGCCCATGCCCTAAGAGGCAGAAAAGGATTTAACCTGAGCTTTGCAAAGCACATAGAGGTGGAAATGGAAGTGGGGAAGAGGGGCACTCTTCCAACTTCCAACTTCAGCTCTATGTACTTTCGAAGGGGGGGGGGAGCTAACCACCAACACCACCTCCAGACCCTCCAAGTGCCCCTCTTTTCCAGGGACGCCCCTGATTTAAAGAAGGCATCCCGGTTTCTGATTTGATCCCGGAATCTCCCACTTTTCCTTAGGATGTCCCTATTTTCATTGGAGAAATGTTGGAGGTTACGGAGTTATCCGAACCCCAAGCCGTTTGAAGGCAATCCTGTATAGGGAGGTTTTTGTTAATGCTTAATGTTTTATTATGTTTTATATATGTTGGAAGCTGCCCAGAGTACCCGGTATTATACCCGGTAAAGTGTGTTGGGTATAAATAGCAAAATTATCATTATGGAATGAGACCTCCCTATTTTCATCGGAGAAATGTTGGGAGGGTATGCACCTCATGACCAAGGTCCTTGGAGGTGCAATTGTCTCCACCATGCTGGTGAAGCACGTTGGTTGCTACATACCCTCCCACATTTCTCCGATGGAAATAGAGACACCCCAATATTTCTCCGGCAAAAATAGGGACGTCCTAAGTAACTCATATATCATCAGGCCCTGCCCTTGTGCATTTGAAGGGGAGACAAAGGCAGAATTCACCCAGCAAAACCAAATCTCCTAGCCGCTCACACCAGTGATCAAACCTAACCTGAAATTTAGCAATTGCAATAATGTTTGCAATGAGGGACCTGCTCTGCACTATTGCTGTAAGAAGGATTCCTTGGCTCCATCCAGGTCCCTCTTCTGATCAAAGCTGGGTGGCAGCAGCAACATGCAGGGGGAACTCCTGCCTGACATCCCTTAGGTCACTGGGTTCAAGGCCTGCCAGGAGAGTGAGTGCTGACAAGTGTGACTCTGCAAGGTAGTGAATGCACACGGGAGTGGAATTGTTCGTTCCCTTCATGGGAGCTAAGAGGCAGCCTTTTGTGCACCAGAGCACAGCACAGCTACTGGCGAGGCACAAGTAAACAAGTCTTTGTAGAATGCATACAAGGCCATCCATGAAGCAAATGGAAATGATTAATGGTGATCAAAGAAAGAAAAACACATATCGAGGCAAGTTCCAACAACTGAGCTTTCTGCAGGGAATTTGAATAAGCGCCAGTGCTCTCTTGGTGCTAATAAACCAGTCTGTGTTTGAAATTCTAGGCCAGATCCTCATCTGATATAAGTCAGCAGCATGCTTTCTTTAGGGTACTTTGAAGTGTAGGTCCCACTCTAAGTTATTAGAGGTGATTCTCACACATTCGGGAGAACAATGTGGGACATCTTTCCATGGACTGTGGTCACATCCATCCAGTACCCTTAAAGCACATGCCCCCCCCAAAGAATCCTGGGAGCTATAGTCTACCCCTCAGAGAGTTAGGATTCCCGGCACCTTTAACAAACTACAGTTCCCAGGTTTTTTTTGGGGGGGAGTGTTGAATGCAAGGGGTGAACGTAGCCTGTATTATATCAAACTGGAGAGGGGGTGGACTGCAGCTCAGAAAAAACTCAGAAAACCAGCTCAGAAATCTATTATTTCTCTTCTTTGCTGGCCTAGTGTCAATACCCAGTAAGCATATAGTTAAGCTGTTCCAGTTGGCATGGTGTACTTAGAAGCCATTTTGGCACAAAAATAGTATATAAATTAAATAATAAGAAGAATGCATAATTTATTTATTTTTTAAGCTTTCCCTTCCCAGAAACTTCTGAGTAAGTTTAGCAATCATGATATAGAAGGACAGTCATGTTATGGATCTGTAACAGGAGCAGATGGGCAGTTCCAGATTGTTCAGGGTGGTAAAAACAAAAGGGGGTTGTGAGGAGCTCTGAAAGGATCTCTCCAAACTGGGTGCACGACAATTAATATGGCAAACATAGCCATTGTGGCTAGTAACCATTGGCAGCCTTGTCCTCCAAGCATTTGTCTAATCCTCTTTAAAGCCACCCAAGTTGATAGCCATCCTGTGGGAGTGAGTTCCACAGATTAACCACGTGCTTGTGACTCCAACCAGCTGCCGCCGCCGTGGCCATTGGTTGAGGATGATAGGAGATGTAGTCCGGCAACATCTCAAGGGCCACTGTTTCCCCACCCCGCCATACTAGTTTGGAAGTAACACTTACTCAGGAGGAGGTTCCATTGTGCTGGTGGAGCTTACTCGCCAGCAAGTGTGCGTAGGACTGCAGCCTTAACCTGCGGAGTCCAAATTTCTCTTTAGCAATGAATGCGTGCGGGTAGGTGTGACTCCCAGAATTCCTCTGAGCATCTCAAGTGCATTCCTGATGATCGGCAATCAAACACAGCTTGATTGGAGATGATATGAAACGCCGCCGAGTTCTGCTGAGTGTCGCACTGCACAGGATATTACACCTTCAGCTGTTACCCAGCAGAGGTCACTACAGAATGGGCAATGGAGATGGAATGGTTTGCACAATAAACTGTTGTTGGGCTTTGCCCTCTTCCGACTTAGAGTGCCTCAAACCTCTTGCCTCTAGTTCCACTTGTAAGGTCACTTACTGGAAAGTTAAGGCCAGTGGAGATTTTATCCAAGGAAACAAAGTTCAGATCACAGCTTTGGCTATTAAAGTTAGCTCAGATTAAATCCACACAGCTATACAAATCGTTAAAAATGTTTACAATCTATATAAACCTATTAACTGAAGCAAACAATAAATAGAGCATGCGTAACGTATCACGTAACTGAACGCAAACCTTTTGCAACAAAAAAGCCATATTATCTCTTTGCAATTAGCAAATAGGAGCAAACTTCACCACAGTTGAGAGACGGGAGAGAAGTTCATAACTGGCTATTTCAACTCGACCCTCAAAGGTTTCCACACTACTGCAACACAGGACTTCTCTGGAGCATCACAGATTTAAATAGAGCTATGGAAACAGGCAGGATTCTGGGAATGATGATGATGATGATGATGATGATGATAATAATGCACCCACCACAAAAGGACATCAAGTCTTTTCACAGGAAATCGTGACAACCATTTTGGGTGCTGGGCTCTGGAAATGTTTTCACCCTGAAAAAAGTGTTTTTTTCAGGGGTAAGCAAGGCAAGGGTCACGTGACGTGCCGGGGTGTGTGTCGCATAATTCCATACACTCCAACATTTCTCTGGTGAAAATAGGGACCCAGGTGGCGCTGTGGGTTAAACCACAGAGTCTAGAGCTTGCTGATCAGAAGGTCGGCGATTCGAATCCCTGCAATGGGGTGAGCTCCTGTTGCTCGGTCCCAGCTCCTGCCCACCTAGCAGTTCGAAAGCACATCAAAGTGCAAGTAGATAAATAGGGCCTGCTCCGGCGGGAAGGTAAACGGTGTTTCCGTGCGCTGCTCTGGTTCACCAGAAGCAGCTTTGTCATGCTGGCCACATGACCCGGAAGCTGTCTGCGGACAAACGCCGGCTCCCTCAGCCTATAGAGCGAGATGAGTGCTGCAACCCCAGAGTCGGACCCAACTGGACCTGATGGTCAGGGGCCCCTTTAAGGGAAAGCGGGACATTCCAGGGTCAAATCAGAAACCTGGACAGCTTCTGTAAATCCAGGACTGTCTGTGGAAAATAGTGGCACTTGGAGGGTTTGGAAAAACCGACGGGCAGGGTCAGAGTTAAGCACACCTTTCACTGCTCTGCTGAAAACAACCCTCTCCCAAAGCATCTTCTATCAAGAAGAAACAGCCTTTTCTCTAGAATAAGCAGCCATTCCATGACAACGTATATGATACATAGTCTGGCCGTCACATATTTCTCTTTCTTGGGGGAATGAATGAGCATTATGTCAGACTTTGCTCTGGCACTACTGCGGAGCCGACACAAATTCCTACGATTTCTTCCCCACCCCTGCAAAATCTATGCTTGTTGCCCTTACCTAAAAGAGTAGAGGCTTTCATTGAACGCCTATGCATTTGCTAGTTGCCTTTGGTCAAAGGCAGAGGCCTTCATCAGAGGGATATATGTTTCCTCAGACAATAGTTCTGACAGCACATTAAACATAAATACTGAGGTGTGTTGTCCCACCCCCCACCCCTTTCCAAATGTTGCCTCTGGTGTTTTCCTTAACTGACATGCTCAGCTGAGGGAATCGGTTACAGCAGGATCCACCCAGAACATTTTACAGCGGCAATATTGCGCACGTATCTTAAGGAAGGTTGTGAATCTAATTTAACTGCCAGATTGCTAATAAAGTACAGTGGTACCTCGGGTTACAAACGCTTCGGGTTACAAACGCTTCGGGTTACAGACTCCGCTCACCCAGAAATAGTAGCTACCTCAGGTTAAGAACTTTGCTTCAGGATGAGAACAGAAATCGTGTGGTGGTGGCGCGGCGGCAGCAGGAGGCCCCATTAGCTAAAGTGGTCCTTCAGGTTAAGAACAGTTTCAGGTTAAGAACGGACCTCTGGAACGAATTAAGTTCTTAACCAGAGGTACCAGAGGTACCACTGTACAGTGGTACCTCGGTTTATGAACACAATTGGTTCCAAAAGTCTGTTCATAAACTGAAGCGTTCATAAACTGAAGCGAATTTTCCCATTGAAAGTAATGGAAAGTGGATTAATCTGTTCCAGACAGTCCGCGGAGTACTTAAACTGAAGCGTTCATAAACTGAAGTGAACTTTCCCATTGAAAGTAATGGAAAGTGGATTAATCCGTTCCAGACGGGTCCGCAGAGTACTCAACCTGAAACGTACTTAACCCGAAGCATGGGTGTAATTGGTTCCGGAAGTCTGTTCATAAACTGAAGCGTTCATCAACTGAAGCGAACTTTCCCATTGAAAGTAATGGAAAGTGAATTAATCCGTTCCAGATGGGTCCGCAGGGTTCGTAAACCGAAAATTTGTAAAACGAGGTGTTCATAAACCAAGGTTCCACTGTATAGAATGTAGGCTGACAATTATTGTTATTTTTGTTTTGTTTTTAGATTCCCTACCCTCTTAACAATTGCATCAAGCACTAGTCATTCTCAGAAGCAGACCCGTCGAAATAATCACACTTAAGTGACCTGTCCTTTGGTTTAATTCCGAAAGTGACTTAGCGGGATATGCAATATAAACTCTGGAACTTGCTGCCGCAGGAGACAGTGGTGGCATCCAGCTTCAGTGGTTTTAAGAAAGGATTAGACAAGTTCATGGAAGACAAGGTTTCCAGTGGCTAATCGCCACAACAGCTATGATTATTCCTTCACTGTCTCTCTCCATACCAGTTGTCAGGATTTCACAAGGCTGGCCAGCCGTGGAAGAGGTTTCCTTTTTTAAATTTGCAGTGTTACTTGCGATTCTTTTAACAATCGGGAGTCGGAAAACCACTGCAAACTGGTCAGAGATCTACTGGTAGATCTAAAATAAAATGTAGTTTATTGTTCAGAATGTGTGTGTATGTGGTGGTGTTGTTGTTGTTGCTGTTTTTTTAAAAAAATGCTAGTTATGGTGAAAATGCCGAGAAGGCCTGCTTGCGGATCTCGAGACACTTGACTAAAGTGGGGTATCGCCTTGGTGACCAAACAATGAGCCAATTCCATGTTCCCACAGGTCATAACCAAACACCTGCCTTTTCTTCTCAAGTGTTTCATGTTGAAATATCAAACCGGAGTTGAGACGGAGATCCTGAGAAAGGTACACTTTGGACAAAGAGAGGCATAATATCGCAAGAAAACAAAATAACACCCAGACCAAAAAAAAAAATAAAGCACCTCCATGGTTTTCAGATCACATTCCCAGGCCACAAAAGAGGGGAGGGGATTAATATCCAGAGATTTTCAAGAAGTCATGTGGCCCAGTGGCAGCAACATCAGAGCAACAAGTAGCGGCAGAGCTGATTGGATGCTGCAGCATGAGGGGACGTCGTTCTGGGCGCCTCAGGATATTGTAGAGCTGGAGAAAGGGGTAACCAGGGGGGGGGGGGTGGAGAGACTCCCCTATGAAGAAAGATTGCAGTATTTGGGACTTTAGTTTGTTATGGGTGATAAGAGTTGTCAGGAGTAAAATTGTAGAGTATAAGTCTCAGCACCCTTGCCAAACTACGGTTTCCATGATACTTTTAAGGGAAACCAGGTCTGTTAAAAGTGCTATAAGAATGCTATAAATGTACTAGTCTCATTCAGCCCGTTAAGAAAACGGGTGCTAGAGGTACGACGGGGCCGCGGCCTTCCCTCCCTTTCTGCGCTCGGCCGCGGGGTGCGCCGGGAACGCAATTAAACAAAATTGCTCTCCCGTCGTGTCCCGCGGCCGAGCGCAGAGAGGGAGGGAAGGCCGCGGCCCCGCCGCTCCTCCCACGGGCCAGGTAGGGTTGTCAGGAGGAGGAGGAGGCTGACCAAGATGGCGGCATTGGGGTCCGGGGCAGTGGCAGCGGCCCCGGAGCCCGATGCCGCCATCTTGGTCCGCCGCCAAAGGGAAACAGGAGGCAGAGGGTTGAGGGGGGGAGAGCGTGTGTGTGTGTACGTCCCGCCTCTTCGTCCAGTCCCTGTGTCCGTGGGGCACATGCGCATTAGCGCGGACACAGGGACTGGACGCAGAAACACAGGGACTTTATTATATAGGATGGTGTGGATCATAGAATCGCAAAGCTGGAAGGGACTCCAAGGGCCATCCAGTCCAACCCCCTGCAATGCAGGAATCTCAGCTTAAGCATCCAGGACAGATGGCCATCCAA
Organism: Zootoca vivipara; assembly: GCF_963506605.1. Classification (NCBI taxonomy): domain Eukaryota; kingdom Metazoa; phylum Chordata; class Lepidosauria; order Squamata; family Lacertidae; genus Zootoca; species Zootoca vivipara. The sequence continues at coordinate 10,739,278 of NC_083276.1, forward strand.
CCTCTGCTTTAATACCTCAAATGAAGGAGAGTCCACGACCTCTCCTTCTGAGATGTGACCTGAGTTCCCCATACTGATTCATGAATAAATGGCCAACGGCAGACCCGCTTATTCATGCAGATCGCCGCCGTTGCTGTTCATGTAGACAAGCCTCGAGAGGCTTGTATGGCATGTCAGCCTGCAAGCTGCAAGCCTACTTGCTGTGCCCGAAAGGCTTTCTCTAAGAAATTAGTCAGGTTGATGGCACTTTCCCCCCCCCCCTACTTGAATTGCTATGATAACAAGCCCTGCTAAGAGGCAGGTTAATTATTGATTGGATTAACGGGCAGTGGAAAAGATGCAGCCCTCGCAAACGAACAGAACAACTGCCCGTTCCATTCCGTGTTGCCGCTGTTGTCACCCGCCAGTTACGGTGCTTGGTTTGAGGGCCACCCCATGCAAAGAGTAGTTGCTAACAACACCTTATTTCCAATTCAAATGGGCTGGTGCCGTAGCGAGGCCTTGTCTGGTGCTGACTGCGAGCAAGCTCTTCGGGAAGCAAGCACCGGTTTGTTCATGGACCCCGGCGTGCCTGGGTCAGCAAACGACTTTAAGAAAACATTGCTTTATTGCTGCGTCCAGAGTCACCTGCGTTTGGCAAGGATGTGGCCCGTGTTTCGAGAATGACCTCCCTGCTAACTCCAGGCCTAATGGCCAGCAGTGTCACGCCTCCTGCGGCAGTCAGGGAACAAGAACTTTCCTTGTTACTGTATTTGTTTATTTACTTGCTGAAGTTTCTAAAGAGTATGCATAAAGTTTGCAAAAGAAAAAGAAAAATCACAGTTGATAAAGTCGATTAAAAGCAATCATAAAAACAGAAGGCTTCCTTAAAAATGCCTGCTGAAATAATAAAAATAGCACATGAACTGAAGAAGAACCTGCTGGATCAGGTCATAGAGAGCCATCTAGTCTAGGGTTTCCCAAACTTGAGTCTCCAGCTGGTTTTGGACTACAATTCCCATCATCCCTGACCATTGGTGCTACTAGCTAGGGATGATGGGAGTTGCAGTCCAACAACAGCTGGAGACCCAACTTTGGGAAACCCTGCTCTAGTCCAAGGTCCTGTTCTCACAGTGGCCAATGAGATGCCTACGGGAAGCCCATCAGCAACAGCACTCTCCTTGCCTGAGATTCCTAGCAACCGGCCTTAATTGTGATAATGCAGGCTGGATCAGTCCAATGACCCACCTAGATCGGCATCCTGTCCCTGCAGTCTCCAAGAACACAAGAAGCTGCCTTATACTGAGTCAGAGCATTGATCAGCATTGCCTACCCTACACTGACAGACAGCAGTTCTCTAGACCCTGCAGGCAGGGGTCTTTTCCAGCCCCACATGGGGTTCATATCTGGGACCTTCTGCCTACAAAGCAGGTGCTCTGCCACTGAACGACGACCCTTCTGATCCCCGCTGGATCAGACCAAGAGACCAGCATCCCCTCCTCACCAGACAGATGCCTTTGTGAAACCCAGACGCAGGCCTTAGGTGCAACAGTGTTTTCCCACTTACGACGATGGAAGTTACCATCTCTTGCAGGCCAGTTGAATATGGGTCAACTGGTATCCACCGGGCTAGGAACTGACACATCCCAAAGGAGATGTCAGGGAAGAAGTGAGATTTGACAACCCCAGGGACAAAACCCACGGTGGGATAGATCTTCATGAGACAAGACTAAAGTCTGTTTCATCCTATTGCTCTATGGGACGTGAAGGACATATTCATATAAATACTTTAAAATCTGGGCGAGGACAGAGGCAAAAGTGGGTGAACCAGGACCAGTAGAGGGTGTGGTTGGGGAAAGCGGGGTGGCCTGGAAAAAGTCCCAAGACCAGATAGAGAAGCTTGGAGGGCCACACCTGGCCCCTGGGTCTAAGGTCCCCCCATCATTGCCTTATTAGGATCTTTTGTTGTTGATGATGTCCGTCTGTTTCAAGAGACAATGGAGTGCACCTCCAGGGATGAAGTCAAATGGCTGTGTTAGTAACAAAGTGAGCTCCCTGGGGCACAAGGCCAGGCCGTGTGTTTGGAAGTCCTGGGCTGCCCAGACAACAAGACCCCTCTCTCTGCCTCACTGGTGTGGTCCAAAGGAGAGCAGAGCAAGATGTTTGACACCAGCTTGGCTGCAGGAGTTGCTGGAAGGAGGATTCAAGGTGCCATCCCTCTATCATAGGGACTCCACTCCGGATTTATGTAGGTTTTACGCCTTAGCCTTTTATCCCCCTGAAAATTTCCCGCAAGGCAGCGGAGGTTTAGGATCAGAGTTTTCCTTCTCCTACATGGGGATGGGTTCCCTTCCCTGGTTGATGAGCCCCATCTGCTTCTACAATAGCAGCAGTCTGCAAAAAGAAGAAGGAAGGAAGGAAGGAAGGAAGGAAGGAAGGAAGGAAGGAAGGAAGGAAGGAAGGAAGGAAGGAAGGAAGGAAGGAAGTATAAAATAACTCTTGTTATTCAAAAAGGTTTTTCTTCCTGTGGTAGAAGTTGTTTGCCACAGGTCAAGTTGCTGTGACCCACATTATTATTATGATCAACTGTTAAAGCCTTTTGAAAAAGGACCTTGTCTAGAAGGATCTAAACTGAAGACAGGTTTCTTGGCTTCTGTGTAATAAAGGGACTTCATAAAAGTCAAGGTTTCCTATTACAAAAAAAGTCCACATCCAAAAAGGGGGAAATGGCATAACTCAGAAAACAAAGCCTTTGAGATCCAATTGCATGTATTATTCAGAGATTTTACCTGAATTCAGGGATGACTCAGGCTCTGTTGAGCAAGCAGTTAACTAGTTGGGAGTTCTTAACGGTTGAAGGTCTCTTAAATGCATTGTTAGATCTTGGTGTGATATTGACACCTTTAGGTGACGTGGGGCTTGATGGAAACATGTTGGTGTGGTGGTTCTTTAGCAGGATCTAAATTTTGTTAATTAAAATAAAAATGAGTGAAATTTGCACAAAGAGTTATGCGTGTTTGAAATATTTTCTAACTGGCATAAATGTATTTTTGGAGAAGAATATCTCGGATACTAGATCAAAGCAGTCATTTTAAAAAAACTGCTAATAGCTTAGCTTTAAATACCATGACTTTTATTAAATGCTTGCCAAATCTACTTGGACAAAGCTATTAACTCGGAACTATTAAGCATTTTAGAGCTCTGTTTATATATTTTATTTCATAATTTCTTATTTATGAAGAATATGTGCTCAGGGTACAGAAACTATGCAAACAAACAAAGAAACCAAAAGTCCATGCCTCCAGGCTCAGAATTAAAAAATTCCAGGGAACAGCAAAGTTCAGGGCTGTGTGCCATATTGTATTAGTCAAAAATTGCACAACCCAGGAAGGAGTGAGAAATGTTACGAAGGGCTGCCACATGGAAGATGGAGCAAGCTTGTTTTCTGCTTCGTCAGAGGGTAGACCCAAACCAATGGATTCGAATTACAAGGAAGTAGATTCCGCCTAAACATCCTGATGGTAAGAGCTATTAGACAGTGGAATGGACTCCTTCGGCAATGGTGGACCCTCTTTCCTTGGAGGTTTTCATGCAGAGTTTGGATGGCCACCTGACATGAATTCTTTAGCTGTGATACCTGCATTGCAGGGAGTTGGACTAGACCCTTTAGGGTCCTTCCAACTCTGTGATTTTATGATCCAGTTCACCAATGCATCCAGAGTTTTCACGGCCTCTCCTGATTCCGAAGTTATTTATTTATTTTATTTATTAATTAAATTTCTATACAAGCCTTCATCTCTGCTTTTAAAAAAGCATCTTTAAAAGCATCTTAAAAAGCAGAGACATCACCTTGCCTACAAAGGTCCGTATAGTTAAAGCTATGGTTTTCCCAGTAGTGATGTATGGAAGTGAGAGCTGGACCATAAAGAAGGCTGATCGCCGAAGAATTGATGCTTTTGAATTCTGGTGCTGGAGGAGACTCTTGAGACTCCCATGGACTGCAAGAAGATGAAACCTATCCATTCTTAAGGAAATCAGCCCTGAGTGCTCACTGGAAGGACAGATCGTGAAGCTGAGGCTCCAATACTTTGGCCACCTCATGAGAAGAGGTTTTCCCCTTGGAAAAGACCCTGATGTTGGGAAAGATTGAGGGCACTAGGAGAAGGGGACGACAGAGGACGAGATGGTTGGACAGTGTTCTCGAAGCTACGAACATGAGTTTGACCAAACTGCAGGAGGCAGTGCAAGACAGGAGTGCCTGGCGTGCTATGGTCCATGGGGTCACGAAGAGTCGGACACGACTAAACGACTAAACAACAACAACCCTTCATCTGAAGATCATAGGGTGGTTTACAGTACAACATAAAAGCACAAAAATACATAACATAGTAACAAACAAACTCACTTCTGTTTCAAAAGGCCATAGATTATTTAATCAGCGAAGGACCTGGGAGAAGCGGAACATTTTCGACGCCTACACTCCAGTCAACGCAACTTGTGCACAAGAATATGAGCAGATATACTTAAAGTACATCAGGCTACAACATAAACATACACATGTTTCTAACGAACCATTTCACAGCAACTTTTTGAGGTCCTCCTCCTCCTTTCCCATTTTAGTGGGGTAGGAGAGCTGAAAAGAATGCCAATATACTTGCACACAACATGTATGTGTTATGGAGAAGTAGGGCTGTTTGGTTGCTGCTGTGTGCTTTATTATTTAAACAGAAGAAGAGGTGGAAATACCCCAAGAAAAGGTGCAGATGAATCATCCCAAGCTGTAAAAGTACCACCGGAAATATCCTGACCATGATGTATTTTAAAGAGAAATAATAATGAACCGATGCCATTAAAAAGAAAAAAGAAAAAATCCTGTCACCTTGTTCTTTTCCTTCCTCCTGTAAACCATACAAGATGAGTAAGGCACAGTCTAGACAAATAGTAAATCATGATGAAGATCTTCCTTTTCGCCACCGTGAAAACAAGTGTGTCAATCCAACAAGGTTCTTATGTTCCTTTATCAAACGGAACACATGTGAAAATACCGTACTTTCCCATGTATAAGACTATGCTAGTTTAATCAGAATACATGCTGGTCTGGCGGGTGGGCGATTTTTGGCATTCCCCCCCTAAAAAAAGCTCAACAACTGTGGACAATCCTCCCCCCCCCCAAAAAAAACCTCAACAACTTCGTGGAATCTCCCCACCGCACCCCCCATTTTCTTAATTTTGAGTCCCCACAAATAGGGGGCATGTTATACATGGGAAAGTACGGTAATTGAAAAATGTGTGATCTCTCTGAAGCTTGTCTCAGATTGACTTGGAAATTAGCTGAGCTTTTCTGGTGGAGATTCTTTTCCTTTTCTTTTAATAGCTCAAATAATTTCTCCGAGCTAATCCAAGGGCTCAGGGAAATCGCATTAAAAGAGGGCAGGAAAAGGCGACAATGGCAAAATCCTGTGGAAGTTCCATGGAAGGTGAGCTTCATCCCCATGAGATTTTGCCCCTAAAGTATCTTCATTTTAATATCACGGAACCACATTGTTTTATCACATTCAGGAGGGAAGTGAGAGAATGGTAAAATGTGACACTGTAGCCTCCAAACTATATACAGTCATGCCTTGGAAGCTAAATGGAATCCGTTCCGAAAATCCGTTCAACTTCCATGGCACAGCTTCCGATTGGCTGCAGGAGCTTCCTGCAGCCAATCGGAAGCATGGAAGCTGCGCCGGACATTCAGCTTCTGAAAACGGTCTGAAAACCGGAACACTCACTTCCGGGTTTCGATCGTTCGGGAGCCAAAACATTTGACTATCAAGGTGTTCGGCTTCCAAGGTACAACTGTATTGTGGAATTGCTTTGAGGTGCTTTCTAGGGAGTGATTCATAAATGAAATAAATAAATAATACATTATAATTTCATTTTTCTTTTTTGCCTCTCACACTCCCTCTTTCTTTGCCTTTCCCACCCACACATTCAATGAATTCAAATTTTGAAAGAAGAATCTTGATGTGGCCTCTGCAACCGCTCTTTCGCCGTCAAGCCCCCACCCAAAGAGAAATACATTGTTTAACAGAAAATTGGGGCTCAGAGAAATACATTGTTTAACAGAAAATTGATATGTGATTTCCCCCCCACCCATTTTATTCCTCCCCCCCAACCTAAAAAGATGCAGCTCGACTTTCATGAAAACAATTGGCTAATAACTCAGTCAACAATATTCTTATCCCAAACAGTAGTTATCGGCCGAGACAGCTGTTATGATCTTTCACTGGGATACTTTAAAAAGCTAACAGCCCAATTCAATAACTTATTGTTTGGGTAGCCGTGTTTGTTTAGAAGTAAATCACTCATAAATGTGTAATTTCCTGCCCATACGTAATGGCGCTTGGTGACAGGAAGGCATTCGGAGCAGACTGAAAGGCCGAGATATGCCAGTCTCAAAACTTACTGCCAAGCCTTGACTCCATCCTCACTGGTACAGACAGCATTTTCTCACCCAAACTTGCACCTAAAGCTGGCCTGTGGACAATTTAGGTAGGCCCCTGTTTGGCTTGGATGCTTGAGCAACATGAGATAAGCAAAGTTTATCTCATGAGCGTAACATCAACCAGCTACCTTTCGTAATAATGCAATAAATAAGTCTTTCTCTTCTTCTTTAATTCAAAAGTTTTAAGTGATTCCCTCCCAATGTTCAGACAATAATAAACTCCTTTGCATCACATTCCGATCCCTTCCCGACACAAAGGCTAGCAGTAATAACGATAGAAAAGCGAGCCCCATCCCTACAACGATGTTTTAAGATGTTTGCAAATGCACAAGCATTTTCCTCTGGAACATGGACTCAGGCAAGTCTGCTACTGTTGAGAACGCTTACAGGAAGGGAAGGGAAGGTGGCAAGCAGGCCAAGTTTGCAAGACCTGTGACCTCAGGAGATAGCCCCATAAATTCTACATGCCCCTAGGAGAAGCAGTACGGAAAAGGCTCTCCCAATGCAGAGTTCAGAGCCATCCTGAGGTCAGCAGCCAGCCTACTGATCCACACACACACACACACACACACACACACACACACACACACGCTACACTCTCCCTGATTTGCATACTTGAAAATTTCCAGGCTCTATAAACTGGCCCAAGCTGGGGTTTACAAAAATGATCACCGGTTGGCGGACATTTTGCTACTTCAGATAACAATGAGCCACAAAGATAAGAGAGTTGTTGGGAATTTGGTAGGAAAAGCAACGGAGGGAATGGCTTTGCATTGCCATTTCCACATGAAGAACTGTATCCAAAGAGACAGACTTCCTTATTTTGAATCAGCTTATCATAGAATCTCAGAGCTGGGAGGGATCCAGTCCAACCCCCTGCAATGCAGGAATCTCAGCTAAAGCATCCATGACAGATGGCCAACCAACCTCTGCTTAAACACCTCCACGGATGGAGAGTACTTCTGATCCAGGTATCTTTTACATTGGGAAGATGCCATTATGTCAGGGGTGGGGGAACATCTGTGGCCCTGCAGATGTTGCTGCACTACAGTTCCCATCATCCTTGACCATTGGCTGTGCCGGCAGGGGCTGATGGGAGTTGTAGTCCAACAGCACCTGGAGTTCCTCCTGCTCCCCACCCTTGTGTTATATGTTGGTAACCTGGCCTATTGGGGAACAGGGCATCATCATTATTATTATTTATTATTATTTATTAAATGTGTATACTGTCATTGATCCAAAAATTTAAAAAACCCACAAAATACATAATAAAAACAAGAAGAAAAACAAACCAACAACCCCTCCCCTCCCCTCCCACAACACATTTAAAAAAGGTATCAGGTGTTAATCAGCGAAAGACTTGGTTGAAGATAAATGTTTCCACCTGGCACCTAAAGGTGTATAATGAACTTCCCTGGGGAGAGCATTCCACAGACGGGGAGCCACTGCAGAAAATCCCATTCTTGTGTTGCCACCCTCCGGACCTCTCGTAGAAGAGGCACATGAAGAAGAAAGGCCTGATATAATGATCTCAGGATCCAAGTAGGTTCAAATGGGGAGAGGTGGTCCTGAGCCATTTCATAGAATCATAGAATTGGAAGGGACCACAAGGGCCATCCAGTCCAACCCCCTGCCAAGCAGGAAACACCATCAAAGCATTCTTGACATATGCCTGTCAAGCCTCTGCTTAAAGACCTCCAAAGGAGGAGACTCCACCACACTCCTTGGTAGCAAATTCCACTGCCGAACAGCTCTTACTGTCAGGAAGTTCTTCCTAATGTTTAGGTGGAATCTTCTTTCTTGTAGTTTGAATCCATTGCTCCGTGTCCACTTCTCTGAAGCAGCAGAAAACAAGGCCTTAACCATTTAAGGCCTTATAGGTCAAAACCAGCACTTTGAATTGGGCCTGGAAACTAATTGGCAGCTAGGGCACTTGGGTCAGGATTGGTGTAATTATATGTTCAAACCACCTTCCCCAGTGAGCAACCTTGTTGTTGTTGTTTAGTCGTGTCCGACTCTTCGTGACCCCATGGACCATAGCACGCCAGGCACTCCTGTCTTCCACTGCCTCCCGCAGTTTGGTCAAACTCATGTTCGTAGCTTCGAGAACCTAGGTAGGATTAAATGGGTTTTTGGTTGCCTTCCTTCTAACTCTACAATTATTACATGGAGGTTGAGGGAATCGTGCAACTGAGACGGCTGCTCTTTCCGTGCCAGCTTTTCGAACTGCGCTTCCTTTTCATATTTCCTGAGCAAGTCGCGTAAAAGACAGCCTGGTTGCGGCTGCTTTCCAAACTCCCCCACCTCCCCGCTACGGCCAGGAAACCCTCCGACAGCCAGAAGGAAAATAAAATATCCCGGGGCTGTGCCTTTTAGCGACTTTAGTATGTTGCTGGCTGCTTAATTTGGAATAAAGAATGCCAAGCCTTGGCATGGCACTTGCATCATTCCACATTCCAAGTTTGGCATCTGATTTGCCTTGCAATACCAGAACACAGGTGGGTCCAGGCCCATGGCAGGCAGCCCATTGCTCCTTGCAGGTCAAAGGTGGGACATGCAGGTGAGGGAAATCCGCATTGTTTCCTCCACCCCCAAAACCTGGTAATGATGAGGTTATGGTGGCTTTTTAAAGAAAAACTATCTGAGAGCTGCATTCCACTCTGGGGAACCTTCTGGGAGCCACATGCAAGTCCAGAGGCTAAGTGGGTAGAGCAACTGATTCAGGCTAGCTTCTGCATATACTCAGAGACCCGTCTCTAACCTCCATCCAGGGCAGTTAGGGGAGTTTGAGGACAGAAATGCTCAAGGAGAGCATGAAGGCCAGTGAGGGGATGTGCCCTCGGGAGAGAGGGTGTGGCTGGGGAAGAGTACCAAGGGCCAGAGAGATATGCCTTGAGGGCAGAATTTGGCCCCCAAGCTTGAGGTGCCCCAGCCCTGGAGTACATGAAGAAAAGGGGGGGTTATGAAGATAGGAAGGTGCCTTATACCGAGTCTGACCTATCTTCCCAGTTCAGTATTGTCTCCACTGGCTTGGCAGTAGATCTCCAGGGTTTCAGACAGGGAGATGTGAGGGATTGAACCTATGACCTTCTGCAATCAAAGGAGACACTCTACCCCTGAGCTACTGCCCTTTCCTTAAGGCACCTGAGTTGCCCATCCAAGTTGAATAGGAATGAAGCAGAGACAATAAGAGCATATAAAGATGCTCTCAAATGAATCAGGCTGTTGTTTGACTCAGTGCTGTCCATTTTGATCAGCAGTGGTCCTCCAATCCTTTTTCATGCCCCAGATCCTTAACACAGGATCTGCCAGAGATTGGAAGTTCTTCATTCAAAACATAGGCTCGGTCATTAAACTAAGTCTTCCCTGTCCCAGCAAAGTAGCATCCTTCAAATGAAATCTGGAAGTGGGAGGTGTGTGTCACTATCTTCCCTTGGTTGTATGCTTTTGTACCCAGCACAACTTCCTGTCCTTGCACATGGCAGCTTATCAGAACTTCGTATTTCCCATTTCTCTCCTTCCTCCCCATGCGTATTTTAATTTCCCATTCCCCTCCATCCTCTCCACGCGTTTCCTCTTTCCATCTATCCTTCCTTACCAATGCATTCCCAAATGAAAACTCCACGGGCAAATGGTGCAAATTGCAGAAAACCATGCAGATTTGGGGGTGTGGGAACGACACGCAAACGATTCTCACACAAACACACATTTGTGGAGAGAGCATGATAAACCCAGAACTCGGGCTGTCATGGCCTATAATAATCAGATCCCCTGGATGACATAGGTGGCGATGATGATTTTTTTACGAGTTGCATAGTTCACATCTAAATATATCCCCTTTTTTTGTCAGCACTTCCTCTCCGCTGGAGGAAGAGGAGCCTGTCTATTGATTTCCGCTTGAGTTATGCTGTTGCTAAAATTAAAAGAAAACTTCTTTTGTTTGGGAATCCAGCGCCTCCAGTTGCACTCAGGTGCAGCTCCTTCTCAAACAAAAGAATAATAAAGGAAAGGCATGACTAGTAGGCAACCTTGTCACTCAGGAGCAGAGGAAGAACTACAAGGCAATCACACATTTCCTGTTTCCTCAAGGACAAAAAAAGGAACATCTGTCAGATTGAAGGTAACAGGATCTTGCTTATTCTCCCTCATATTTTCTTAAAGAACAGGCTTATTGGAATGTAGAGAAAAGAGTGAAATGGATAATTGCTTTGGTTATAGAGTGAGTTGGGGAACCTCCACCATGTGGTGCTGAATGTGGCCCTCCACCCCTTTACACCAGGCCATTGGAACCTCCCCAGGCCACCCCCTCCACATTACACAACTTTAAAATGCATGGCTTTCTCCAAGGGATCTTGGAAACTTTAGTCTGTTAAGGGTGCTGGGAAATATAGTTCTAGTGTGAGGGGTCTCCTAACAACTGTCAGCACCCTTATCAAACTACAGTTCCCAGGATCTTTTTGGTGGGGGTGGGGGAATGCCATGATTGCTAAAAGCGGCATGAGAGTGCTTTTAACAGTATGGTCAGATGCCTACTTTCTCTGAATTGGGGTAGCTTCCACGGACAGAGGCAACCTTAAGAGATTACCGGTAGTAGTTTTTGCAAAAAGCATCGCTTGGACTGCAAACTTCACTCTTGCCTGCTCAAGTGACGACTGCGGTTAAACACCCACTATGTAACATCATTGGAGGGTTTTTTAAGGATATATATATACATATAAACAAAAAAGCAGCATGTTTACTGTTGCTCCCCTACAGAGATGGGGAGCTCTGTCCACAAGGCCTCCAATGCCGTTCACAGAACTTTTCCTCTCCTATTTTGGTAAAGCAAAAAGCAGTGCTGGGGAAAAAATCTAAAATCCAAGGCAGAGGAGAGGTGGTAACGTAACTAGTGGGTTTTGACCCCCCCCCTTTTACCCGCCTGATGCACGAGCCAAGAAGTCTGCCTTTTCCTTTCTTTGTGAATGAGCTAGATAAGAATTTTCTCCAACGTTACCCTCAGTTCTTTTCTCTTCCCAGGATTCTCTTTCTCTCCTCCCTGGAGAATCTTTCTGTCTTTCACACGTGGGCTCCGGTTACTGCTTTAAGCAACGCCCCCCCTCCCCAAAGTTCCAGAGGTCCCGATGGAGACTCGTAAAAACGCGTTTACTGTTAACTGGAGGGCTGCGCTTCTGCACATAGTATGTGTTTTCCAAGAAACCCCTTATTGTTTCCCGCTTAAAGAGTCTCCTGTTTACAGCACAGAGTGCTTAGTCCTGCGTGGAGAAATTTACAGCCTATTGTTGCACATGCCATTGTACCGAGGAGGGAATAATGAAAGGGGTGGGGTGGCGACACGCAGCAAACCTTGGACACCAGCTTTAAACTGCTGGTGTGGCATAGTGGAGATGCATAGTGGAATACTTCTTCTGCCAGGACTTACACCTCCAGCAGAACTTGAGGCGAAGATTCAGCTGTACAGCAGAAGTGACTAAATCTTTTCGGCCCACTTTTGGCTAGTCCTGGCTAGCATCGGGCATGGGCATAGAACCATAGAGTTGGAAGAGACCACAAAGGCCATCCAGTCCAACACCCTGCCAAGCAGGAAACACCATCAAAGCATTCTTGACATATGCCTGTCAAGCCTCTGCTTAAAGACCTCCAAAGAAGGAGAGTCCACCACACTCCTTGGTAGCAAATTCCACTGCCGAACAGCTCTTACTGTCAGGAAGTTCTTCCTAATGTTTAGGTGGAATCTTCTTTCTTGAGGTTTGAATCCATTGCTCCGTGTCCGCTTCTCTGGAGCAGCAGAAAACAATCTTTCTCCCTCCTCCGTATGACATTCTTTCATATATTTGAACATGGCTATCACGCTTGGCAGGGGGTTGGACTGGATGGCCCTTGTGGTCTCTTCCAACCACAAGGTTGATTCACCCCTTAACGTTCTCTTCTCCAGGCTAAACATACCCAGCTCCCAGCAAAAGCCCAATACAAACACACAGAGACATTCAAATTTAAGTTTGCACAGGCCTTCCCTTGACCTCTCAACTTGAGTCTCCTGTTTCATAGGGGTGCGCCGTTTTAATTGCAGGTATTTATGTTTAATGATTGCGCAATTGGCTTTTGTACCTGTAAACTGCTTAGACACCTATTTTAGCATGAAGCATTACCGGTATATATGTAAACAAACAAACAACGCACAAGTATGATGCACATGCAGGGCACACACACAGACACCCCCCATGGCCGATCAGTTGAGGAAGGAGCTTAGCATCCCCTCTTCACTCACTAAATGATTGATCTGACGGCTCAGGAGGGGGTGATTTGCACCCACGTGGGCACACTGGGTTCTGTACGCTTTAGTGCTTTTTCCTGTCTTTTTACCCCAGCTGCCAAAGGTGGAGAGGTCTGCCCTACTCCCCACCGACCCCCCAAATATTGTTTGACATGTGGGCAGATCCCTAACCAAAGCCTGACTAGCCCTTCTGTGTGCAACACGCTCATCTAGCTCTGGCCAAGGGAAGGCACTGCCAAGTGACCAGTCAGACGGACATCCTTCAGAGCAGGCTCATAGAAGAGTCACTGGATGGGGAACCTGTGCTGAACTCCAACTCCCATCAGCCCTGTCCAGCAGGGCCAGGGATCAGAGATGATGGGAGTTGTAGTCCAACAACATCTGGGGGACCACAAATCCCCTGTCCCTGATCTAAGCAACTCTGGGATTTGCCAAGAGTTTGGGCCTAACACTGCCTCAGCTCTGATAGACATTAGATTGTGATAGGCCTCCAAGTCTCTGAGGCAGAGCTGGGTCATTGGGTGGGTGGGGGGTTATTTAGTGGTGGTCGGCTGCCATTTAAATTCCCCACAAGGCCTTGGAGTGATGCTAGACTAGATGCATTGTGGGAAATTAAAATGGCAGCTCCCAGACCAGTCTTCCCAAGGAAACTGAGGAACATGGTTTGCATTCTATTTAAACTAAGAGATACCATTTTTACTTTAATCCTTCAGAGAGAATTACTGCCTGTCTTAGCTAAAGGGAATAGCCCATTGGCCAAGCACAATTCAAGGCATTGGACACACACACACGCACACACACACACACACACACACGAATTCTCCTATTTTAAAATGGGAACTGAACACATGTTAATTTTAAAGTCCCTCCCTGCAACTCTTTCCAATACAGTCACACCTCGGTTTAAGTACGCCCCGGTTTGAGTGTTTTCAGTTTAAGTACGCTGCGGACCTGTCTGGAACGGATTAATCCCCTTTGCATTACTTTCAATGGGAAAGTTCGCTTCACGTTAAGTATGCTTTAGGTTAAGTACAGACTTCCGGAACCAATTGTGTTTGTAAACCGAGGTACCACTGTAATTTGCAAGCAGTGAGAAGTGTGTAGGAAGAGAGATCTGGGGATTTTTCGCTGCTCTTATATCTAATGTAACAAATTTGATGTTAGATAACGCTGCCTTTTTATTTAAGATATCTTTGAAATTAAGAAAGGAATTAAATTTCTGGGTAATTAAAACTAAACTGTCTTTCAACTTGCCTTTCAGTCATTCCCGCATCCCACTCTCGAGAAGCTTCACATCTGCCAGCGTTTGGAGGTCTAATGTGCAATTTAATACTTTAATTATTTTGTAACTGCAAGATCAAAGGAAGTGAGTTTTTTTATTACAGTGATATTTCAGTTTATAAATTAACCACTTAACATCAGGGTTTGTTTACTGCACTGCAGTGATTTTTTAAAATGTATCAGGCAAATGTTGTTATGCTGGCCCGGGGGGGGGGGGTTGTTGGTGTTTGAAATCAGTAGTCACTTTAATGAGAAATCTGTGCAGGACCTCCCAGTCTCAAGTCACTTTTTTCTCATTTTGCTGACACAGACCATGGGTTACAGCCAACTAAGTTTTACTCAGAGTAGACACATTGAAAGCGATGAGCCAAAATTGGGCATGTCCATTGATTCCAACAGGCTAACTCTGAGTAAATTGGCTACAACCCAGATTTGGGGGGTGGGGGTGGATAAGAACTGTTTCATTTTAACAACCAATCACTAGAGCAATAAATATCAACTTAAAGATTTGCAAAATGTTTCAAATTCATGACACACACACACACACACTTCTTATTTGGCGATCACTCGTAGCCAAGTAAGATTGTCTTCCATAAACACGGTTTTAACAATGAGTCTGTATGTGACTGTGGAGGCCAATTCTGGATCCACACGTCCTTCCACAGTGGGGACATTGGTTCCCGGGCGGGAGTTGATTACGGTGTGGATTTGCCAAGCGTGCCTTCCTCCTAGCACGATTCTCCCTTGCGTCCTGAGTTTGAGTGCCTTCGAAGTCCATGACACCTTTGGTAAAGGCTGTTCTCCAACTGGAGCGCTCGCAGGCCAGTGTTTCCCAGTTGTCAGTGTTTATACTACATTTTTAAAGATTTGCCTTGAGACAGTCTTTAAACCTCTTTTGTTGACCACCAGCATTACGCTTTCCATTTTTAAGTTCGGAATAGAGTAGCTGCTTTGGAAGACGATCATCAGGCATCCGCACAACATGACCAGTCCAACGAAGTTGATGTTGAAGAATCATTGCTCCAACACTGGTGATCTTTGCTTCATCCAGTACACTAATATTAGTTCACCTGTCTTCCCAAGTGATGTGTAAGATTTTTCAGCAACACCATTGATGGAATCTTTCGAGAAGTTGGAGATGGAGTTTGTAAGTGGTCCATGTTTCAGAAGCCTACAGTAAGGTTGGTAGTACAATAGCTTTGTAAAGAAACATTTTGGTTTCCCTGTGAATGTCCCTGTCCTCAAACACACACACACACACACACACACACACACACACACACACACACACACACACACCACTCCCTGCACTCAGCAGCTCTCCTTCATTTGGCTTTACTTGAAAAAAGAATGTGGCTATATTCTTATGGGAAAGGGCAGACCTCATTCTTTTATACATGAACACAATGGCAGGATACAGGAGGCACCATGGACTACCAAGGACACAATTTTAATCAAATTGCCTAGCACCAAAAATTAACTCCCATGCCAATAGTGCATGACATGTTTGTGTGTTAGTTCCCATCCACATTTTAATGAAGCAAAACAACTGTTCTCTGCGGCTGAACAGGTTTTATAGGTTTAAATCTGCATATGGGCACCAACGAGATTTTTCTCATGACACTCAGTATAAATAAACTTAAACCCGTGCAGCAAAACTGTTGTTGCTATTATTAATAATATTACATTCCATCATATATTATTTATTATCTGCCCTCCACTATGAAAACCCGGGGCAGGTCACAAGAATGTAAAATATAGCATTAAAAATTGTTTAAAAAACAAATTACAATCAGAAGTTGCCTTACTTTACACATAAGTTATTTAAACAAAACTGTACAGTGGGACGTATTCAGGCCACAGTTGTTAAAATACAACCCTATGCAAAGGATTGCATCCATGGTTAGTACATTTGTAATCTATGCATATCAAAGCATCACCAGTCAGTCCTTCTGGTAGCAAATACAGTTGATAACTCAAGCGGACCCTGTGCGAAAAGTTTTTAAGCTCTCTACCTTGCTTGGGGGGCAAGGGTCGCTCAGCGTGCCAACTCTGGGGTGCTCTTGCAAGAACTTGCAGGGACACCTGAGTTCCCACAGGATAGGAAAAGCTTCACCAGTTGGCTCCTGCCTGTCTTGCAACTGTGGCCCTCCAGATACCATTGGATTCTAACTTCCAACAGTTCCAGCCAGCTGTTGGGCCTCCAACAGCCAGAGCAATTTCCCCCTGCGGAATATGGGTTCATTTTGAGGATATTAAGAAGTTGGCACTGATGGCCACCAACTTGGATGGTTTTAAAAGAGAATTAGACAAGATTCACGGAGGAGACGGCTATCAATGGCTACTAACTACAAGGGCTATGCTCTTCCTCCATGGTCGAAGGCAGCAATCCTTCTGAATACCAGCTGTTGGAAATGGCAGGAGGGGAGACGCTCCAGTGCCCAGGCAGCCCTGCTTGAGAGTTTTCCACAGATATCAGGGTGGCTTATTGTAAGCACAAGGTTAAAAAAAAACAGGGGTTCCGATCTGAGTGACTGCCATGCAGGCAAAAGGTGGCATCTAACCAGATTCTACTCGGAGCAGAACTAAGGAAATGACTGGGTCTAATTTAGTAATATCTATTCATTTCAATGGTGGTATTTGACTAATGCAGGCATCCCCAAACTTCGTCCCTCCAGATGTTTTGGACTACAATTCCCATCTTCCCTGACCACTGGACCTGTTAGCTAGGGATCATGGGAGTTGTAGGCCAAAACATCTGGAGGGCCTCAGTTTGGGGATGCCTGGACTAATGTGTCCCATCTTTTCATGGATGCTTTAGCTGAGATCCCTGCATGGCAGGGGGTTGGATTAGAGGACCCTTAGAGCCCCTCCTAACTCTTCTATGATTCTATGACTCCAAGTCCAAGGATTTCCCCTGGTGCAATGGAACTTGCCCCCATCTCCACTCCTTCGTGCACCCAACACCCTCCCCCAATCTGCTCCAGTGGGTCAGGGGAAATCCAAGAACAGTTTTGGGGGGGCATGTGGTGAGGGGGAAAGAGGGGGGGAGGCTCTGCCGTGCAAACAGAAACCCTTGCACTAGCAGAACGTTTGTGTCGTGCTACTTTGGATGCAACCCGACGGGTCTCCTCTGGTGTTTGAATCTGACCCATTGAAAGCAAGAGTTTTAGGTTAGTTATAACTTGAGTTTGCTGAGTACGACCCAAAGGAGGTTGCCATCTCTGCAAAGGTTGTCCCTGGGTGACTTTTGGAGTTAAACAGTAAGTCCTACAGGCAATGGTGGCTGTTGTTGTTTTTACCCCTTTAGGAAGCGTGCCTTGAGCTGGAACAGGGAAGGAATGATTCAGGCAGCTCTGGTGAAAAGCTGCAGTAGCGGAAGGGAGAAGCGCTGCAAGGGACATTCCTGTGTGTCCAAGGTAAACACCGGGCTGCTGCCTGAGCAGATGGGCTGGGCTGGGCAGGCAGAGGAGGAGGAGGACTGACTCACTGGCTCCACACGCTCACACAGGTGCAGCCAGGAGGGTGTGCTCTGCCCCCCCCCACAGCTGCCAGGCCCAGGAGCAGGGCTGAGAGAAAGGGCAGCAGCCAGCCTCCAAAGCCAACAGGAGTTAAAACAAACACTGCTACTCGGCAGGATGACACTCTGGCTTTGGCTGAACACAGCACTGCACAGTGGCAGCTTATGTGGACAGAGAGAGAGAGAGAAGCAATCTCAATCTTTTTGGCTGGGAGTGAGGAACCCAGGGGCCGCATTCCATTCTCGCCAACCTTCGGGGGGCCGCATCATGCCAGAGGTGTGCAGAGCTGGACGCAAATCGATCCAAGCACAGAAAATGTCACACACTTGCACACACCCTGGGTTGTAGTCACGCCTGGTCCTACTCAAAGTAGGCTCACTGAAATGAATGGACCTAAGTTAATCGCGTCTACTAATTTCAGGGGGGACTGGCTTGGGAAGAGTCCCAGGGGCCCCAGAGAGAGAGAGAGTGGAGGGGCTGCATTTGGCCCCTGGGGCTTCTAACAAATGATTATCAGGCAATTGCCCCCACCTTCACGCTGGGAAAAGTTTCACCAGTTGCATTTTTGTTTCTCATGTAGTGGACGGAGACGCAGGTACCCCTTTGTTGGCTGGGGTGGGTGATTGTGCTAGCCCTCCCTGGCAGGAATCCAGTACAGTTAGAGAAGTCACTCAGTTTTTCATTACACAGAGGCAAGAGTGAAACTTTGCATTGTTGGGAGCAGGGAGTGTTTCTCTTATTAAGGAGAGACTGTGACCCTCCGTGCCAAAAGCAGCCCCGTATGTTGGTGAACTACGTATGTTGGCAACCCAGCCAGATGAACAGGTTACATTATTATTACAGTACTATTATTATTATTATTATTATTATTATTATTATTATTATTATTACACACACTTCTTTTCCTGTCACCTTCTTACAACAGCAACGAAAGAGGAGATTGCCAAGCAAGCAACAACACATGGCTGGCTGTTATCATGCCTCTTGGTGAATCACAGGTTGCGCAGACCTGTGTTAAGACTGCACAAAACCCAGATAACTCTGGGGTGTAAAGACCTGCTTCATGTGCCACTGAAATCCGAGAGTGAGCTGTGTTTTAACTATCCCCCATGCCTAAGCCAGCTGCAAGGGCGGGTGACCCATCAACACCTTGTGTTGTTTTGCAGGACAGGGAGAAGAGAAATCTGCCTGGATTAGGAGACCCTAACCTTGACCTAACAAGAAGGAAAATAGCAAATACCTATAATTCACTGCCATACTTGAACAAATGGGAAGAAAGAGCCAGTCTTCAGAGGCACTCCCCGCCCCATATGAGACTTGGGAGCAAAGGGGAGTTTCTTTTACCTTTCCATTGACGTCCCTCTGGTACATCCACACTGCTTCAAGGGAAGGGAAATTTGTGCAATTATGGGGAGAAGGGAAATTTTGTCGGCGTTGAATGGCAGATGCATAGTTTCACAGGGGAAATGTCTTTTACAAAAAGGAATTGCCATACCAGTGTTGAGTTAGACAGAGAGAGTACTTTAAAGCAAACTTCAGGTCTGTGTGGAGAATTCCTTCTTTAGGCTTGGGGGTGGGGCACTATGGGTGCATTCAGTTCGGTCTGTGGCGAGACCAATTTCAGGAAATTATTTAGATAACTCATCTGCAATATCGCCATAACCTTGTTTCTGGTATCTGAAGAAGTGTGCATGCACACGAAAGCTCATATCAATAACAGACTTAGTAGGTCTCTAAGGCGCTACTGGAAGGATTTATTATTATTATTTTGTTTCGACTACGGCAGACCAACGCGGCTACCTACCTGTACCTTGTTTCTTCAGACCTCCTTCCACTCGTCGAGCCCTTAGATTTGGTCTGCAATATCTGTTTTTCCAGCTCCTGGAGGTAGGCATCTATTGAAAAGACAGCCTATTCCACCCCCCCCAAGTCTTTTTTAGAATTCTTGCACATATCAAACGCTTCAGAAGCTGTCTTAGTTACTCCTTCTATCTTTCCTGTCAGTTATGTCACTTTTCCTTCCAAACGTTCTATTGCTTCAGAAAATTCATCTTTAATTTCTATTTTGAGATCCTGTTTTAATCGAGATATCTGTAAACTGATCTCAAAGACAACCTCTGGGCTATCTTTTGACTGCTGCTTCTGTTTACCTGCTGCTTTGCCCCTTATACCCAATGCCCAGAGAATATTTTTTTATCACCTGTTCTTGACTGTCTCTCAGGCCGATCCCCCCCCCCCAGGAGGTGACAGTCAAGGTCCTAGCTGATAAAGATCTCCAAATTACACACCTGTAAACCAAATTTGTTCTGACAGCTAAGAAGCTCAGTTCTGGATATGCCAATGCTCTCTATTTTAAAAATGTTATGCTGTAAACTTTTTATAGGGTATGTCGTGCGATTCCAGAGGAAAGCCTTGCCTTGCCCTCTGCGGTACATTGTAAAGGCCTTTGGCTATGCACTATAAATTGATTGATTGACTGCTTCTGTATTTTGAGTGCCATTGTTAGGTCACTGTCTGAAAACTTTCTGTGAAGCAACCACAGCCCATCCGTTCTTTAGCTTAAAAAATATGTATCCAGACTCCTTTCTTTAGATTTTAAATGAGTACCTTGCATGTCCTAGAACAGGTCCACTTGTTTTTGCTCTATTTTCTTTTGGTTTAGCTGGTTTTATTTTATCATTCTGCTGGATCAGGAGAAGAGCTAAAGGATTAAGCTGTCATTTTAGTCGGCACCAGCTCTGCCACCCTTACCAGTTAGAGTAGACAATACTGAGCGAGACGAACGAATGGTATGAATTGGTATAAGGCACCTTCCTAGGTTCTAATTGCCCCCATTTCTGGTTTGAGCAAGCCACAGGGTGTTGAGATGCTCGGATAGGGCTAACCACTGCTTGCCTCCAAAGAAGAATCAGAAACCACTGTTTGAATTCTTCTGGATTTCAGTTCTGGTTTGGAAGCAAAGCAAAGCAAAGCCCTGTACTCAAGACAACATGGCAAACTGCCGATTGTTCAAATGAGGAAACGAGGGAGAAAGGAATCTGAGGAGAGAGAAGGTGAGCCTAAAGCCCTTTCACTACATCTCTAAACTCTAAAGGGGGTTACCTTTCATCTCAGTGTAGGTAAATAAAGCAGATACTGTGAGACATCTATGGGTCTTCCTCTCCAGTGTTCTCTCATTCAAAGGGCACTATATCCGGTAGCATTGCCTAAATATTTTCAGATTACTCACAATGTGAAATGCAGGGTAATTAATGTCCTTCCTATGGATTACAAAATATCCTTTCGTTGAATAGCTCATGCTTCCAACACCTGGAACGGAAGCAACAAACAACAAACAACCCTGGCAAAAATGAAACAGAATTTTTTATTACAGTTCTTCTACTATTATCCTCATTTTGCTAAAAAATAAAATAAAATATAATCCCTTTATGTGTCTTTTTTAAAAAAAACCAAAAAACAGCCACCTCTTCATCTGTGGATCGGATAGCCTGGTTGACTTTCCTGATACTTGGCTGCCAGTAAGGAAAACGTCTCTCTAACACTTGATAGGGAGCATTAGATTCGCGAACAGGAGTTCCAGATTTGTTACAGTCATTTCGTCTCTGGTTTGTATTCACTTTCTAGGCAACAGCGAGACTGATGAACACAAACGTAATTGTTTGCTAATCACTACTTAAGCGAATGTATCGATTGTACTAAAACATTGTTCTGAAATTCCGGCCATCTGCTGCTTTGCCTTTTAATGTGATAGTGACATCATCTAATTGGCATTTCAGGTCTTAGTTAAAGATTCACCTCCGAGATTACAAGCGAGGCACCCGGTTACCCATATATAAACATAATTATCACATGCAACAGAAGATTTAATGCCTATTCTTTTCCTTTTTTAAAAGCCACCTGCGGCTTGTCAAGTCATAGGTTAGGGCAGAGATTCTCAAACCATGGGTTGCGAGAGGAGGAACACAGCATGAAATGTTAAGTCATCATGGAGGCACTGACTGATTCTATGGCTCCTTTAAGCGGAAAGGCCCAGTGTGGTCACGATTCTTCTGCCCCCTGACCCGGGCAATATATGGGCAGCGATACAGTCTGGGGTTCGTGGGGGAAAGGCAGCACTTTGGCTAACAGACACGGAGGAATCTCAAAAATACCACCATTGTCCACAAAATACTGTTACTGTATAGGATTTGGGTGGGACAAAGGTGCAGCAGAATGAATGTAGCTCTCCTCCTAAACCATGGTTTTATTTTGGAAAGGTGGGGATTTGTAGAAAGAAAAGCAGCTGAAGCGGACAAATTAGTCTCTTCGTTAGGTTACTGGCTCTAGGAAACAACTAGCTGGACATGGTTCCAGAAGAGGATTCCAGTTGTGGAAACCAGGGCCAGCTCTACATAGCCCCCTGGTGGCGCAGTGCACCACGGCAGGGGGCTGGTAAGCTGGGCGGAAACCAATTGCGCCCTGCAAGGGCGGGGCGGGCGGCGGAGTGATCTCCGCCCCTCAGCACCAGGGCGCGCGATCTGCTCAAGACGGCCCTGGTGGAAACCCCTCGCCACCTAGGTGTGCCTGGCACTTTTGTTATGTAGTTTCTGTCATACGATGAAGAGGGTACCTCTTTACACCCTGGCCTTTGACCCCCTGAAAGAGATATTTTGGGGGGCCCACCCATTTCTCTTGGTTGATTGTACCCCTTCAAAACTTATTTCAATATTTAAATTGCTGCAACCTGCCCTGGGATCTTGCGGTAAGGGGCAGGCAAATAATCAAACAAATAAACAAGTGACGTTGTGCAACAGAGGAAGTTATGGGAAATGGTTAAATTTACTCAATTTAGAATCACAGAATTGGAAGTGACCCCCGAGGGTCATCTAGTCCAACCCCCTGCAATGAAGGAATCTCGGCCGAAGCATCCATGACAGATAGCCATCCAACCTCTGCTCCAAAACCTCCAAGGGAGGAGAATGGCTGCAGAACCCAGCTATTCTTGGTGCATAATTTTAAATGAATGGAATACACCCAGACCCTGACCACAATAACTACCACATTTCTACCTCAAACACAGTAGGGCGGTGGTCTTCAACCAATGTGCCGTAGCACCCTGGGGTGCCTTGAATGATGATCAGGGATGCCACGGGCAACACTGGCCTCTGTCCCCCTTTCCTTCCCTCCCTCCTCTAATGCCCTCTCGCGTCTCTGCCTCCCAAAGGCTTGCACAGTTGTTCGTTGCAGCAGCCCTGGCTAACATCCAGCAGGTGAATAGTGCCTCTGGGGATGGCCGGGGGTGGGTGTGGGTGTGTGCTTCCCAGGCCCCTGTGGGGCAGCGTGAGGAGGCACCTCTCTTTGGGGCAGGGGGGTCAGCTCAGAGATTGGGGCGGCGGCAGCAGCAGCAGCTGCCCAGAAGACTCCCAAGGAGAAGGGAGGAGGCGGAGGGAACTCTCCTCAAGGGAGGGTGTTCGAAAAGGGGTGAGGGGTTGCAGGCAAGGGGTGACCTAACTGGGCTCCTGAGCCCCACGGGGTGCCGCAGACAGAAGGTAGTTGGTCAAAGGAGCCGTGGACCCCAAAAAGGTTGAAAGCCTCTACAGTAGGTTGCAGACAAACAAACAACCTTTATGGCACCTGTCAATATATGGTACCTGTCAAGCTTCACCTGTGATATGCTCACTAGATGTTCTGAGGCTCGCCTACTTGCCTCTTGTCTTGAAAGATCTACATTGGCTCCCAGTACGTTTCCGAGCGCAATTCAAAGTGTTGGTGCTTAAATTAAAGCCCTAAATGGCCTCGGTCCAGTATACATGAAGGAGTGTCTCCACCTCCATCGTTCTGCCCAGACACTGAGGTCCAGCACCGAGGTCCTTCTGGCGGTTCCCTCGTTGCGAGAAGCCAAGTTGCAGGGAACCAGGCAGAGGGCCTTCTCGGTGGTGGCGCCTACCCTGTGGAATGCCCTCCCAACAGATGTCAAAGAGGGAAACAACTAACAGACTTTTAGAAGACATCTGAAGGCAGCCCTGTTCAGGGAGGCTTTTAATGTTTAATAGATTATTGTGTTTTATTTTTCTGTTGGAAGCCGCCCAGAGTGGCTGGGGAGACCCAGCCAAATGGGCGGGGTATAAATAATAAGTTATTATTATTATTAATTTATTATTATTATTATTATTATTATAATATTATCTGCAGCATGGAGCTGATATGCTGTGTTTATTATATTCTGTTGGGAGTCGCCCAGAGTGGCTGGGGTATAAATAATAAATTATTATTATTGTTATTATTATTTCACGAAGGTTACCTAGAAGAGCGTTTTATGCTCTCTCAAGCTGCAAATAATTCAGCTGGGGGGAAGCCTCCCGGAGAAAACGGGGACTTGCCATACATGATGCCAAGCGCTCTGATCTCTTTCTGCGACGGCGCGTGTAGTTTGTGAAGGGTGCTGGGAACTGTAGTTTTTGTGTGTGGGGGGGGAGGGTTTCCAGGATTTCGGGGGGGGGTCGGGAGAGAGAGAGAAGCTGTGTGCGTGATTTAAAGGTCTCGTGTACACGCATCCACGGGGTGGGTGCCTATTCCAGTCAGAACACCTCCGGCATAAATATATATGAGAGAGGCAGCTCACCCTCTCTCCCTCCCTCCTCCTCGCTCCTCTCTCGGGCCGCATCTCCCAGGCGAAGGCGCTGCTTCCTCGTCGTCGTCCTCGCCCCCCATGGAATCCATCGAGGACTTAAAGGTGGGGCCCTGCGACCACTCCCAGTACCTGCGGCCTTTCCGCCTCCGCTACCGCCAGGTAAGCCCGGCGAGGACGGTCTGCGGCCCAGCCAGGAGGAACCGCCGCCGCCGCTTTCTTTCCGCCTTCCCTCCGCCCGGACTAGGCCTCGCCGGCCGCCGCCTTCAACGCAAGCCCGGCGCTTCGGAAACGGAGGCTCCGGCCTTGCCTCCTCCTTGGCCCCTATCTCTCCCCCGCCACTGGAGAGGTGCCGGAGCTCAAGCCTGGAGGAGGGTTACACAGTTGTTTCCCCCCCCCACACACCTCCGCCCCATAAGGTTCCTGAGTTTCATGGGGGGCGGGGGAATAAGCACTTTGCACATGGGCAGAGGACGTGGGCTTTTTAGTGGCTGAGGGCAGAGGGGGTTCCTGGTTGCCGAAAGAGAGGGGCAGCAGCTCCCTCCTCCCCACACCCCAAGGTATCGTTTTATACAGGTGAAACTCGGAAAACTAGAATATCGTCAAAAACTGCATTTATTTCAGTAATGCAACTTAAAAGGTGAAACCAATATATGAGGTAGATGCATGACATGCAAAGCAAGATATGTCAAGCCTTTATTTGTTGTAATTATTTGTCATTAGGCGGGTCAATTATAAATGGAATGTAATTAATGAAATGTAATAGCAATGTTTATTTTGTGTATGTGTGTGTTATTGTAACTATTTGTTTTATTACTGTGGAATTTCCAAAAGAAAGCATTTGTAAAAATTAAAAGAAAAAAAAATAAGTTGCATTACTGAAATAAATGCACTTTTTGACGATATTCTAATTTTCCGAGTTTCACCTGTATAGATTATCAACTCGGATGTGCAAATCGTGTATTCGGACTTTGGCTTTAATTGCGATGTTCAGCTTTATATTTTTTAGTTTTCGCTTTGTTAACGGTGTTCTATAGGTTGTAGTAGCTGTTTCACGGACGATTTGTTGGAGTTTGATTTCCCCCCTGTATGATTTTCGCTGCTTGTTTTTGTTTATGGTTTGTAACCGCTTTGGCGTTCATTTGAAAGAAAAGCGGCAGAGAAATGGAATAAATCGAATCTGCTGAGTGGCTCTGGGCATGTGCAGAGTTCCGTACCTGCAAAGGGGGGGGGAGGCGGCACCATTTTTGCTTTAAAACTTATTGTATGTTTATTTTCCCCTGGCGGGACTCTAGGCAGCTTGCAGATAAAAATAAGAATCGCTAAAAGAATGGGGGGGGAGGACAAGCACTGATAAAATTAAAACCATATACATATATATAAGCTGTTAAAACCATGCCAATACAGTAATTACAAGAAGAGGAGCACAGCACCAGCCCTTTAATTAAAAGCAGTGATATAATCATAGAGTCATAGAGTTGGAAGGGACCTCGAGGGTCATTTAGTCCAACCCCCCTGCAATGCAGGAATCTCATCTAATTTATACATGACAGGTGGCCATCAGTTCCCAAAAGCTTGTTGGAACAAGGTCTTCACCTGCCAGCAGAAGATCAACATGGAGGGAGCCGGTGTATCTTCTCTAGTGAAGGCGTTTGGGAGCAGCCACCACCAAAAAGGCCCTGCCCCGTGTCTCTACCAAATAGCTAGCGATCTTGTGCCCAGAGTGATTTTATTTTTGGAAAGAAACTGTTTCCGATTCTAAGACTGCCCAAGTGTGCTGTGAGCTTCCATGCCTTGAGCACACCTTTCCCTCAGCTTTCCTGCTTATGGGTGCTCAGCAATGCTGGTGGGGAGCTGTATACTCTGTCCCACAGCTGCTGGAGCCTGAAGAGCGCCTTGAGGTAAAAAGGCAAGCAGTGAATCCTCAGCTACACACAACAGATGCAGCCATCTGTGCACAGGCAGCATTGTGTCATCAAGTACAACACACATTCCTAGCAAGAATGGCCCAGCTGGAATTTTCTGTCTGCCTTTGCTGCATCCATTTCTGGCAACTACCCTAGATGGGGACAGTGAAATTCTGACTATTATGGCCCCATCTGCACTATGCAGCCAAAAGAGCATCATACCACTTTAAACAGCTGTGGCTTGCCCTAAAGAATTCTGGGAGCTGTAGTCTGTTAACTATAGGGACCCAGGTGGCGCTGTGGGCTAAACCACTGAGCCTAGGGCTTGCTGATCAGAAGGTCCCCGGTTCGAAACCCTGTGACGGGGTGAGCTCCCGTTGCTCGGTCCCAGCTCCTGCCAACCTAGCAGTTCGAAAGCACATAAAAATGCAAGTAGATAAATAGGAACCGCTATAGCGGGAAGGTAAACGGCATTTCCACGTGCTGCTCTGGTTTGCCAGAAGCGGCTTTGTCATGCTGGCCACATGACCTGGAAGCTATACGCCGGCTCCCTCGGCCAATAATGCGAGATGAGCGCGCAACCCCAGAGTCGGTCACGACTGGACCTAATGGTCAGGGGTCCCTTTACCTTTACCTTTTAGTCTGTTAACTGTACTGATAATTATTAGGAAGACCTTTACAGAGCTACAGGTCTGGAGTTCTCTACCTTTACCTTTATTCCTCAAGGCCATTTTTAAAAGGTGGTAAAAGCACAATATGCCCCCCACATTTTCCTTTAAGAACATCAGAAGCATAGACCAAAGATGAATCTAAATCAAGAACCCTCCTTCGGAAGCTTGGAAGCTAAGGCTTGAAGCATTAGCCCTCTGTGTATTGTGGATAACATCATGTGTATATGGCTACAAAAAATAGCAGCAGGGGTACACTGAATGTGAAATGGAGAAGCTGAGATATACAGATATTTTAAGGGAGGGGGCCTTAGCTCCTTCTTGCAGAAAGTCCCAGGCTCAATTCCTGGCCTCTCCAGTTTGAAGGATCTATGAAATGTCTTCATTGAAACATCCTAATGGGAACAGACACAACTGGAAAAATGTTGCCTTCTCAGGGTCTGGACCTGCTGGACGTTAATTTCAGTTATGACATGAATGTTTTTGCGTACACCTCTACACATTCTCAAACTTTCCTTGTTTAATTTTCCTTTAAATTCCTGTACAAAATGAAAGCAGTTGAGCCATATCTGAGACATACAATACAATTTGTGCACTTTTCTTTAAAACAAGAACTATCTAAATTGGTGGAGTTAGGATTATACTAAAGAAGAAGAAAAAAGGTCAGATACTGAGTGCACATAGAGTGTATCATCCTAGCAGAGGCTTTTCAGTGCTTCTTAAGAAACAGCAAGTAATCTGCTCAAAATCTTTACAGAGAAGGTTAACTGTCATAGAAGTTAGCATTCCCACCCTGAGAAATCCGAAGGAAGGCAGCTTTTCTAACAAGAGTTTCAGTTTGCGAAGATCCAGTCCCTGAACTTTAAAGGATCGCGGAGAAGGAGGAAATTCCATCAGGTGCGAGGGTATCAGCCATCATGACAGAGTATTGGTGGTTCCTAAGAACTTTTAAAAATAGACAAGTTCCCCCAGGCTTTGGGAACTGGTAGCCTTAATTTTGTGCTTTATCCCAGGTGGAATTCCCCATTTTTATTTTATATTTAGTTTACTTTCTCCTGTGCAGTTTCAACAGATGAAACTGTTCCCACCATCTGGTCTCCATGCCAGGAAAAGCTTCACCTGCCTCAGAGCTTTAAAAACGCCCTGGAAAAAAGGTCTGTAAAGAGGGGGGTGGGAAGCAGCAACCTTGTCTGAGAAGTGGGGGGGGAGACACACTTGAGTTTTTGCAGTGCTGTAGCAATGCATCTTAACCACCTGCTCATGTTTAATGTTCATATTTTACACTTAGCATGAGGAAAGTTCTCTGCTAAACATTGGCTCTGCAGTTCTGCCTTAAAGCTGCAGTTCTGCCTTAAAGCTGCAAGTTCTGTCCAAATTGGGAGGCTTATATGCAGATTTGCTTTTCCTGATCGCTTTTCAATTAAAAGCATCTTCTCACTGCCTTCCTCAAGACCTTGCTTGTCCTCAATCATGTCCCTTAAACATTGACCAGGGTTTCATTAATACATTAACGCCCGAGCTTAAAGCAATTTTTAAAAGGTTACTTTCCTTCATTGGCGGGGTGCTTAATGGCACACCAAAGTCATGAGTGCAGATAGAGATGACATTAATTATTTGCCTCACGTTTTACTTGCTGGGTCAGAATCCCCTAAAACCATTTCAGATGGAGTCTGGGAGAGAATCTTGGAGCCTGGGACAGAGCAGCTGGCCTGGACATGGGCCGATGCCCCAGTTGACAGGTTGTTGGATTAGAAAGAATATCAAAGGCAGCAAGCGAGATTAGGGATAAGTGAACATCTGACAGCAGTTTCCAGCAGGGGAGAACAGATGATAAACAATGGGAATGGGGTACTTGCTCGGGGAGAGGAGAGGTGAGAAGGCCATGGGAAAAGTGTGGCGGCAATCTCTAAAGCTCCAGGTTGCTGCACCTCATGAATAGAACAGGAAATAGGATTTGCAGGGACAGATGTGATGAGTGGTGATGAATACATTACAGGCAAAAGAAGGACCAAACTCCGCAAGGTGAGTGATGTCCTTTCCTTGAATCTGCTCGGTGTAATTGTGGGAAAGTTTTTGCCTTTCAGAAGGTAGCATTTGTGATACACACTGCTGCACAGAAAGAAATGACATCAATGCTTGCTTGTTTAATTACATTATTATCTGTGAAATCCTTATACTGCTAAGAGTGTTTTTATCGGGAAGCAATAACCAAAGACGGGTAGGGAGGATTGGTGGGTTTTCATCGGTTGTAGGCTGTGCTTGTTTGCAGGTTTACGCATTAAACTGAAACAACAGCAGTGTACAGTCTGAAATAACACAAAACAAGAAAACAGCAGATAACATCTTAAAACAGCTTAAAACTTGCTCAATTAATCTATTTGAGATTTCCACCTCCTGCTTTAAGTGATGCCCAGGAGGCAGATTTTTCCTTTTCTCTTTGCTATCATGGTGTTGTTGCCAAAGGAGCAGTTTAATTTGGTGTATGTTCCCTTCTAAGCAATGCTTAAAGGCACGAAAACCCTCTTGGAGGGCTGAGGACCTTATAGTGGCTTCTGTGCATGCTCAAATAAACATAACACAGTGGTGTGATATTCATCTGCTGCTTCTGATTGATCTTGATTTGAAAAAACCCAAAACCAATGAGTTTTCTGCTGATTAGTTTATAGCAGGCATAGGCAAACTTGACCCTCCAGATGTTTTGGGACTACAACTCCCATTATCCCTGACCACTGGTCCTGTTAGCTAGGGATGATGGAGGGCTGAGTTTGCCTATTCCTGGTTTATAGCTTTTCTTTCAGTTTCTTACACATGTCTAAAGTACTTAACAAGAACACTATACACCATGGGGGTGTGTGGATGGAGAGGCAGAGATATATAAATGCCATTGTTGTTGTTTAGTCGTTTAGTCGTGTCCGACTCTTCGTGACCCCATGGACCATAGCACGCCAGGCACTCCTGTCTTGCAATTCCAGCTTAAACTGAAGAAAGTAGGAAAAACCACTGGGCCAGTAAGATACAATCTGGATCAAATCCCTTATGAATAAATGCCATATGTTCCAATTTATCAGAGTGGACTAGATCCTCAGCCCATATCCCAAGTCTTGATGCCTCAGCTTTGCGAAACGAATTTTAGGTCTGGTTAGTGCATGGCTGGGAGGCTGGAGACAGTATGTGTTCTGTCTTGAGTTCCATGGCAGAAAGGAGGAGTGTAAATGAATTAAAACCCAAACCAACACCAGAAGAGCCTGCTGGATCATAATAGTGGTCTTCTATGTAGTCCTTTACAGTGGTGGATGAGATGTCTATGGGAAGCCCGCAAGCTGGACATGAGCAGTGTGAGAAACTCTGATATATAAGCTTAAACCTAGGTTACGGTCACCACAATGGAATGTCTATTTGCCAGACTGGATGATTCTACGACTCTGAGATCTCAACTACAATGTTTGACTGTAGCTTGCTCTTAGAAACCATTCACTTATCCCAGTAAACAAGAAGGAGAAACCCACACAGTGGAAATGGACTAAGGCAGAGGTTTTAAAACCGTGGTTGCCAACCCGGAGCCCAGAAATCTCCACATGGGTCCCATGACTCCCATTGGCCATGCGCCAGCAGCAAAACGCACCTGGCACCTGGGGAATTTCAGACACTAGATGTGAGTGCAACACCCTTGACTGCCGGCAACTGCCAGAGGCACAATTGACATGATGCTTGGGAACTCTCTTCCCCCAGCGCTGTTCCAGGATTCTGTGGAACTGGGAATGGTTGTCATATGAAAACAAAAGTCAACTCTGCTTGATTGCACCCTTCTTTAGACGCTATGGCACAGTGCCCTTTGCGTGCTAACAAAGATAAGGTGAAACCACTCTCTTGGAATATTCTTACCATTTTATTATTTGTTAAACTTACCTAA
This sequence comes from Zootoca vivipara, assembly GCF_963506605.1. Lineage (NCBI taxonomy): Eukaryota > Metazoa > Chordata > Lepidosauria > Squamata > Lacertidae > Zootoca > Zootoca vivipara. The sequence goes on from NC_083276.1 coordinate 10,769,912, forward strand.
AAGGCCTCCAAGCAACACCAAAAATAAACAAGCACTGGAAGGGTTCCTCTATGCTCGCTCTATTATGAATTGGTTTCTAAAAGTCTTATTTATAGCGACATCAGAGAAACTAGCCCACCAATGCCGGGTTCTCAGAGGGGAAGAGGTTCCATTACAACTTGCGGCTATCTGGTGGTTTTTTAAAGCTTATTTAGCGACGCAGTCACACGGATGACGAACTCTGTCCAAATATGATATCATCCGGTGCTGCTTTTGATTATACAAGTTTTTGACCCATTGTTTATGTCTTATCTTAGAACACTGCAGCATTGCCTCTTTTGTACATGTTTCTTTCAATATTTTTTTTATCCCTTTTGTCTTCTCAACTTATACCTGTCCATAATCGATTGTTGGTTTTTCCCTTTTCTTGAATTGCTGGACTACTCTGTTTGTCCTGTTGGTTATACCATTAATATTTTTTTAAAAGAAAAAAAGAAAGTAAACAACCACACATCACAAAAAGCTTCTGGCCCAGCTACTGCTTTCAACCTTTTAGTGTCTGGGACCGCCACATCTTTGAGGCTTCCTCTTCCCGTATGGCCCCTCCCCTCAAATCAAGAATGCCCTCAAGTTTTCTGCTTTGTTTGCCATCATTGCGGGAGGTAGAGACAAGCAGCGCAAGAAGCAAGGCATTCTCAGTCACAGCCCCAGGGTTGTGGGATAGTCTGCCAGAAGAAGTCTGCCGGAGCATGCTCTTGCTAGCCTTCAGGAGGGGCTGCGAAACCCAGCTTTCAAGGAAGGCTTTCAGATGCAGTTGTTGAATAATGTTTCTATTGATGGCTTCTAATCTGCCTGGTGTCTTGCCCTGTTTTGTGGACTTTGTTTATTTGTTGTGAGCAGCTTCAAGCCTAGGTGGGGCTGGGTGGAAAACCCCTAAGTCTGAATGCACTTACCAACTCCAGGTGGAATCATAGAATCATAGAGTTGGAAGAGACCACAAGGGCCATCCAGTCCAACCCCCTGCCAAGCAGGAAACACCATCAAAGCATTCCTGACATATGGCCGTCAAGCCTCCGCTTAAAGACCTCCAAAGAAGGAGACTCCACCTTCTTTGGAGGTCTTTAAGCGGAGGCTTGACAGCCATATGACAAGCCCCTTGACAAGCCCCTTAACCTCTGTTGCAAAGCGAGTCTGTTTGATTCAGGTGCATACTTGCCTTCCCACGAGCTGGGCTATCTGTGACAATTAGCATAGGGAAAATACAGCTGTGAGTTTGTGGGTGCCAGACCCCTCTAGTCCCTGGATCAGGCAAGTGATGGAATTTAATCAAACCAAGCTATCTTCCCATGGTGAGCCATTAAGGGGGATTAGAATTATATAATTGTAGAGTTGGCAGGGACCCCAAGTGTTCTGTAATCCAACCCCCTGCAATACAGGAATCTCAGCTAAAGCATACATGGCCATCCAACCTCTGCTTTAAAACCTCTAAGGAAGAAGACTCTACAACAGACTTCCTCACACTCGGCCCTCCAGGTGGTTTTGGCCTGCAACTCCCATGAACCCTAGCTAGTAGGATCAGTGGTCAGGGATGATGGGAATTGTAGTCTCAAAACATCTGGATGGCCGAGTTTGAAGAAGCCTGCTCTGCAACCCCCTAAGGGAGGCTGTTCTACTGTTGAACACCTCTTACTGTCAGAAAGTTCTTCCTGATGTTTAGTCAGAATATCTTTCTTGTAACTTGAAGCCAACAAACTGAAACTCAATCTAGATAAGACTGGGGGAGACTTTGCTTTTTGAAAAAGCTTATTTTTCTCCCCATGTCACCAGCTGCCTCCTCCTTCTTCTTCTTCTTCTTCTTCTTCTTCTTCTTCTTCTTCTTCTTCTTCTTCTTCTTCTTCTTCTTCTTCTTCTTTCTTCATTTCTTTTCTTTTCACCCCGAGTTCATGCTTCTTCAAAGTCCATGACACCATTGGAGCGCTCGCAGGCCAGTGTTTCCCCAGTTATCAGTGCTTATACTACATTTTTTAAGATTTGCCTTGAGAATATCTTTAAACCTCTTTTGTTGTCCACCAGTATTTTGCTTTCCATTCTTAAGTTCGGAATAGACTAGATGCTTTGGAAGACGATAATTGGGTATCGTAACAACATGACCAGTCCAACGAAGTGGAAGTTGAAGAATCATTGCTTTTCCCCCCTATGTAACCAGCTGCCACCTGAATGCAGGCACACCCCTCCTGCCCAGGGTGGATAAAAATCAATGATTTTTTTAAAAAAATAAAAAAAATCGGATTTTTTTGATTTAAATCGGATTTTTTTGATTTAAATCGGATTTTTTTGATTTAAATCAATTTTTTTGCTTTAAATTGGATTTTTTTTTAAATAAAATGCTTTTTGAGGAAAGCATATTACCATCCAAAGGTTATTCCATCATGAAATAAAGATTAGTTTTTTTAATTATGTAGTATAAGGTTGTATATGTTTAATTTTGGGGGTAAATAAATTCCATTAATCCATTCACCTCTTCCAGAGGTTTTTGTAAGATTATTGGGCAGTTTCTCTGCCTACAAGATATTATCACAGATGCTTGGTTTACTTTTGCAGTTCTCAAAACTGAATTTGACTCAACAGAGATCACATGCCTCTTCTTCACAGCAAAAATGTTATAACATGAACAGAGTTGAGAAAAAGACCTTAATCCTATTGTTCTACAAACCTATGAATACAGAAGCAACCCCTTCAGTGCTAAGTTTCAAGAAGTTCAGTGAACAGAATAGAAACAATATTTTTCTGATTGTTTGGACAGTATTTAAGTTTTTCATGTGTAGGCTGGGCTGACAGTCTAAATTTCTTAAAATATATATATTTTGTTTTTGTTTAGCCAAATTAGTTAACAAACATGGATGTTTGTTTAAGCAAATAACATTTGCTGAAATGTTATTGTTTCAGTTGAATAAATCTATTTAAATTGTTATTATTAAGGTAATGATTATTTTTCTCCTTCCTAAGTACAACAGTAAAGTTGTCCAAATATGAATGATTAACCTATTAAACTGGGGATATAAAAACTAATATGAAAAGTTGTTATTCTAAAAATCTTCATCCACTTGCATAATAAAGTTATACCAGCAAGAATTAGTCTTTATGATTTAAATCAACTATGATTTAAATCAAGCCTTACTGACTAGTGATTTAAATCGTGATTTAAATCAGTTTGATTTAAATCAAATCCACCCTGCTCCTGCCACGGCTGCCTTTCCCAGCTGTGGCTGCCTCCACGTTAAGGTGTGGAGCCCCCCAAAGGGCAGGGCCGAGAGTGGTCACTCTGATGCCCCATTTTGTGGGACAACCCTGGGCGAATGATTAAACAATCCATGGCCTTTTAAACGGGGAGGTGGTGTTCTTGTTCTTTTCATGCATTTTGTGTTTTTATATTGTAAGCTGCCCTGTGATCCTCAAATGAAGGGCAGTGTAGAAATGATGATGATGATAGGCTCAGTGCAAGATGGCAAATGGGTGGCGCCCTGTCTCTCAACAAGTAAAGCCAGAGTTTGGAGAAGAGAGTTTTTGGAGCAGTGATGTAACTGAGAAGCACAGCATAAACAGAATCTACATTGGGTGACCAGATTAAGGTTACCAGATTTTTTTAAATGAATCCGGGGACACTTTTCAACTTCAATGGATTTTGTATGGGGACTGATTTGTAAATCCGGGGACTGTCCCTGGGAAACGGGGGCATCTGGTAACCTTAGACCAGATGCATGAGAGAGAGAGCGCAGGGCTCCTGCATCTTTAATAAAAGTGTAGAAGAGGGAATTTCAGGAGGTGTAGTTTTCAGGGCACCTACTGAAATTCTATCTTCTGCACAACTGTTAAAGGTGCAGGAGCCCAGGCCTGTTTGCCATCTGGTACCCTTAAGCGTACAGGTGATTGGGGAGAAACCTAAACCTCTCATTTAAGCAATGCTGGAAAATGCAAATATCATTACATATGCTTTACCAACGGACTGGATAGATCTAGCAATTCTGTTCCTTTTAAGAATTTGAAAGTGGAGTTGCCGTCTCAAAGGGGGCTTTTTCTTGCGCGTCACTGAAGTGATGAGAGGAACCACCAAGGATAGCTCCTCCTTCCGTGTTGCTCTTTGGGGTGGTTCAGACTGGCAGCACACTGCATGGCTCCTCAACAGCTAAATGTAGAGACATCACCTGTTCGCCAAGAATTCACAAAGATAATAGACAAAGGCTCTGAAATTACATCCGCAAGCTCCTTTGGTACACTTGGATGCAGCTCATCAAGCCCTGGAGATTTGCTGTGCTGGTGTTTTATTGGCAGGGATCTCCTAACATCAGGAAGCATTCAAAACACTGAGACACATGCAACACTCCTTACATTCTAAAGTGATACATGTCATTCTACCACCCCAGCACTCTACCACCCCGTTCCTCCTCAGGTGTTGAGATCTAGGTCTGAAAAATGGTGGTGTTTGAGACTCTGAACTCACATGACATTTAATATGTGATGGAACATTCATGCTTCTGTGCAAATCAAGGATGACAGGTCTTCGTAACAGCTGCTAACCATGATAAAATTAATCAGAAGAAATGTTATCCTCCTTAATACAAGTTGCTGGGGGTAGGGATCATATAATCATAGAACTGCAGAGTTGGAAGGGACCCTGAGGATCATCTACTCCAGGGGTGGCCAACTCCCAAGAGACTGCGATCTACCGTACTCACAGTGTAGTGATCTATCCCCTTTTTTTGGAGTTCAGGTCAAAGTTGTTGAGCTTTTTTTTGGAAGGAGGAAGGCCCATTTGTGGGGGGTTCGGGTCAAAGTTGTTGAGTTTTTTCAGGGAGGAGGCAAAATGTTGAGCTTTTTTTTTTAGGGGAGCCACAGTTGTTCAGCTTTTTTGAGGTGGAGCCAATGATCTACCAGTGATCTTTTTTTTTGCTTCAGATATTTATCTCTACCTCACCCATCGGGCCACCTTTGACTGGTGGGTGGGGCTATACCCCTGTGAGTCACCTGGTGTCAGGCGACTGATAGGTGGGAAGTCCTGCCCATCTGTCAAAGTTCATCTGCAGGTTGGGGTCAGCTTCAGCAGTGCGTCCCCTGCAGGCAGCACCCTGGTGAAGCTGCACCCAGCAGGATTCAACTCCACCCATCAGGTGATGTCACCCAGTGATATCAGCTGGCAGGGGTGTGTGGCCTGGGGAAATCTGCCATCCCAACTCCAGCCATATCTAGTTAGCTGCTGCGGGAAAGCAGGTTGCTGCACTAAATGGACCGTTTCAGAGTGATCTAACAGTGCTGCTCTTAAATTCTTACCTGGCCCTTAAGTGATGGGCATGTGTGAACTGACTCTCAGTGCAGAAGTATTCTTGTCCTTCACCCAGCCACTCTATTTATCATCAATGGGTAATGAAAGTTTACCCATGAGCTCTTTCATAGCATCCTGTCTATTCCAAATTTTGCACATGCACACGGAAACACCAAAACTCGTCATCCTTTTAAGCATATGTTTTGCAGGTTCATGATTGGAGAGAGGGAGATGGCCGCTCGCTATCTTATTTAAGACATAATTTAAAATCTGGGGCTGGGTAGCATCTGTCCATTTTGTATTGATTTTTGCAGGGGACTGGAGGGAGGTGAAAGGTCCTCGTGATTTTTGTAAGAAGGTCCTGTGAGAAAGTCTTCGGGGGAAATCTAAAGATTGTGTCTAAGCCTTGCCTTCCATTAACCCCCCGCTGCTGCTCTTCATCAAGTTATTTTAATGGCTTTCAAAGCAAGTGAGCGGAAAATGTCTTCTCTGGAACTTTGAGGAGGCTGAGCTACTAAAACGGTTGTTGCTTTCAAAATGAAACATACCAATGGGAGGATAGCCTGTTAAGAAGACTTTTGTGATTCTGTTTTAAAATACGGAGATATTTTAAATAAGGCATTATAGTTACAACTCCCACAAAAGTGAAAATCCTCACCAACTAAATGCTCTATATTAGTGCTTCTCATTCTGGTGGTTCCTCTTTCCTTCTTTCTTTCTTTCTTTCTTTCTTTCTTTCTTTCTTTCTTTCTTTCTTTCTTTCTTTCTCTTTTAAAAAAGCAAGAAGGCTTGAGAGGTTGCTACAGAGGAATAATGATCTGACCCTGGCAGTTTCTGTCTTCAGGTTTTAGTGGAGAGGTTGGTTGCATATTCTTCAATTCCCTCAGGTTCCACTTTAAGTCTACACTTGGGGGAAGCTCATAATGCTGTGTTGTTCTTCCCTCACCCGGCTAGGGGTGCCAGAAGGCATCTCTTTCCATTTCACCCTCTATTTGTTGCACGTTTCCATTCTGCTGCAGAACTGCAGAGTGAAAGGAGAGGAGGACCTTTTTCTGGCTCCGCACTTCCAGCTACTCTCTGAAGACTGGAGAAAAGACCGTCTTAAGAATATTAGGGGTGTGGGCAGGGGAATAGACCGTGTGAAAAATGAACATAATATTTTAGCTGCAGTTCATTCATTTTCAGCTTTGTATTCTTGTTATAAAAAAATGTGCCTAGACATTTCGTTGTTGTGCCCATAACCTAGGTTTAAGGTGCCGTTTAGCTCCTAGCTTTCACATCTCAGTTTCTAACACTGTTTTTAGAGAGAAGCAAAAAGGCAAGGACCCCTTCCTCCATTAGCTTAACCAGAACCCACGGCAATTGGCTCCTTCCTTCTCATAACAATCTCCTGCCATTCTTTATGTACCACCATTGCCTAAGAGTATAGAGCTTCTACTTGCTCATTTTCCTCTGCCTTCCCTATAAAATATCATCTTGCTTAGCCATTATTTTGAGTTGTGAATTGCGCAGAGTGCTTTGGTGCACCAGTGTAGTAAACATGGCTAAATGGTGTTTATTTTAAGGTCTCTTTCTCCGCACTACAGTCACATTCGCTGCTTGCTTTCCCCTTTTCATAGAGGGAAGGTTGGGCCAGGATTGACTGTGGATGTTTCGGTAGAAAGCTGGCTCTTGCTGGAAGATTTTTCCCTTGGGAGAAAGAAGTGGGGGACCCAACTAAGTGCACCCCAGTTTACCTGCAACCTCACACAATTATTTTATGAGCACCATTCAGTCTTTGTTGTGCAGCATGTAGGAAGTGTTCGACTGTTCCCAGAATGTATAGCTGGGGGCTGTCTTTTTTTAAAAAAAAATAAGCAAATTAATTATTGGGGAAAGGGCCATAGCTCAATGGTAGAGCATCTGTGGAAGATCCGTGGTTGAATTCCCCTTCAGAAACCTCGGAGAGCCCCTACCAGCCAGTGTAGATGGCACTCAGCTCGGTGGGCCAAGTATTCTCACTCTGTGTAAGGCAGCTCCCTGTCTGTAATGCACTCTACGTGGGGCTACCTTTGAGGGTGACCCAGAAACTACAATTAATCCGGAATGCGGCAGCGAGACTGGTGACTGGGAGTGGCTGCTGAGACCATATAATACCGGTCCTGACGGACCTACATTGGCTCCCAGTACGTTTCCGAGGACAATTCAAAGTGTTGGTGCTGACCTTGAAAGCCCTAAACGGCCTCGGCCCAGTATACCTGAAGGAGCGCCTCCAACCCCATCGTTCTGTCCGGACACTAAGGTCCAGCTCCGAGAGTCTTCTGCTGGCTCCCTCATTGCGAGAAGTGCGGTTGCAGGGAACAAGGCACAGGGCCTTCTCGGTAGCGGCACCTGCCCTGTGGAAAGCCCTCCCATCAGATGTCAAGGAAATAAACAACTATCTGACTTTTAGAAGACACCTGAAGGCAGCCCTGTTTAGTGAAGTTTTGATGTTTGATGTTTTATCGTGTTTCTAACATTCTGTTGGGAGCCGCCCAAAGTGGCTGGGGAAACCCAGCCAGATGGGCGGGGTATTAATATTAATAATAATAATAATTGTTGTTGTTGTTAGTTTTATCCCTTATATAAAAATGGGCCATATAACACTAAGTGGTATAATGTCCACCTTTCAGCTCTTTCTTTTTACTAAAGCGCCAAGTTGCTCCCCTCCACCCCCCGAATCAATTTGTGCCGGTGCCGGTTGCCTCACATCTGCATCCCAGGTTATAACCTTAAATGCAGTTGCTGACCTAGCAGTAAACTGAAGGTAGCAGGAAAAGCCGTAGCTTTGACCTCTGAACCTATCAAATTTCCTAGTGCCGGCGACATATCCTCCCCCCTTTCAGGTATCAAGTTCAGCATACTACTGTCTACTTGCTTGAGGAAAAGAGTGGGCTTTATAGGCAGAATGTGATTGCTTTGGATGACAAAGCAATATATAGAGAGAGGCATTCTGTGCCTTCCTTCTAAGGAGCTTAAGATGGCATACTTGGTTTCCTTCCTTTCTGTTTTATCTCCGCACCAATCCCACAAGGAAGGTTAAACTGAGAGACAGCAACTGGCCCAAAGGCCACTCGTTTAGCTTTGTGGCTGGGTGGGGGATTCGAACCTAGGTCTCCCTGGCCCAAGCCTGACACTTTCTCTCCACTTCCACATGCTGGCAGAAATAACTCATCTATTTAAAATTTGGCGGCATTGGTTGCCTCATCACAAAGTAAATCAAGGCTTTATAAGTCCTAGGAGTAAAAGCTGTGTCAGTTTGTGCCTACAAATCCATCTCGAGATGCTGCTTTAACAATAAAGGGAAACTTTGCAGATTTCAGCATACCTGTCCTTGGAGCTGATGGGTTTGAAATAAACATAGTGGCCTAACCCCCTGTATCACATGAACAGCTGAAGAAGTGAATGTACTTCTCAAATGTTTGTTTTGCCTCCTAATGGTTAAAAACGACACCTTTTTTAACAGTAAAACTATACTACCATCACCATCTGGATGCAAAATATAACCCTCGCTTTGAAGACTAAAATGGATACGGTTTGTAAAAATTACAGTGCGACTTTTGGGTTGTGTACCATTCTTGGGGGGGGGGTAGTTCTACTCATCCCCTGATTGGTTGGTTTAAATGTCTTTTTAGTTCAAGATAGCCAACTTACAGCTGAGATACAAACAGGATTCATTCTTGGTGCCTGAAGCAGAAAATACCAATTAAACCCTCTGTGGTAGTATAACATAAATAAAATAGCAAATGGAAATCATAATGGCAGCCTTAAATCTGTTTGCTTAGGCTGGTCGCCTCACCTTGCCCAATGGTAGAGCCGGCCATGATGCTTACCAACTCAGCGGAGGGGTTAGAGCTAGATGCAGAGGTGGGTGGAGGTTTTCTTATACCAGCCTGATTTTATCCATCCCCCTGAAGTTTGGGGTTGTCCTCAAACACCTCAGAGCTCCCAATGGAAGCGCAGTATCACAGCTGAAGATAACAATCTCATCCAATTATCCAGTACCAACAGTCATCTGTTTACTGATCACATTCGCATCCCACTCTTCCTCCAAGGAGCTCAGGGTGGTATTTATGGGGATTATCCCATATTGCCCTCATGAAAACCCCGTGAAGTTTAGATTAGGTTGACAGGCAGGGTTGTCAAGAGAGGTAGGCAGATGTTTGAACTCGGGGCCAAGTCCAGTGCTATATCTGCTACACCAGGCTTCCTCTCCATAGTTTTGGGAAACGTCTTTTGAAAGGGGAGCCATATTTTTCACCCACTTCAGGGGGTGTCGGAATGCCACGCTTCTTGCAACGGGGCGTAGAAAGGAGCTCAGTTCAGTTTGTTCCGTAGAAATCTGTGCAAGCCCAAACGTGCTGCCTCTGTTTTGCGATGTACAATTTATGTTGATAATTCCGATTTCACAATATCGCATGGAGAATAGACTTGTGTGTTTCTTTTCAAAATCCCCTCCTGGTTTTAAGCGGCAATTGGCACAGAAGGTGAAGCCTTGTTTTCTCTTCCTCGTTAATTCTGTTTACACGAAGGCCGTGCTCAAAGTGATGCCTCAAAACAGGGCTAATTGAAACAATGCAGGGGTGGAGGCATGCAAATGGAAATGCACACTAACGAATCGCGGCAAGTTCAGATTGACCTAGAGGTACAGAGCGTGCCGGGGCATTGCCATAGTCACTGGAGATGTTAGCTATTGACTTCACATGACAGTAGCTGGCATTAATAATGCAGCTGGCAAAAAAACAAAAAACAAAACACCAATCCAGCAACCCCAAATTATGAAATCTCCCGTCATCTTTTCTTGCAAACCACATGGATGTGAAATCAATTTCCATTAAGCTAAAATGGAAAATGGATAAACAAAGCGGGAGCGAAAAAGTGCAGTGGACAAGGAGATGGTTCATGTCGAGGAGAATGACAATTAAGCATCTTCCTCTTGTTTTTGTGTGGCTAGCACAGCTTGGCTTAGGGAGAAAGGATGTCTGCCTTATACTTAGCGCCTCAGCCCTTGCTTTTTCCCCGCAGGACCAATTGCAGTCATCAGCAGTCGTTAACAGCCATCTACAGGTTTACCACTCCCATCAGCCTATCACCCATTCCCACCCCCACCCTCTGTATATACATAAGGGTCTGACTCTTCTGTTTCAAGTGTATCTGAAGAAGTGTGCATGCACACGAAAGCTCATACCAAAATAAAAACTTAGTTGGTCTTTAAGGTGCTACTGAAGGAATGTTTTTATTTTGCTTCGACTCAGACCAACACGGCTACCTACCTGCCTTATACTGAGTCAGACCCATTGGTTCATCCAGTCCAGAATGGGGAACCTGTCGGCACTGGCAGTAGTCAAAGCTTTCCCAGCCTCCCTACCTGAGAGGTTTTTAACTGGAAATGCCAGGGGTTGAACCTGGGTCCACCTGAATGAAAATCAAGTGTTTTGCTACTGAGCTTGGAGACAGTACATGTTGCAGATCATTTTCAAATGTAGATAGCACAGTTTGTTAGGGCCGGTTGCTGATAACACCAAGGTTGCAGGTTCAATCCCCATATGGGACAGTTCCATATTGCTGCATTGCAAAGGGTTCGGTTAGATGATCCTCAGGGTCCCTTCCAACTCTGATTCATTTAACTAAAAACCTGAATGCCTAGAGGGAGCACCTTCGTACCTTCCCTTTAAAATGACAGTATCTTTTTCTGAATTTTAGCCGGGTGATGGTGGGTGGGGAGTAGAATTTTGCAGCCTTTTGGAGTAGGGCCTTCTCAGTTGTGGCATCCATGTTATGGCACCCTCTCCCTAAGTAGGCCAAATGGTTTAGCATTGCTTTGGGGTAACAGACAGGTGGAAACATGTTTATTTAAACAGGCCTTTGGAGATGGGTTTCTACGAAAGAGATGCTGCCAGAGGCTTTCCGTTGTTTTAGCTATTTGCAGGGGGCGGGGGGACAACTTGCATGCAAAACGTGGCACTTGATTACATCACATTTAAATGTTCAAATGCACAAACTGGTTGCAATAAGAGAAATAAACAAGCCTGTTATTTACTTTGAAAACAATGAAAAGTCAAGCAGTTTCTAATGAGGGGCTAAGTTTTGCATCAGTAGAGGCTACTGTCACAGAGCAAGCCAGCAGCAAATCACACACTGCTCAAAGTTGGCATTAACTCATCATTAGCAAAAACATGATCTTCCCAGACTTGGCTGAGTGTCAGGCCTAATGAGCACAGCTGCCCATCCCCGGTAGGTCTTACTCCATGAATCAGTTGCTGAGACTGAAAGTCCCTGACTCCCCAGAGCCATCTAAGACCCTTCCTCTCCAGGGCTTTTTTCAAGCGATCAGAGACTGCACCTGCGTGCAGCCTGCCACTGCTACGCCCATTTCAGCCCCCTTCTGATTCTGGGAGACATGGGGGAGGGGAGCTTGTCTCAGCAGGAGGGGGAGACCCCCCCCCCGTTACTCTAACCCAGCCTGACTCATCTCTTCCTCTTGACCTCCCTCCTCCCACTTGCCTGCTTTAGAATCTGATTCTGATTCTGGACTTCTCTCTGCCACAGACTCTCCCAGCTCACTAAGCCTTGTTACCTCTTCAGCTTCTGACATTTCCTCCTCCCAGTCTGCTCCCTCTTCTCCCTCTGACCACTCCTCGTCGTCCCACCTCCACTCCCTGGCCTCTGAGCCTTCGTCCTTTGCTGGTTCCCCAGCTGCTGCCTCCCACCATTCCTCTGTGCCCAGCCAGTCCATGACAGCTACTGACTTTCTCCCCCATAAGTTGAGACACAAGCAAAGGGATCTTAACACTCTTGCTACCATTACTCAGTTGTGTCTCCAAGTAACAGGCAGAGGTTGGGATGCATAATAATGGCTGCAGTAGTTGCAGTTGTAGGGCTATGTTAGGGGCCCTACAAGACGCACACACACACACCCCAGTGATTCCCATTTGCCCATCTCTTCATCATACTATGAATATGCAGGTTTGTTGAACAGAAGGAAGATAAATCAGTGCCATGAACTTGCCCATTTCTTGATAAAAATCACTATAAGCACAGTTGGATTTATTGTTCTGCAAAGTACACAGAGTCATATAACCATTGGCAACTGTTTACCTGGAATTAATAATTAGCAGCCTTCATAGCGGACTGTTAGCAAAGAGCCAGGCATTTGGCACAATAGAAACTCGGCTGCATAGAGCCGCGTTAAAATTGCATTACACAAAGACAATGGCAGCAAATGGCAGTCATTTGAGTTTCTGCCACAGCAAACAATTGGATGCTGGACACTTTCATTTGTTTATTGCATTATTTATTTGGACAGGTGCAAACTGGCCATGCAAAATTGAATCTTGCTCCTTGGTATTCCTTTGTTGGACCAGTGCATAGGGATAAGCGAAAACGTGCATATCCTAGCAGACTCTAAATCTATTTATGTCTTCATTACTGTAGATTAAACAGTCCACAAAAGTGGGAAGCTCTGTCACTATAGTGTGCTACTAAATTAAACTGTTTGGGCCAGGAACAGTTATGAGTTTTCTTGAAAACATTCGAATTGGGAAATTTTCTGCAATTTTTTCCATTACCTTATGCAAATTCGAATAGGATAATTTACATTGGAAAGCTTCCAGCTTTCTTTGGAAAATCTTCTGAAGGCCTAGCTTAGTGATCAAATGTAGCATGTATATTTTTATTGTATTTGATAAAGAAAGATAAGCGTGCCAGGCTTAAGTAACACAGCAAGCCTGCAATTTACACAGGGATTATGTTCCAGGGATCGCACCTAAAGCCAAAATTGCATATAGTGAAAACACATTGGGTTCAATGGCAGGTGGGATTGCCAAAGTCTGTATTTGCACCCAAAAGTAATCTACTTGTGTTCTCTTTGTTGCTGCATGGAATGATGCATGAACCAGACCTTTGGGTTTAGTAAGTAAAGCATGTTAAACTTACTTAAGAGTGTGTGGTCTGTTCATTGGCAGAGGGATAGAGAGAGGTGGAGGCAAGAGCTTTAAAGCAGACTAAACGGGATTTGCAAAAGAGTTTAACAACTTTCATTCCACGCTATAGTGCTGCTTAATTCTGAGAGTGTTTCTAACCTTCCTGGGTGCTTTCTCCCGCTGGAGAGTGCAAATCCCCGCATTTTGAAAGAAAAGGGACCCCATCCCACAGACCCCGAAGCCTGTGGGATGGGGTGGATCTCTGCAGGGAGTGATCAGGCTTGAACCCCACATTGTTCAGGAGGGACCCCCTGTCTGCCAGAGAGGCTTTTCAGGGGTCACAAGTGATATCTGGGTGAAGGGAGGTGGGTGGGAAGCTTTCCCTCTGTGAACACACTTAACTTATCTTAGGATCCAAGCCTACATATTTAACCAAATGCATCCCCCCCCAACCACATCCCCCGCCGCTCCTTGACATCTCCTTATAGATTTGGTCAGTTTTAACTGCTTTTAGAGCTGCTTACGTTTGAGGAGAGTTTCTCCTAGGATGGGCAACCACTTTGTAATTAGCCCTGTGGAAATGTCATATAAACCAGCCATTGGACAGTCAGTGTCAACAACAGCCGAAAGCCTAGTTAAACTTCTAGAAGTTCAGAAGCTTATTATCCAAGGCAATGTGGTAGTCGCCTAATCCCCACCAACTGTTCTGTGTTCAGTTGCCCTGACAAATTCCGCATATAAGCCTTCAGGCCTGCCTTTGTTGCCTTGCATCTTCACCCACCCAGCGACTCAATTTCATCCTTTTTCTTTTTCTCTCTCACCTGGCTTAAGGTTTTCAACATGCTGCCAAATGAGCCTTGTTCACACATTGCAACAATTTATTTATATAAAGTATTTCTTAGCTGCTGTTCATCAAAAGATGAACCAGGGCGTTGTGCAAAAGTGTGAATGAAATTCTGCCTATGTACAGATATGATTTTAAACCAGCAAACATACATAACAAAATAAAACAAGGAGCCTTTTGCCACCTGAGGCCCTTCTCCCCGTGCTTCCTCTGAGGGAGTTGAGCATGGTGGCAACGCAAGAATGAGCCTTTTTGGTGGTGGCTTCCCACTTGTACAATGCCCTCATTGGGAAAGCAAGCCTGGTGCTAAATGCTAAAATATTGCTGTACTTTCAGGCCTTTGATCATTAATCTGAAGGGCAGTGAGCGAACGGGTTTCGGCCTGTTTCAGTGCTCATTTTCCTAAAAGGATTTGCCCTTTCATAATTAATATTGGATGAGCATAATTAGCTGTTGTGCTTTAAATGGGTTTTTAAAGCTTTATTTTGTAAATTGCTTTGGAAAACTCCTTGGTGTGAAATGGCAAATAAATGAATAAAAATTCAAAAGCTGAAAATAGGTTGTAGCTTAATTCCAGAAAATACGGGGGTAACATGTGACCTATTCCCTCCATTCTCACAAGGACTAGATTGTGAGAAATGAAGCCTAGAGTGTGTATTGAACCTCGGCGATGAGGTGTGTCTAGTGGAAATCAAGTCTGTGCACTGCCACAGAAGAAACTACAAAATGGTCACTCGGGGCTGTGACTATCCCTTGATAGACCGCAAAGTTTGCTATGTGTGGCAGTGATCAGGAGCTGTTCCTCTCATCTATTCACAAATGAAATGCGGCTTGTTGATGGACATGCAAGTGTTCCCTGCAATAAACTGTGGTTTTCTACTTCCTCATCTCCAGATAATGGCCCCACGTATGAATAAATCAGACAAGTCATAACAGAGTTGCAGATGCTTGGGTATTTCTTTGTAGTAGGTAACAACTTTTCCTGATTTGAGACTGGACCTGGCTGTGAGGTAACAAGTTTTTATTTAGCAGGAAGATGGTTGGCATCCGCCTGTCTTAAGAGACAAGGGAGTGTGCCTCCGTGCGTGAAGTCAAACCGCTGTGCTTAGCAGCACCGAAGTGACCTCCCTGGGGTGCAAACCTGGGCAGTGTGTATGGAGGCCCTGGGCCACCCAGACAACAAAACTCCTCTCAGCCTGGCTGATGTGGTCCAAAGGAAAGCAGAGCAAGATGTTTGGCACTAGCTTGGCTGCAGGAGCTGCCAGAAGGAGGCATACAACTGGGTGTCATCCAACTGTCTTTGGGACTCCGCACTGGATTTGTGTAGGACTTACTCCTTAGCCCCTTTTTTCTTTTCCCGGAGATACCCTGCAAGGCAGCAGAGGTTTGGGATCAGAGTTCTCCTCCTCCTAGATGGGCTCCCTTCCCAGGTGGATGAGCCCCACCTGCCCCTCAGTTCCCTCTACAGCCCGTGCAAAAACCACCTTCTTAACTGCTAGACCCACTATTGGTCTCGCCCACTCAATCTGCCAGAGCCTGTCTTCACATGTACTTCATGCCCAGTCTCATCCCAGGTAGTACTGGAAAAGACTTCAGCTTGAGTCATTGGTGAGCTACTGGGTGCCTTGTCCGACTAGACAGCATTGGGTCAAATGGACCACTGGTCTGACTCCATAGTTGTCAGCTGTACATAAATTGCAGAAATTTGTATAGATTCAGCCTGCCTTAGAAAACCAGCAGTTTTCTGATGCTTGATCACCATTCCCAGTAGCATCCCTGGCTGGCTCTTCAGACCACCTTATTTGTGCTGGTTTTGTGCCTAAATATGTGAGCAGTGTGAAGAGAAGACCAGGAAAAACAGGACGCTGGCTGCAATAGAGGATAGGATTCCGGTATGTTTCACAGCTGAGTGGAAAATTTTATCATGTACATGGCATGTTTTATGTGCAACCATGATAAGGTGGAGGAACCTTGCTCTCTCTTGCTATTGGTCATCCAGCGGGGAATTTTTAAAGGAGACCAAGTAGGTCAACAGAAGCTGGGGTGGTGCTTCTAGACCCCATGAAGTCCGGTATCTCTCCCCCAGTGGCACCAGTCCCCCACCCCCAGCGATTATTTCCTTTTACCGCCATAGTTCTTGGCAAAATAGAGTATTCTAAACTGAGCAAATGTATTTATTGTAGCACTACTTCTATGCCACCTTTCTGCCAGCTTCCAACATAAGCTACAATAGCATTTAAACCGCACACATGTATGGAACGATTGATTGATTGATTGATTGTATGGGGGTGAAGACTAATATGATGTACTAATTGTTAGGGATGGCTTTTTTGTTTTGCAGAATGGCATTTCAAAGAATTGGGATTTCATGAGGACACATGACAGGTAAATTTTGCAGCATTTTTTCTTTTACATATTTCTTCAATCAATTTTCTCTCTCATCTTATCTATCTATCTATATCTATATATCTATCCACTTACCGTAGCACGTCATATAGCATTTCTGATTGTTCCCATTCATCATCCTTCGTATACCAAACCCTCTAAGGTGAGCCTGTTGTCCTATAAGGCCTGACATTGAAACAGAGAGAGAGAGAGAGAGGGAGGGAGGGAGGGAGGGAGGGAGGGAGGGAGGGAGGGAGGGAGGGAGGGAGGGAGGGAGGGAGTATTGCTTAAGGAAGTTTGGTGAATTCACAGCAGAGGCAAAATTCAAACCAGAAATTTCCTGAATTATAGTTCAGTCTCTTAACCAGTCTTATCTCATCCATGCATCCATTTGGTTGTGTACAAACAGCAAATCTCTGTGAAAGGCCTGGCACTTAGACCATCCTCTCAAAGGGGAACAGTGCATCAGGAAGGAGGTTTCAGCTAGACTAGAAGATATTTGTGTGCTTGGGTTTGGGCTGATATGTTGGTTTTAGCCATAGAGGGAAATTCAGAACATGGCTATGCATTCAAGCATACCATCCACCACCCCCCACCACCCCAATGTTCATTCTGACGCAGTACATTTTCTGCATGAACCATTCCTCATTCCCCTCCTAATAGTTTGAATTGGCTTTCTGGGCCAAATCAGATGTGATTTTAATAGACTAATAGATTGGGGCCGCATCACACAGAGGGGGTAAGTTTAACCCTTCCCAGCTGCATTCGTATTAGAAGCCCCCACGCTGCTATTAGCCATATACTGTATTGGAAAAAGTTTCCCCCTCCCACACATCTATTATTAAATTTCAAAAGCCCTGACGTGTTTCCAAGTGATACATTTAGTGTCACGTCTAGTTTGACCCTTGGTTTAGACTGTTTGTATGCCCACAGAGGAAGGGAGTTCCAAAGCCAGGGAACACACTTCAAAAACATCACTGTTCGGCTTGGAGAAGAGAGGGCCAGTCTCCAGAGGTTTCCTTTGGGGATTAGAGAAATCAGTGAATTGCTGGAAATGCAGTACCGCCTTGCTGTTCTCGAACATAATAACTTCATAAATTGTTTCTCCAGCATCTAACACTTCATAAGTATTGCTGCTATGATACCTAGCAGCCTTTTAAAGTTGGGGGGGGGGAGAGAGAGATTACAGAGAAAAGCTCACTAAATACGTTTTCTAGAAGGGCTGGGTGGGGTTTTTTGTTTTTAAAGGACTTTTTCACAGGACGTTTTTTAAAATAGCTGCTTGCTGTTTTATACGATTGCATAAGGTGCACATGTCACACCAGTCATCTCTGGTCACAAAACATTTGTTGCCTTCGCATGTGCAGCAGCTGTCATCCTGCAACTTTTTTTTGTGACTACAGAGCACAGCATTCAACCGCGAGCATGCCAAGCCATGTTGCTCTGCACTGCAGCCTTTCTACCTTCGTAGGAATACAAAGGGCTCCTTCACCCCAGGCCCCTAAGTTCGTAATCCGGAACTGCTAATGCAGAGATCAATTTTATTTTGGGGTAAAACTCGCTGTGAATGCCTCCTCCGCTGCAAGCCTCTTGCGTTCTTTTTTATTTATTTCTTGGCTTGACCAGTTTCGTAATCTGCCCTTCCTCAAGAGTGAGATGAGCCCCGCAACCCCAGGGTCGTCCATGACTGGACCTAACGGTCAGGTGTACCTTTACCTTTACCTTTAATGATGTTGAGATTTGAATGACTGAAACCATTGTACTACTTTGTTTTAATAGATTCATTCATTAGTCTTTCCACGTTGTTTACTCCTCTTTTCCTTTCCTTTTTAAAATCACAACTGGAGAACAGTCGCCTTTGCAGTCTCAATTGTGACACAGTGCGTTAAGCTGTGGGACCCTGCTAAAATAAAGTTTCCTTTTTTAGTAGCGATGCATTAAGATCGCAAAATAAGATATTTTGAATGCGCTCATAATATTCTAAATTTAAGTAACCACTAAAGATAACAAGATTCCAAAACTACTTGGCCTTCAGTCCCAGGTCCATGAATGTTGTAGAAACTACTAAGCATTTTTTTTAAAGAACCAAGCTCATTAAATAGCCAATGTGAGCATATAGATCTGTCTTTCCCAAACTGGTGCCCTACAAATGTTTTGGTACTGCCATCAGTACCAACCAGCACTGCTGTCCTAGATAAATACATCTTTTAAAGGTAACATTCATAAGGTAGTTTTAAAGCACAAGCCCACCTCTGAAGAATTTATATTGTAAACTGCCCCGTGCTCTGCCCTGTAATAAATAATAATAGTGTTGTTAACTGCAGTTTGTTAAGAAGAGAAGAAGAGTTTGGATTTGATATCCTGCTTTATCACTACCTGAAGGAGTCTCAAAGCGGCTAACATTCTCCTTTCCCTTCCTCCCCCACAACAAACACTCTGTGAGGTGGGTGGGGCTGAGAGACTTCAGAGAAGTGTGACTAGCCCAAGGTCACCCAGCAGCTGCATGTGGAGGAGCGGAGACACGAACCCGGTTCCCCAGATTACGAGTCTACCGCTCTTAACCACTACACCACACTGGCTGGGTGCTGGGAGTGGTAGCTCTCTGATAGAGGCTGCGTGCGCACCATAAATTTAAAGCACATGGTTATGCCCAATGAATCCTGGGAACTGTAGTTTATCCTTTACAGAGCTACTCTTCCCCAGCATCCTTTAAATCAGGCATCCCCAAACTGCAGCCCTCCAGATGTTCTGGCCTACAACTCCCATGATCCCTAGCTAACAGGACCAGTAGTCGGGGAAGATGGGAATTGTAGTCCAAAACATCTGGAGGGCCGAAGTTTGGGGATGCCTGCTTTAAATTATGCAGATGTGTCTCAAATGCATGTTATATATGCAGCTGAAAAGAAAGAAGTCGTAAGATCCTTTTACAGGTTTGGGAGGTCTGAGTCGCACTTTTTTCACGTCAGCCCTCAGGCATAGCACCCTTACCCTATGTGGGCTTAATGATCACGTACAGAAGAGTGCCTGCAAAAACAAGAGGCAAGGTAAAGGGAGTTTTTGCAGAGTCAAAACGAGGGGGGGGGGACCTGTAACTTGTTTCCATAAAAACTTCATGCTTTAAAGAACTATTCTAGGAACCTTCCCACACCTTTCAGGAAACCTGTAAACCAGAGCTTCCCAAACTTTTTTCATGTTGGTGACACAATTTCTAGATGAGCAGTTCAGTTTTACTAGCAAACCGGAGGTTTAACTCACCCCTTTCCAGCCCCGGGAGGAGCACAGGGAGAGTTCGCATGACATACCTGCACACTGCAGCCGACACACTAACATGTCGCAACACACAGTTTGGAAAGCTCAGCTGTAAACCAACGTATTTTCTGCACCATGTTTCTTGTTTTTGTTTTTAAATTACAACTTTTTGGAAGCTGCCACAAAATAACCATTTTTATCTTTTCGAGTACTAAATTTAAACAACAGCGGCTCACAAAGGAAATCTTTTTTTTCTGTTTTATTATTATTATTATTGGCTGTTCTCATAGATATCCTACTGTAAGGCCGAAAGGTTCTGGGTTGCCTCCAAACCCCACCCAACCCTCCCACTATTTGTCGAACTGTGTATTATGCAATTCACACAAGACCCTGCAAAATAGCCAGTGCATGTGATAAACCACCTGGGAACTCAGTTCACGTTGAAAGCATTGAATACACTGGGCCTGCAACTTACACTCAGTTTACATATACGTGATCACTGCCTTACATGGGTGGAGGAATGAATGAATATAAAAGGAGAGCAGGGGAAGCCTATCATTCCCCGTTCTCCATTGATTTATTCCCCTCACCTGTGCACCCAGCAGGTTTTCCTTGTTTACTGGGCTCTGGGAAGGTCACTGATAAGTTGCCAGAGCCCTCATGATGCCCTTCCCAGGGCCCTGTAACTGAACAAATCAAGCTTTTCTATCGGACATAGTGGGAGGTACCAGCCAAAGTACCTCTCCATCATCATGCAATGGGATTTGGCAGCCCAGTCATTGCACGAGCCAAAATGATAAAAAAGCTCAAGTCAATCTTCGAGTAACGCTAAATATTTTCAACATATTCTGAATTGGGGGGGGGGAGTTCAAAGGGAGACAAAGCAAACATGCTGAATGAAAACCAAACAAGGGGAATTGTTACAAGAGGGAGGCTTGTTCATACTTGGGCCTCGAAGGCTTACAGGGAGACAAGAGTGCTCTTTATAAACATGTAAAGAGATCTTTAAAAACAGACAAGTATCAATTATCTTCCTTGGCCACTGTGAACAGAACAAGTAGACATCTGAAGCTGAAGACAGAACATTTCAGGTTAAACATTAAGGAAAAACTTTTTGAACAAGCTGCAAAGGGATGTTGTGCAATCAAGGGGTTTGGAAGCTGGTCGAGTCTGGACTTGACACCTCTTTATCAAGGATGATGCAGGGAATAATGAATTTCATCCTGCCTTTGTAGAGAGGAATGAGCCAAAGAACCAAATATCTTTCAACTGAGATAACTATCTGATTTGTTTGTACCTCATGTTCATAATTATCCTTTGGATGGGACCTTAATTGGAACATAGGGAGCTGCCTTAAAATGAATCACATGCGGCTCTCGGGTCTTCTCAGCCCTTGGGCTTCCCCCCAAGCCATGCCTCTCCCTAGGCCACACCCCTTCTCCCTAGGCCACACCCCAGCTCTGCCCCACATGCTTCTCAAGTGCTTTTGCCTGTCTGGAATGTGCCCTTGAAGCATGATGGTGCCTCTTGCTTACCTGGATGAATTGAGGTGTGCATTTATAGAACCATCTGCTTTTGGTGTGTGGTTGAGACGATGCCTCTTTGACAAAGGTAAGATTCTCATCCATTGCACCACAGGTTGGATGGAGGCTAGCAAGTAACACAGCCTGCTGGGTTGGCCCTCCTATAGTGTATAAATTTATTTTCAATTAAGAAGGCCAGGTCTATTGGATTATTACACTACTATCAAATTCAGGGGATTGGACTTTAAAGGCCAGCCATTGCCAGCATGGCAAGTAAATCTGCAGAGCCATGCTGTTGCCATAGATTTGTTTGGCATCAAAGCACTGGCAATGACCACTCTTGGCATATGTGGGTGTGCAAAATTGTATCGTGGCACAAAAATATAGATGGGTGGAAGGCTGAAAGATAGGGCAGCGCTTCCAAATTTCCGAAAGCTGAGAAATACTCTTTTTTTCTGAATTAAAATGGGAAGCTCACTTCCCCTAACTCAAAATTCAAGTAGATGGATCAGGTAGCAGGTGATGTGAAGACCTTGTCTGCGGCATTGAAGAGCCACTTCCAGTCAGAGCAGACAGCAGAATAGACAAATGGACAAATAAGACAACTACCATGTTCCTACTTTTTCATGGCACACTAGCGTGCCTCAGTGCTTAGGAATTATTTTTAGAGAGTGTTTAGGGTGTTTCGTCAACAGACCACATGACAATCATTTCTGCTGAGGGTGTGCAGTGGTTCTGTGTTAGCCTGCCATAATGACGTAAACCAGGGTGAATTGAATAATATCATGTTATCTGGATTGCACCATTAGCAAGATGCCGTGAGTGGGATCAGGGACCCTCTAAACTTCCAAGTCACTTCGTGGCCTTGCTTTATCCAGAAAGTTAGATGCACAAACTTTTCTTCCACCCCTTTTCTGAGAAGTTAAACCAGACTCACTGGGGAAACGCTGGCGTTCAAAGGGGGAAGGAGTAAAGAGGAAAAGAAGGGATCTTTTGCTTTGATGGACAGGTCTAGTTTTTATCCCCAGTGAATTATTGTCACCCAAATAACAAATCTAATTGGAAGACCACAGAGCTGATCCAAAGGAGACACAAGGTGAATCTTGTGTTCGCGGCACACCCTTAGTTTCTAAAAAGCTGTCTCCACTTGCACTGCACAGATTGCAACCAGCAGGCAGGAGACCGGATCTTGCCATCGTGGCAACCAGTGCAAGTCGTTCTGTGTGCCATCGCAGTTTTGGATTCCTTCAGGGTTAGGGTGTTAACGTAATGCATTGGGGGGGGGGGGGAATGGCAAGACAGTTTTTACAAATAATAAAAGGTCATTGCAACATGTGTCGCAAGCAACAACACCCCCCCCCAAAAAAAAAGCTGAGTGAAGCTATAAGCACAATAGATTTCAAATTTTATTTAAATATTCCCTGCGCCTCCGCCTTAAAATGATTTGGAACAGTAAGGTCTCCTTGCCTTGTGGATCCTGGGATGTGGGCCAAAGTATCTCACACAGAGAGACAGTATATTGTACTTTAAAATACTGTGACTGATGCGGCATATTGTATACAAAATGTTGGCCCGACAGCCCACTTCCCCTTTTTGTTGTTGCTTAATTTCTTACACTCTATATTTTATCCGTTATTACACATGAACCCGTGTTGCTGAGCGTCTGTTTGTTTTAAAAAAATTCCTTCGGCACCTCATTCTTTTATACGCTGGTTAAATAAAACGCCTTAGGCAGCTCAAGCCAATGTAATAATCTGTAGCTGTGGTTTATGTTTCAAAGATAGATGCTTCTGGGATTGTTAATACGCCTTAAAAATTATTGCTGCTACTCATTCTCTTGCAAGGCTGATTGTTAAAGGAGCAGGGCTTGTTGCTTGAAGCATCACAAGGAATATCTTGCTTAAGTAACTCACCCCCTCCAATCCACGCTGTTGTTGTTTTAACCCTCCTATGCACAAATGACCCTGTAAGTGCACACACACATTATATATGCGCGCGCACACACACACACATTTCCTTTTGCTCTTGTTAGTTCATATTTCATGCATGTTTTCTACCATAAATGAGTTCTGTGGTGTTTCAACACAGATTACATGGACACCCACACAATGTGAATGTTTAACTAGAAGAGTTTTGGACTCATTTGGGCTTCAGTTAACGTTAATGAGGGTCAGGAAACCACTGTAATTAAGTTATTGCAGGGGTTGCATTAAAATTTTGATTTGTTTTTGGCATCCGTCTGTCGCAGAAAACAATGGAAGAGTGTGCCTTCAGGGGTGAAGTCAAACAATTGGAGAGTTAAGAGTGCCTGCTTTGGGAGGAGAGATATGCTTTATTGCAGGTTATATTATAATTTTGATTATAACATTGCTATTCCTACTTTATGTTGATGCAGAATTTCAGATAAGGAGGTGTTAACGCTTCAGTATTTTTTATTCATGTATCCAGAAGGTATTTAGTGAAATGGAAAACTGCAGGAGGGAGGTATCAGGAGTGCATGGCCCAATCTTGAAGTGAAATGCAAACTATGCCCCCCCCCTTCTTTGCTGGATACTGTACAGTGATTTGATATATTGGTTTCTTGAGTAACTATGTTGTGCATAAACCATAGTTCCCTCCATTCAGATTAAAAAACAGGAAACCATAGTTTGTTCTCTACAAACTGAATGGTTTAAACCAGAGTTTTCCAAACTTGTGTGTCGTGACACGTTAGTGTGTAGGTGTGTTTCACAAACCCTCCCAGCACTCCTCCCACGGCTGGAAAGGGGTCAGTTTAACTTCTGGTTTGTTAGTAAAACTGAATTACTGTGTCACAAAATGACGCATGTCTAGAAAGTGTGCCGCCAACATGAAAAGTTTGGAAAGCTCTGGTTTAAACTTTCTCCCTTCAAGTGCGGAGAAAGAGGAGGATTTGTTGTTCTGTTTGAATTAGGCCTCTAGTACTGTACCCCATATAAATTAAGATTGAGGTCCTGTTATAAATTTACTCCTGCACAATAAGTTATAAACCTCAATATAATCTCATAGCACTTGCGTCAAACAGGAGTCATTGCCAAATATATCTGATCCTGGATTGTGGTTTAAAAAAGAAAGGAGCCCTTTGACCACAACGCCAGGTTAGTAGTGTTTTGCATCTCCGCAGAAAAGTTAAAATGTACTTGCCAAATCTACGACTGTAATGCATTTTTTAAAAAAAATGTACATTGCATGTTAAATTTATTTTTGTGTGGGGTGTGTGTGTGAGGGGTGTTGCAAAAACCATTTCTTTAGGGATAGCCTTTTAGACCTCTCTAATTATCTTTCTTTTTGAGGGGGAGAGAGTCCACTTGGCTATTAGTATGAAAGGCTGAGTGTTTTTGTCAAGAGCTTATGGCTTTTCGTCTCTGAGGGGCTGCATCTTAAATAGCCAGTTGGAATGGTATTGGCCTTTGGGGGGGGGGAGAGATAGATGCAGCATGCTTTGAAGGAGCTCTCAAGGAAGGAGCCAACGGAAGACTGTGCAGGCGTGGCCCGCATTTAATCCAGGGCCTGCCTGCATTAATGGTTAAAGCTCTGGGAAAGGAAAGGGGTTGCACCAGAAAATAATCAAAAGGCTGTAGCTTTAGTACAACTGCCCTGGAGTTGAGCGGCTGTGTTTTCTCTTGCCTAAGCTGCTTGATCTGCCTGCCTGATTAAAGGAGGCAATGTCACTCCATTTATCACATTGTACGTTTATGGTGTGTTGTGCATTGATTGTAGTTGAGAAGTTAGTGAATACAGTCATACCTCGGGTTACAGACGCTTCAGGTTGCATCTTTTCAGGTTGCGTCCCATGCCGAACCCAGAAGTTACTTCCGGGTTTTGGCTCTCGCTTATGTGCAGAAGCGCTAAATTGTGCTTTGCGCAGAAGCGCCGAATCGCAACCCGCGCATGCGCAGACGTGGCGCTGCAGGTTGCGAACGTGCCTCCCGCACGGATCATGTTTGCAACCCAAGCGTCCACTGTATCTGTTTTGCTTCTTACCAGTTCCCTTTCCCCCTGGCTTTTCTCCATTTGAGTCGCCACTCAACCAACTCGGTGCTTCTACAGTCTCAACACTTGAGAGTTTGCGTATAGGGCTGTTTTAGCTCTACATCCAGTGAGACAAAGGCTGTAGTCCTAACCCCACTAACCTGTGAATAAGCACCATTGAATTCAGTAATACTTCTGAGTAGACGTGGTTAGAACTGTGCTGCAACTGTTGTCCCCGTCCCCCCCAACAGTAATTCAGTAGCTTATAAAGATACAACTGTCTCATTCTGTTAATGAGATCCTCTGGTGTTTGGGTGGAATATTCTCAAGCAGAGGATAAGAAAATGAGATTCGATGAAACTGTCATACATTGGGTTGCAGGTAACTGCTGCCCGCTGCTGTTGCCAGGAGTGCTTGCAAAATCAAGATCCAAGTCAAGGGAGGAAGTGGGCAAAGTTTGCAGAGTTCTAAAGTGAGAAGCACTGATTCTTCATCTATATGTCAAAGGCTGGCTGAGGTCACTAGCTAATATGGGGGTGCAGGTGGCGCTATGGTCTAAACCAGGGGTCCCCAGACTTACCCGGCTTTGGGCCGGTTCCCACCGTGCCGATCGCGCGACGGGCCGGAGGGTGGGGAGTGCACGTCCGTGCGGGCCGGCGGGCGGGGGAGTGCGCGCCCGTGCGCATGCGCACACGCACACGCACTTACTGGCGCGGCGGCGCGCTTCCAGGTCGGAAAAGGCGCCGGAAATCGTTTGTGCGCATGTGTATGGGCCTCCCCCGACCCGGAAGTGCAACAGAAATGACCTCTTCTGGGTCGGGAAAGGCCCATAAGCATGCGCACAGACGATTTTCGGCGGTTTTTTCCGATCCGGAAGAGCGCCACCGCGCTGCGCGCCGTAAGAGCGGGTGGCGGCAACGGGCGGCGGGGGGCGTCGCGGGCCAGATTGGGAGGCCAATTGGGCCGCATCCGGCCCCCGGGCCGTAGTCTGGGGACCCCTGGTCTAAACCATCAAGCCTCTTGGACTTGCCAATTGGAAGGTTGGCAGTTCGAATCCATGCAACGGGGTGAGCTCCCATTGCTCTGTCCCAGCTCCTGCCAGCCTAGCAGTTTGAAAGCATACCAGGGTGAGTAGATAAATAGGCATCACTGCATCAGGAAGGTAAACAGCGATTCCATGCGCTCTGGCACCCGTCACTGTGTTCTGTACGCCAGAAGCAGTTTAGTCATGCTTGGCCACATGATCCGGAAAAGCTGTCTGCGGACAAACGCCAGCTCCCTGGGCCTGAAGCGAGATGAGCGCCGCACCCCTTAGTTGATTTCGACTGGACTTGAGCATCCAGGGGTCCTTTGCCTTTACCATTACTAGCTTAGAAGGAATCTGCCCACCCATGGAAAGGAGTAAGAATTGAACAAGGGAACAAAAGTCAAGCATCAGTGATAGGATGCAGACACATAGAGCAAGACGAAGCAGGGAGAGCTGCGCTGCGTCTCTTAGCTGACCAACCCCCAAACGGCGCTTTCCAAAGCTTCCTAGAGCAAGGAACAGAGAGCAGCACTGCGCCCCAAAGTCAACCCGTAAACGCGCCTTGGAATAGATTGCTGCGCAAGGAACCAGGAGTGCTCACAGAAACCGGCAGAGAGGCTGTGAACACCACCCACTCTACCAAGCCCGGAAGGAACAGCAGCCAACACTGGGAGCAGAAGAGATCCAACAGAGGAGATCCACTAGCAAGGAAAAACCGGAGCTGGTGAGAGCGGAAGGAGGAGATTTCCCAGCTGCGTCCCGTTTAAATTGAGTGGGCCACACCTCCAGACCAACCGGGTTGGTCAGCTTGGGAGTGACACAGCCAGAGCCCCCCAATCGCACCGGGCTGGCCACACCCCTGTGCACGTGAAGGGGTCGTGAGTGCCCGCAACCCCACTTCCTCCTTAAGGCGGAAGTGGCTTTGCTCAGGGTAAAGGACTGCAGGCTATTCCAGAAGTATTACCCTGCTGGGAACGGCTTGGAGCAATTGGCTGTCTCAGAGGGTGGAGCATTGCAAGATGACAATGCCGTCATATCGCAAACCCTTGATGTGCAGCATAGTTTCTGGAGCAAAGTTCCCAGACGAGCAGTCAGTCAGGGTCAAATCTGCTGGTTCAAGCTTTGGGATCCCTGACTCAGTGACTCGGGCAATTGCAGTGCTCCTCTGAGCTCTCTGGTATGAGCACTGATCTCCTAAGTTTGCAGGATTCATTGGGACGGGGAGGGCGGGGGGAAGCTGCCCCGGCCAAAGGGATGAGCTTGGAAATATTCTCTTGACTTGAATGGACAAGCCTTTGCAAGTGAGGGAGCAGTATATGCAGCTCAGAGGCACCCTCACTTCCCAAGGAGTTTTCTCTTCCCATTGGCTCTTTCTGTAGTCTCTCAGCATCCCAATGGACCCGAAACAAAGTTTTGTTGACTGTATTCTCCAGGGAGGGAGTAAGAACAAAAACAAATTGTATGCATTTCTGGCATGTTTGCACACGAGACCTATTGTTCGGGGCCTTTTGATGTCAATTTCAGATTAAATTCTTGTGTATGCTTCATACATTCCAAGGAGAGTCTACTCTTTTCCTGCCCTTGTGTTCTGCTTAGGCATTCCCATAACACAACACAGTGGCCGGATCTAATCTTTCGTCCATTATGGTGCCAAATATGTTGTCACTACAATACGGGGTGAAATATAAAGTCATTTCGTTTGTTTAAATAAACCTTTTAATAATGTTTGTGTGTGCACTTTCCAATGGTGAAAGCCCCCTCCTCATTATCCAAAGAAATCCAGGACAACTGGAATCCACGTAGCACCAAAATGGTTACTGTGTGGTCAAGTAAGGGTTCGACATCCATTAAAATGCAGACATGCCTCTGCTCCCCAAAACTTGGCTGTACAGTATTCCTAATTGAGGGCTGCTCCCTTGGCAGGTCTTCCATATCAAAATGACACACACACACACACACACACTTTCTCTACCTAGCCCCCCCCCCCTGCTAGTCTTCACTATGCTCCCAAAGCCTCCCTCATTGGGGAGAGCAGATGCTGAGGTCTTGGTGCCAAACAAGAGATTAATAATAATAAATTGTTATTGTTATTTATTATTATTATTATTATTATTATTATTATTATTATTATTATTAATTTACTTAACCCCACCCATCTGGCTGGGCCTCCCGGGCCACTCTGGGTGGCTCCCAACAGAATATTTCAAACATTAAAAACTTCCCTAAACAGGGCTGCCTACAGATGTCTTCTAAAAGTCAGATAGTTGTTTATTTCCTTGACATCTGATGGGAGGACTTTCCACAGGGGGGGGGGGCGCCTCTGCCTGGTTCCCTGTAACCTCACTTCCCACAAAGAGAGAACCACCAGAAGGCCCTCGGAGCTGGATCTGAGTGTCCGAGCTGAACGATGGGGGTGGAGACCTTCCTTCAGGCATACTGGTTCGAAGTGTTCAACCACAAGGCCAAGGCCAAAAAAAAAAGTCAATGGAAGCTGGTTTGAGAAGGCCCATTACTTATTTCAGCTTTTGCCCCCCCCCAATTTATCTTCTCATTTGTCTGATATTTTGGGCAGCCTAACGAAGTTTCACTGCAGCTGTTATGGCATGTTGCCCTAAACCATGGTTTAGTGTGATACACTTGAGCTGGAATGAGCCCAAGCAAGTGTCAGACTTGTGCAGTCCCCACGCCTTCCTCTCACATAGCCAGGAGAAGGATTGGGCAGCATTTACATTCCGTTTCCCTTAAACTCAACTTGTCATAGTGTGCGAACCGGGGGTAATGGTTTACACTTAGCTGTTTGAACAAGCCAGTTTCCATAAACCATGGTTTGCAGTTGCCCTGGAGTCAGTGGCGAAGCTGCATGCTCCGGCACCGGGGGCAGAGAGCAGGCGGGGGTGTGGCTGGCGTGTGTCCCGGGGGCGTGGCGTGCGGAGGGGGGGGGTGCGGCGTGTGTCGGGCCCCGGTCCTCCGCCAATGCCTGGAGTTAGTGATAAGCCTCAAGTTCACAAGGGCTTGCCACTTTGAAGGGAAACTGAAAGTAAATTCTCTGAACCGCCTTAAATATCTGACAGTAAACAAACATTTCCAATTTAGAACAAGAAAATCCCTTTCATCCGTGTTCAAGGAAGCTAAACTATTAATTGAACTAACAAGTAATTTGGCTTTTTGCAGATACTTTGTTAAGTTTCACAAATCTTCCGTGTTTCAACGTTCCCTGTTGTCTCAAGATGGCACAGAAAGGAGACAGTTGTAATGAAAACACTATTCCATTCAAGTTTAATTTGATCTTGTTCCTTAACTTTGACAGCTTGGTTCTGATCGTTCCATCTGTTCTATGTATGTCTTTAAGTGACTGAATCGGGGAGGGGGGGGGATAATAACCCATTCTTCAGTGAGTTGACACATGCTACTTCGTTTTCAAGTCATCTTTATTCTCTCTTTCTGTCTCTTTGTTGGAATATAAATTCTAATTTTCTGAGCCTTTTGGAAATTTATTACTAGTGTAGTATCCAATCATTATGGCCGTGATAAAAAGCAGGAACACATATTAAAAACCCTTGAGAGGCACATAACTCCTCTGTGAGATCAGAAATGTAAAATTTCTGAAAACTGTGCAGCCATTTATGGGGGAGAGTATTACCCCCCCCCCCAATCTTTGAGAGAAGTTGAAATATTGGCAAGACTTTCTTTCTTATGATGCATAAACTTCCTTTATTACTTTGTTTGCTTCCCATAATCCCAAGACTTAAAAAACCTGAAGATCTTCCGCATTCTACAATATTTGGAAATCCTTTTTCCAGCATCACCTTAAGAGTGTTGCTTGCTTAGCCATCCAATCGGCGGCAGCAGCAATGTTGCAAAATTTCATTTAAAAAGCCTTCGTTCCTCGTTCCAAAAGAGAAAACATGTCATCGGATGGATTTTAACCCTCCCCTCAGAATTTCCCATTTTGCCATTTCTGGCCCATCTAAGTGTGAAAAATATTTTTCCTAGCTTTTTCTCATTGGCCTCTCACTGGCCGCTGGGGGCAAAATGAGACAGGATGTGCCTCTTGCCATGACAATACATATGACCTCCTCTCCAAATGTCCTGCATCACTGAGAGATACAATGCAGGCTACCTGTTGTGTAGGAAGGTGACATGTTTGTACAGCAGTTGCCTCTACCCCTGTTTGCACTCTACAGAATTCAACTAGAACCATAAGCAAGCAAATTGTATTGCTTGTGTTGACACCCATATTCATTCTCGACAGCCTGGGGGACCTTTGGGAGACTGAATGGACTGCAGTTATCAGAGACCTTGATTCATCCATGACCAGGTCTTTAGGCTCATAGAAAGCAATACCCCATGTCATAAAAGGTAAAGGTAAAGGGACCCCTGACCATTAGGTTCAGTCGTGACCGACTCTGGGGTTGCACGCTCATCTCGCATTATTGGCCGAGGGAGCCGGCGTATAGCTTCCAGGTCATGTGGCCAGCATGACAAAGCCGCTTCTGGCGAACCAGAGCAGCACACGGAAACGCCGTTTACCTTCCCACTGTAGCGGTTCCCATTTATCTACTTGCATTTTGATGTGCTTTCGAACTGCTAGGTTGGCAGGAGCTGGGACCGAGCAACGGGAGCTCAACCTGTCACAGGGATTTGAACCGCTGACCTTCTGATCGGCAAGCCCTAGGCTCAGTGGTTTAACCCACAGCGCCACCTGGGTCCCCATGTCATAGTGGGGGGTTTTTTATAAGGAAAAAACACTGGGGGTTACCAAAAAATAGCCTTTGGGAAACAGATAGAAGAGGCAGAAAGGGGGTGGGGGAGGAAGCAGGGGAAACATTATCATTGAAGTGCAGTGCTATGGAGGGTGCTTTTTATTTTATATTTATTAGGGGGTGGTTAATTTTAATAATATCAAACATACCAGATTTCACATTGTGTAAATCTCACGGATGAAGAATTAAAGACAAGCTTTTCTCAGCCCTATGGCATTGCGTAACTCCTTGATAATCACCTCTCTCTTTTATGTTCTCCATAACCCTTCAGTCGCCTTGAACAGATTCCTGGGTCTTTGAAACAGGGCAAAGGTATCAGTCAAAATTAATATTCGGTAGTCAACAAGTTATCATGGAACTCTTTAATATATACATCAATTAACAAATATGCTTGACAGTTAGTTGGCATTAAATCCAGCTAGAAAAACCAGGATGAAATCTCTTCCATATAAAAAGCATGGGGAAAATTTGTAAGAAGCTTTATACCTCCAAATTTCCAAAGGGAAATGAGGAAGAACAGGTTGTGAGGGTGGAATTTCCTCAGCCCTTCATTTTGTCCCATCTGTGCTTTGGGAGGAAAGTCGCTCTGGGCTCAGTGGATCTTACTTTTATGTAGAGCTTTATGACTGGACTGGGTTTTGCCTAGAGATCATGTCACCCTCAGATACACAATTATTTGTCTGCCTTCCAGAAACTGCCATAACTTACACTGAACCCTTATTATAGGTAGAGGGTGTGTGTGTGTGTGTGTGTGTGTGTGTGTGTGTGTGTTTTGCTCACAGCATAATTTGTGTTAAGTGTCGTAGGCTCCAATTCTTAGCCATTTTGCATGTGCAATGCTTTTAGGCCTTTTAGACTACTGGTGGAGAGCTTCTTGAGATTGACAAGATAATTCCAAGGCACTTAGAACTGGTTAAGGGATGTTATTTAGAGTCAGCTGGGGGAATGAATTTAGAAAGATGGAGAAAAGGAGAATATTAAAAGCTTTCTATAGCCTCAAATAGTGTATACCTCTTTGAGTTTTCTTACAATCAAGCATTGTGTACATTTAATGAAATAAGTAAGTACATTTTGATCGTTGCTTATTATTAACATGTGATATGGAACAATTTGATTAATAAGATGAAGCTTCTTGATTATTTAATTCTTCAGTGATTATTTGCAAACCTTTTTTACTGCAACTGTCTCTGATGTTTTATTGTCTCCGATGTAAAATAACTGCCAGAACCTCTTGCCCATCTTGATACAAGTTTCCGTTCACTTCTGTGCGTCAGAGTGATGGCAAAGAAATAATCAAAGATGGTCCCAAATGACTAACTGACATGCCGAAAATGTTGGCAGTCTGGCATATGATGGAAGTTTCAAACAACCAAGCCTCTGTTTCATACCCTATAAGATGTACGGGTTGTATAGAGTAGGGGTCTTTATGCAGCCAAGAAACGATATCACTAGGCACAAGGGAATTGCACGGTCTGCAGAAAAAGCATAAAAATAAAAATAGGAAAAAGAACCAGGGGCAGCTGCTTAGAAAAGCCATCCCACGAGGATGGAGCATGCTCAGTGAGCATGGAATGCTGGGAGCAGGAAACAGAAAGGCGGAGTCCTGGAAGTGGGTGTGGCTGACCGGAACCCTGAACAGGAGCATGCCACACCATGACATTTTCTTGCAGTCCCACTTAGGGTCATTATAACTATCATTTCAATCTGTCCCCAGTACTATTGCATGCCATGTGTCCAGATGACTCTACAGCTTTCTACCTGAGTTGGTGTGCGGAAACATAGAGTCGTGCCAGAGACTTATCTCCGAAATTAGATTATGAATTTAACAACTGTGTCCTTAGCTCGTGTTCTTGTGGCCTTCTCGTGTTCTTGTGTGCCTTCCGAGCCCGAGCCCCTAAACCCATTAAAGCCTAGGGATGCCTCCTTTCTTGCAAGTGCATTGATCTGCTTTTCCTCCTCCCTTGTGCTTTTCTCTCCTTCCCCAGCGTGGCCATCCTGATCTTTAATACTTCTCGGCGGTGCTTTGTTGTGGTGAAGCAGTTCCGTCCAGGTAATCCCCTTTCTTTGCTTTTAGTTCTTGCTCTCCAACGAAGCACAGCTTTTCAGAGGCTTTAGCAATAAAAGGCAGGTGGGCCTTTGAAAACCTGTGGTGTCATACTTTGTGATGGAGATGGGGGAAGATGCACTAGCTTCTCTGGTGAATTGTAGAATCATAGAATTGTAGCGTTGGAAGGGGATCCCAAGGGCCATCTATTCCAACCCCCTGCAATGCAGGAATCTTTTTTTTTATTATTTTTTTTAATTTATTATTTATACCCCGCCCATCTGGCCGGGTTCCCCCAGCCACTCTGGGCGGCTTCCAAGAAAACAGAAATTCTAAAATACAGAAATCCATCAAACATTAAAAGCTTCCCTAAACAGGGCTGCCTTGAGATGCCTTCTAAAGGTCTGGTAATTGTTGTTCTCTTTGACCTCTAGTGGGAGGGCATTCCACAGGGTGGGTGCCACTTTTGCTCAACGTGCGGCTCGAACCCATGACCCCACGATTAAGAGTCCCATGTTGTACCAACTGAGCTATCTCAGGGCAATAGGGTGCAGTACACTTACTTACAAACATGCTTTAGACTCCCTAGTCCCAACCATTTAGGCTTCGGAATGTGTGACCCACTAACGAAAGCAGCTGCCTTTTGCAGAGTGCTTGAGAGCTCAGTTGGTTAGAGCCTGGTGCTGATAATGCCAAGGTTGCAGGTTCAATCCCTGTATGGGACAGAGGCATATTCCTGCATTGCAGGGGGTTGGACTAGATGATCCTCAGTGCCCCTTCCAATTCTAGGAGTTTCCTTTTGCTTTGTTTTTATTCACCTGGGACACCTCTCCCTCCTCCTCAGCCCCCCCTTTTGCACCAACTCTTTTAAAAGGACCCCCACTCTTTGGACCAACTCCAATCCTTTCATGGCAGCCTATCTGTAGGTGTGACCTACCCCTTATCCCCACGGCATGGCAGATTTCATCTGCTTAATTTATATATTGCCAGGCTGCCATTAAAGGCTAAGAAGCAAGGCCGAAAAAAAAGGTGGCCTTCCTGAAACAAAGGCTGCTCGTCGCAGCAGCCTGCCTTTTGGCAGGCTGCACAGCAACATGGGCCGGATCAACCGTGCAGAATCCAGCGCTTTGTGTTTCCTTTGATGGTATTACATGGCTCTTAGCATTTCCTTTAGGAGAGTATTACTGCAACAGCTGTTTCTAGATTAATGCAAAAGGTCTATTGCAAATTCCACTCTGCAATCTGCACCGGGGGGGGGGGTGCTAGTATGTGCTCAAAAAGGGCTTTCTCAAACAAACACGCGTGCTTTTCATAACTCTGCCGAAACAGCAGCTGAGTTGACAGGCTGAAACGCTCGTCATTATGCACATGGTACATCATGTACAGCCCAACATCCCAGCGAGTATCAGTGAATCCTGTGAAATGTAGGCTGGCAAACGGATGTTGCCTTGAGACAGAAGTTGCTCCCAAAAGTAGAAGTAATGCTGGAGGGGGGCGGGGAGAGAGATCTTGCATGTATCTAACTTTGTAAAATGTGCAGGGTCTCCCCTGTTCTGCTAATTAGCACTAATTGGATGTCCGCACACAAACTTATTTTCAAACAACGCAGCGCAGTAAATGCACCAGGGACTCCGAAGTGCAACTGTAATAACATTGCATCTTATAATAAATACATAGATGCCGGAGGTGTTTGATCGGTGTGATGGCTTGACTATCACTTGTTAAGGAAAGGTGGTGAGTGCCAGAGTCTTACATTTTACCTTTCCCCTCCCCCCCCAGCTGTCTACATGTGTGAGATGGAGCGGCTCTGCCCTCAAGTCTTTGAACGTGAAAACCAGGGGAGCTGGTGCCCTCTGCCAGGTCACTTGCCTGCTTCAACAGGAGTGACCTATGAGCTCTGCGCTGGGATTGTAGACAAGCCAGAGCTCTCTTTGGAAGAGACAGCTTGCATGGAAGTCTTGGAAGAGTGCGGGTATGAGATTCCTGCAGCCAGCCTGAAGAGAATTACTTCGTGCAGGTAAGTCGATCTGGGCTTGGTGGTTTTCGGAGAGCAGCTGGCAGGGTAGGCCTTGATGAAATCAGACAAGCCGAACATACTGTTAGTGTGGGGATGTTAAGGATAGTAGGAAAGGATATTCGTCAGGGATGCTGGTGGCTACCCTCGAGTAACGACGCTCCACACCGTCGTGTCTTTAAGACTTTTATTGGTGCATACTTATTTACAGTGCGAGAGATAAGAGAAACATGACTGCTCAGTCTTCATCAGAATCTCGCAATGGCGCTTTCCGGCTACGCGCCCAGCAAAGTAGTTTGGGGACCCCAAAGCGCCACCCCTTGCTCCTACGGGAGCTGGCACGCCTCAAATCAGGCGTTGGGGGGAAAGGGCGCCTGTCCGATGCTCCTCCGCTGGCCATTTCCTGTATAGGAGCTCTTGGCTGCAGTCGCAGCTCTTGGATGCTGCCGGAGCCCTGTACCGACCTGCTCACTTCCTCCTGCCCTTCACTGGACCCGCTGCTGGAGCTCTGACTGGTTGAGGAGCTGGGCTTTATGATGGGGGGATGTTCTCTGTAACTCCGCCTCCTTACAGATATATTGAATAAGTATTATGCTTCCTTCACTCACGCTAGTAAGTGATGTAGCAGAGCAGATTCCCCTTAATATAGCTGGAAGCTAGTTTGCAGATTTGTTTGAATCTCTCAGTTAAGATTATTTCCTGGTGTCCCCTTTAATAAAGACACAAGAGTCTTTCTGAGTAAATTAACAAAAGGTTTACTCACATTTCAGTTCACGATTTGATCCCTGTAAGGCAGGCTTTACTTAGTAGTTACACAAAGAAACTGTGAGTTCATCTCATATGGAGACTGAACTCATGTGCTGCTGGCTGAGAGCCAGCAGACAGCAAAATTACATTAATAGAACAAAATGGCTGCAGGAGAGCAGCATGGCAGCAAAAGATCAACAAGCAAGTGAATACAGAACCAGAGACTGAGAAAATGGCTGTGTGACTTGGCTCTTTTATGGAGTCAGCCAGAGCCATGCCCATCTCCCAGGTCACATGCAGGGGGAGGATGCTCCAGACCAGTGGAAGAGGAAGTTACACTGACTGGATGTCCCCCTGCCTTTGTCTACTCTAGGGAAATAAGGAATGTAGCATTTGACTGTACCAATGGATTACATCCCACAGTTAGGTACTCTGACAACCCTTTGAGCCAGATCATGGGCTTGTGTTCTGTAATGCTCTCTACCAGCATCTCTGGTAGAGATCTTTCCCAGCCGCACTCCTGAGATCTTTCTCCCCCCCGCCCCGCCTTAATCTGGAGGTTTGAAAGATTATAGCCAAGGCCTGCCGGCTAACTCTGCTATGCCCCTTCTCCAGCCAGATAACAGCCATCAACAACCGCCATAAAACAAAATAGAAAGCTGGAGAAGGCAATAAAAGCTTTGTCCCTTCCTCAATAGTAGCCTGACAAGGGATGCCTTTACCTGCCTTCACCTGTTGCTTCACTTCCTTGGGGGTTGAAGAGGAGGTGGATTGCACAGGAGAGATAATATCTTTTCCTGCAATTAGTTTGTGGGGAAGTCTAACCATGCCCACCTAAGTTCCGGGCAAGTTATTTCCCCTTTTGTTTTTTTCTGCACAGTTACTCAGGGCTTAAATGTTATGTTTGACATGGGCCCACCACTGGAAATAATAGCTCCATCTTGTCCCACTCCCATAGAGCATGAGACTCTTAATCTCAGGGTTTCAGGTTCAAGCCCCACTCATGTGGGGCAAAAAGATTCCTGCATTGCAGGGGGTTGGACTAGATGACCCCCGTGGTCCCTTTCAACTCTATAGTTCTATGATGCTATGATCTCTCCACAGGATGTAAACATACATGACCGTGTCGTGCTGTTGTTGCATCGTGCATACAGTGGTGCCTCGCTAGACAAATTTAATTCGTTCCATGGGTCTTTTCTTATAACGAAAAATTCGTCTAGCAAATCCCATAGGAATGCCTTGATTTTTTTTTTGTTTTTTTTTTTTGCCCATAGGAACGCATTAATTGAATTTCAATGCATTCCTATGGGAAACTGCGATTCGCTAGACGAATTATTTGTAAAACGAATTCGTCTAGCGAGGCAACCTCCACTGGAAAAAACCTTTCGTTAAGCAGAAATTTCGTTAAGCAGGGCATTCGTTAAGCGAGGCACCACTGTATCTCTGCCAGCAGCACCCAGTGATGTTGAGCGGGCTTGGAGAAATAAACAGCATGATAAGGATAGCTCATTTGGTAGAGCACGAGACTCTTAATCTCAGAGTCATGGGTTCGAACCCCACGTTGGGCAAAATATTCCTACATTGCAGGGGGCTGGACCAGATGACCCTCGTGGTCCCTTCCAACTCTATGATTCTCAGTAGGTGGGGAAATGATGTGGGGGAAACTACCTGATATGGGGCATTTTTTTGGCACAGACACAATCACACTGTTGGATATATAAGAACTATTCATGTCTCCTTAACATCTGGTCATTTCTTCTATAGTATTATTATTATTATTATTATTATTATTATTATTATTATTATTATTATTAGCCCAAGACCTCTCCAGTCTTACCTCCTGTCCGAGTGGATTGCAAGAATGCAGTGCTGTACCAACAAATCATGCAGAGACACACTAGGCAGCCTCCTTAGAGAAAGTACACTGAGCACTTAGGAGAATTGCATTTTTAATTCATTTGTTCCACACAGCCCACTGGTGTGCCCCAGCAGATCATTTAGGAATTACTAGAGTGGATCATTTTCCAGCCCTTGGGGTGTTACATGCTGATTTAAATCAAAATTATAAGATGCAATTTGGGATACATTTTGTAATCCCAACTATTTTAGAAGGATTTTTTTTTAAAAAGCACATTGAAATTCCACCAGAACGAAGAGGGGAAACCAACTGTGTGTATGCAGAATGCGTCTAGTATTTGGAATTAAGGAAATGTCAAGAATTAAATAATCTAAAATGAAAATGTGCTCAGAGCCTTCTGCCTCCCCAGATTGCAGTTTTTTTTGGGGGGGGGGAGCATCTGTTCTCCTACTTGGAAATGCATGTCGAAATGTATGGAGAGTTGGGACTTTAAAAGAAAGGAAAACTTTATTTGCTTTTCCTCCTGACAACTCTATTGAAGTGGACACTGACATGCTTTAAGGAAGAAGAAGAAGAGGGGCGGGGGAACGGGGAATTAAATTCAGATCCACAGCTGTCAATCCTGGCAAATGTCATTTCCTGCTGGATTAAGGAGCTTTTGCTAGGGGGAGGAGAAGAGGAACAGAGGAGCTGTCTCTTACAACTCCTTGGAGCCAGATTATGTGATTCGTTTCCCAGATGAAAAGGTGCTTTCTTTGGTGTGAAAGACAGCCTGCAATCCTAGGCCTGCTTACTTAGGAATAATCCTCACTGGACTCAAGGGGGCTTACTTCTGAGTAAACAGGCTGGGAATTGCCCCGCTGCATTTGTATGAGCATTCCGTCAATGCCATTTGGAGGGGGGCTTGCTCTTTTGAGGCAAAGAGAGAAGAAGGAGGAGGAGGGGAGGAGGAGGAGAAGAGTTTAGATTTGATATCCCGCTTTATCACTACCCTAAGGAGACGCGGGTGGTGCTGTGGGTTAAACCACAGAGCCGAGGGCTTGCCGATCGGAAAGTTGGCAGTTTGAATCCCCATGACGCGGTGAGCTCCCGTTGCTTGGTCCCAGCTCCTGCCAACCTAGCAGTTCAAAAGCACAAAGTGCAAGTAGATAAATAGATAGCGCTCCGGCGGGAAGATAAACGGTGTTTCCGTGTGCTGCCCTGGTTCGCCAGAAGTGGCTTAGTCAGGTTGGCTACATGACCCGGAAGCTGTACGCCAGCTCCCTCGGCCAGTAAAGCGAGATGAGCGCCGCAACCCCAGAGTCATCCATGACTGGACCTAATGGTCAGGGGTCCCTTTACCTTTAAGGAGTCTCAAAGCAGCTAACATTCTCCTTTCCCTTCCTCCCCCAAAACAAACACTCTGTGAGGTGAGTGGGGCTGAGAGACTTCAGAGAATTGTGACTAGCCCAAGGTCACCCAGCAGCTGCATGTGGAGGAGTGGAGACCCGAACCCATTTCCCCAGATTATGAGTCTACCGGTCTTAACCACTATACCACACTGGTCCCTACAAAGATTGGGGATGGACAGAAGAAGCAACAAACCCCTTTGAGACTACACCAGTCACAGCCCCCTCCCCTTTTATGTGGACATTTGAGTTTTGCCTCCCTCTCTGCCAACACGCTAGGACTTGAAGGGTCATTTAAAGGGCAGAGTCTATGTTATGTGCTGCGTAGGGATGGCTGAACCGGTCACAGAATCAAAATAACAGATTTTTTGAGTTGGAAGAGGCCACAGGGGTCGTCTAGTCCCACCCCTGCAATGCAGGAATCTTTTACCCAACGTGGGACTCGAACCCATGACCCAGAGATTAAGAGTCTCCTGCTCTAATGGCCGAGTTATCCCTCAGGGTCAGTTCCTCGTTTTTTAAATCTTTAAAGTTCTCTTTGCCACATTTCCACATCAGTTTTGTGTTGATGATAATAATAATAATAATTAATAATAAAGTTTTCATGGAAAGTCATCACCATTTTAGTGCAATTTTCCCCGATATAATGTATATCTGTACACCGTTTTCACTAATATGGGGAATGGGGAGCAGAAAACAGTTTACTATCCAGAAGTTTCTTATCTAGCACATTTCCCAGTACATTCAAAGTGTTGGCGCTGACCTTTAAAGCCCTAAACGGCCTGAGTCCAGTATACCTGAAGGAGCGTCTCCACCCCCATCATCCTGGCGGTTCCCTCCCTGTGAGAAGCGAAGTTACAGGGAACCAGGCAGAGGGCCTTCTCGGTAGTGGCACCCGGCCTGTGGAATGCCCTCAAGGGGATACACAGCTTTTAAAAGACATCTGAAGGCAGCCCTGTATTGGGAAGTTTTCGATGTTTGACATTTTATTATGTTTTTATATGTGCTGCAAACTGCCCAGAGTTGCTGGGGATCCCAGCCAGATGTGTGGGGTGGTGGTATTATTATTATTATTATTATTATTATTATTATTATTATTATCATCATCATCATCATCATCATCATTATTGACATATTTGCCAATGGGACCTTTTAATGTTTTCCCATAAAAAATACAGTATACTGGCCATACCTGGGAGAGTTAATATTATCTCTTGCTGTACTCTCCATGGTAATCTTCACATAAATACAATTTTAACCTTACTGCTCTGGTTAATGGCCACAGTACAATGACGTGCTTTGTAATTAGAGGGAATCACCTGCCAGTACACCTGTCTGCAGATAGTATAATATAATATAATTTTGTGTCAATTGCTTCTATTCTTTGTGTGTGTGTTTTTCCTGCACCTGCTACTTATAACCTCAGAACTGTGTAAAGGTCCAAATCAATTACCTTGGGAAATTACCTTAATCGCTCATCAGCTTACCCATTGTGTGTGTGCACGGAATTGGCATGCAGTACAAAGAGCGTCGTGATTTTGGATTTGCTTATAAAAGCAGTATAATACGTTCCGCAAATGCCACATAGTGCATTTGCTTGAATTTCCTTTTATTGATGAATCAATTTGATAATTTGGCCGGAGGGTTTGTATGTTTAAAAGCACAGGGTGATCAATAAGTGTCCATTTTTGAACATGGATTCAGAAACGCAAGAGTAGATTATTTCACTAGAATAATGATTATTTATTATTTATTTATTAAATCTGTATAATGGCCTTCATCTGAAGATCACAGGGCATTTTGCAACGTAAAAATGCAAAATAAGAACTCAAAATAAATGAAATAATGGTTGACAAATAAACCTATTGCAACATATATCTGGATGGATGGAGAGAGAGAGAGAAAGAGAGAATATCTAACTTGAAAGAGTGGCAGAACTGTGGTGGATGAATTAGCAGCAACGTTTTGAACTGGAAGCCCCAAGACCGCGTGCTATAAGAGCATAAATACAGTGGTACCTCTGGTTGCGAACGGGATCCGTTCCGGAGGCCTGTTCGCAACCTGAAAAGGCCGCATCCTGAAGCGCCGCGTCTGCGCAGGCGCATGACCATAATTCGGTGCTTCTGCGCATGCGCAAAGCCCGATTTAGTGTTTCTGCGCATGCGCGCGCACCGAACCCAGAAGTAACCCGTTCCGGGACTTCCGGGTTTGGCTCGTTCGCAACATGAAAAGACGTATCCCGCAGCGAACGTAACAAGAGGTATGACTATATCAGTTTAGATCAGTTCAAAAGCCCATCTAGTAGCCAGTCTCAGGGAAAGGCCCATGGCAGCACCTCTGCAAATGTTACTCAACCTCTGGCTGGCATGACTAATAATCTTTAGCAGACATTTCCTCTATGAATTTGTCCCACCCAAGCTGGTGGGCATCGCCGCATCCAGTTACAATAAATTCCACACCTTTAAATCCTGCATTCCTTTTGTCTGTCCCGAATCTTCTTCAAACTAGTTTTGTTGAAGGACCCTAAGTTTCCGGTATTAAGAGATAGGGAGAAGATTTTTCTCCTTTTCCTTCGACACCATGCATAAGTTTATAAAACTTTTATCATCTCCTTCTTGGGTCACCAAGAACCCAAAAATAATGTATGCATTTCCCCGGAGGGAATTCCCTCTAACCACCAGATCATTCTGACCACCCTTCTCTGAACCAGAAACGCAGGGCTGCTCTGAGAATGGCAACCGTCTGCCTTCACCCAGCCAGCCGATTTCTTCATACAACTTACACAGTGACCCAACAACGGTTACACTATGTGTGTCCCTCCAGCACCTCTCTACGTCCAGGGTTGATAGAGGCAGGGAAACTTTCAGCTTCATGACATTAGTGCACAGGGTTGGCTTAGTTCCAAGACCGTATTCCTTCATAGGAACCTGCCTGGGTTCTGAGATCTTCAGAGAACCTTCTCCCGGTCCCACCACCCTCGGAGGCACGTTTGGTAGAGGGCCTTCTTGGTGGCTGCGCCCACTGGTGGAGAAAGAGGGGGGCAGGGGGAGCTCACCGACCCTGGCACAACGATCCCAGTGGGGTGCCATTGTGGCTCTCCCCCCGCACTGGGCGCCACGCCCCCCAGGATGCGTGCCGCGCCCTTGCGGCTCTCCACCCCTGGTGCCAGAGCATGAAGCTCCACCACTGGCTGCTCCCAGACTTTGGAACTCCCTCCCTAGAGAAGTTAGATGGAGCTCCTTCCTTTCTGTCCTTCTGCTAGCAAGTGAAGACCTTTCTATTCCAACAAACCATGGCAGTCAATTCCTAGAGGCTGAGGTCCCTTCTGCCCCCCCCCCAATGAAATATTTGAGGGGAGCCCCCAACTGATGGGCATTGCCATTCAAATGGTGTGCATGCGCCACGTCAGTCGATCAGTTATATTGCATGGGGCTTACCTGCCCGCCCCCCAATATGTTTATATTGTTGTTGTCCATGTTTCTAATGGATCTTTTTATGCTATTTCAATTCTCTTAGTGTTTAATTACATTTTCATGCTTTTCTGTGTTTCAGCTTGTTCTAGTATAGCTGTAAGCTGGATGGTAATAATAATAATTAATGATGATGATGATGATGATGATGATATACTACAGATTACAGAAGTGCAGGGCTGCCATTCAGCAACACCCTGTGTTTCTCACGCTGTGTCGTTCTGCTCTCAGTTGCGGAGTGCCCTTTATTTTGACAGGTGTCCATGTAAGGTTTCCTTAAATATATACTGGTTTCTCCCCCACACCTCCCTCTCTCACCCCTAAAGATCTGGTGTTGGCGTGACAGGATCAAAGCAGACCTTGTTTTACGCAGAGGTAACAGACGAGATGAAAGCCGGTGAAGGTGGAGGCCAGCCAGAAGAAGGGGAGCTGATTGAGGTGGTGGAAATACCTCTGCAGGACGGCATGAATTTTGCATTTGACGAAGCTCTCCCTAAAACCATGGGTTTCATCTTCAGCTTCATGTGGTTCCAGACCAACATTGTCCCAAAGCTGCTAGAAAAAGAATAACCATTACTGAGATTTACCGGAGGGGTGAGGTTGGGATTTTTAATTTTATTTTATTTTAAAAAAACGAAACAGCACAGCAAACCATTTATAAGATTTTTTTTCCCCTTCCTGAATGTATATTTTTCAGGAAAGAGTCGCAAAAATAGGAATGGAAATTAGGAAACTGCTGCTTTCTTTCCCCCCCACCCCGGGCAAAGCAGGAGTTAAGCATTTGACATCATTTGCAGCTGCAGACATAAGTCCTCCCCCACCATTGGCAGTGAATCTTGACAGCCATGAGTTCATTATTGACTGGTTGAACGTAACACTGGACAGCATAGAAGCTGCTAAAGCTGGGATAGCAGAATCCTAATTTGCTAGGACGTGCATTTCCAGCAGCAGCTGTTTGGGGAGGGCAATTTGGAATGACAAAACGGTGAGGAAGGGAAGGATTAAGCCCTTGCCTCTCCCCCCCCCCCGACCCGACCCCTGGCCTCTGTTTCATGCACTGCAAGAGGGTCTTTTATTCGTTTTTTAAAAGCTCCTTTGGATTACTCTACATATACATGCATGCAATGTGTAATTACGCCATGCAAACCCCGCTGGCGGGGAAAGCATATTAAAGGATAGAGCAATAACCACCACAGGCACCCCCTTGCACTCCTAAAGTTTGACTTTTAGAGTAAGAATTACTAGCCTTTCAGATGACGCGTGTAAGCACACACTTTTGCATAAGCCAATGATCTGGCTGTCCCTCCCAATTGGGAGGAGACCGGCACAGAGCTGTGACTCACACAGGGATACAACAAACAGCCCCCACAGAGAGAAGGAATTCTCCTATGTCTCTGCAAAGGGAGGTGATTGGCTGAGCCAGCCGCACTCCAGGGAGAGATGCAGTCAAGTGACCCACCCCCAGGGAAAGCTCATTGGAAGGAGGCTAGGGCGGAGCATGCTCTGTGGGCAGGTCCCCTGGCTTTGCTTTAAGGTACTGAATGGGTTTTGTTTTCTCACTGATGAGCCCTGGTCCAGTTTGGGAATTGCCGAGTCAAAGTTG
Source organism: Zootoca vivipara (assembly GCF_963506605.1). Taxonomy (NCBI): domain Eukaryota; kingdom Metazoa; phylum Chordata; class Lepidosauria; order Squamata; family Lacertidae; genus Zootoca; species Zootoca vivipara. The sequence goes on from NC_083276.1 coordinate 10,814,053, forward strand.
GCTGCTGCGGAGGGGACGAGTCCGGGGACCAGATATGGCTGGTGGTCTCTGTTTCGGCCAAGCCACACATACCTGCCACACACCCAACTTCATATGTGACATCAGTTAAGGACGGGGCTTTGCTAGCACCATAGATTGGCAGCACACACAACCTCCTCGAGCTTGACTTCCTAACCAGCTGGTCATTGGTTGCTTTGGAAGCCCGGCACAAGGCTCTCCGCAACCCCGGGGTGAACACTTCTCAAGTGCCAAGCACAGAACTTGCAGGACATGCTCAGCCCTCTGCAAGTTGCTTCTCACACACACACCCAAAATCAGCTGGTTTTGGGGTGCCTTTGAACTATGACAGATGTCAGTCAGCTGGAGTCACAGTGACATCATTTGATATACAGGCCATAGCTGCCAAGTCTCCCGTTTTCCCCAGGAAATCCCCATTTTTCCAGCTGTTCCTAGCTGAAAAAATGGATTTTTTTTTGTTTTTTCCCAGTCTATTCTGGCACGGCGGCCAATTTGGAATTGGGCGGAGCATGCTCAGAAGCGACTTTTGATGCTGCTCTGCCCAGTTCCAAAATGGCTGCAGTGCGACTTCTGGCGCAGCGGCCATTTTGGAACTGGGCAAAGCAGCATCAAAAGTCACTTCTGAGCATGCTCTGCCCAGTTCCAAAATGGCGACAGCGCTACTTCCGGTCTGCTATTTTCGGCCCGGTCCCTTATTTCTCTGACAGCAACTTGGCAGGTATGTGACAGGCATGTGTTCCCTCCCACCTATCAAAGTTGGCCCACAGGCATGGGAGAGATAAAATCTGGCCTTTGGACCAAGAAGGTCCCCCCAAGTCTGCTACAGAGGAGCCTCTCCTGGCACGTGTATTGTGTCCTCAAACTTGATTGTAAGTTGCACTGGCTTCTCTCTGGCTGCTCTGCCAGCTTAATTAGTAAAAAAACCAAATCAGTACACAGCATAAAATGGTGAAAAAGCAGAACACGGCTCAAAGCAACTTCCAGCATCAGCGACGATCTGCCCATCCAACCCAAAGCTGCAAACTCTGATTGGTAGTGATCCTCCGGTGTCTCGGGCAGGGGGGGCTTCTTCCCTATCATCTGCTGTGGTGATACTGTTGTGTACTGATTTGTTGTTTTATTGTATCTTTTTAAAACCTTAATTGGTAAGCCTATTTGAGAATTTGATTCACATTGAATATTTCTGTTACCTCGGACTTCTAAAGCAGGTGTGGGAACCTCTGGCTTCCAGATTTATCCCTGCCCTTTGGCCATGCTTGGAGGCCCAAAGATTAACCACCTCTGTTCTCATGGGATCTAGTTTTCTGATCCTGCTGCTCTTTTTAGAATTGGTCCGTATCACTGTCTAAATTTACTTCTAATCATCATTTTAATATTTGGTCATGGCGTTTTTAACGTTGCTGCTGCTGCTGCTGCTGCTGCTACTGCTTTAAATTCTGTTGTAAATGGCCTCGGTAACTGCAGCTATTATTTTCATCAGCAAGACTGCGTAGAAAGGCTTGGAAGTCTGTGAGCCCTCGTGCAATCGCAGAAGCTGGAGATCGCTTTAAGAGGCTATTTATCGTGTTGTTTTGTATATCGGTTCGATGTTGTCTTAAATCATGTCTTTTTTTAAAAAAAAAAATCTTAATTTGTTAGCCACTTTGATAATCTGATTCAGAGGCAAGAGCTGTCTAATAAATAAAAGAAAAATAAAGAGCGATGAAAGCAAAAGTGTTCTGGAATGGTGCATGATTCTGACAAATTAAATTGCATTACCTGTTCTCATTTCCAAGCGAAGTTGCTGGAATCCTCATGCTGATACAGCCTTCAGTGATGCTGTGAAATGTGACATGTGACATGTCGATGGAGAGCAAATCAGCCATCCCCCCGAAGAGCAGGGAATCTAAAATAGGAAATCTCCCCACCGCCACCTTAAATGTGCCGTTCCTCACAGTGTTAGCATTAATTACCATGGCAATGCTATCTGTGTCAGTGGGGCGATTTAAAATGCATGTTCCAAGGCAGCTAATCTCGGGAGATGCGCACATTCTGCAGCAGTGCTACTGATTTAAAGCCAGCCGGCTGTGAACATATTTGGGGGCCGATAGCGCTGCTGGCAGGCAGCGGCTTCGCACAAGACTCCCATCGGAGCTCACCACCACATGCCGGATCATATTTGCACCTGCAAACCTACCAAGAAAGCACTTTCTCTGTGGCGGCAAAGCTCTGGGCAAACAAATCCTTATCCACAGCCCTCGCTGCTGCTGATACCCTTGTGTGCAAAGGCTTCTGCAGCGCAAAGAGCGTTTTGCAACCCAGGGCCACCGAGGGTGATATAGTCGGGCAAGCTGGCTTCAGTGGACAGAGCAACAAGCTGCTCAGAATGAGGAGTTAGGCTGGAGTTGACAGCTGCAGAAGACCAGATTGCTCCTGAGGTCACCTGGTCCCTGTTGGGATGAAAGCTGCAGTACCCCCTCTGGCCTAAGGTGGCGGTGGCGCTGCAGCGCCACACAGCTAAGGCTTTAGGGCAGGCATCCCCAAACTTCGGCCCTCCAGATGTTTTGGACTACAATTCCCATCATCCCTGACCACTGGTCCTCTTAGCTAGGGATCATGGGAGTTGTAGGCCAAAACAGGGCAGTTTGGGGATGCCTGCTTTAGGGAGTGAATTGCCCAGGAAGCAAAAGGGAACCTGGACAGAGGATGCAGCTCTCAATGTGAGCGGTCTTTTTTGGGGGCGGCAGTTATTTCATGATCAAGGGGAGCTTACCTCTAAAAAATAAATCCGGGTGTGCAGATCAGGCGCTATAATGCTGCCCAGGAATTTATTTAGCTCAGTTAATGTGGAGCACAGCTGTGTGTTAAATGGTTGCAGTTCAAAAAGAAGTGGGACCAGTGAATAGATTTGCTCCTTTTGCCTGAGGGGTGAATGGGAAGAATAGACAACTATTACTATTTCCCCTTCCTCTTCTCTGTCATCTTTGCCGCCAGTCCATCCTTTATAAAAATGTTGAACAACAACAGGTTCTGGTCAATCCCAGGATGGTGAAGAACCATGGGTGAGCATTATTTGGGTTCCACCAGTCAACCAGCTACAATTCCCCCAACAGTAGCACTGCGTAGCGCACATAAATTGTGTAATTTTGTTGCAGCAGACAGCAAGGTGAGTTACATAGTTTTGGGCAGGAGAAGGACTGCAGCAAAACGGAAACAATACTGCATGCGAGAAATATGGGGCAGAAAAGGATGCCTTCTTACACCCTTATTGATGGTTATTTCTGGTCCAAAGGAGACACCGGGGACAGAAGGCCAAGATTAAAACCAGCAAAAGCAATTCACACCAGCAACATTTCTAACAAGCAAATCAGGGTTGCTGATTTTGTTGGGGACAGGGAGCAAGAAATCAAGACTAGAAAATAAAGATAGAAGGTGTGATTGGTTATTGCTAAATTCCAGAGACCTGTGTTTTATTAACCAAAAGTGGTGGTTTGGAAAGAGCTCATTGTTTAAGAAAGCAGAGACAAATCACGTTGTGCAAAAGAGGCACTTAGACACCTTTGCACACCGTTGTCTCAAATTAGCATTCTTTTTGGAAAGTGTAATTAGATCTAATTAGATTTGCATCTGCTGGGTTTGGGCAGCAGACCATGATGATCAAGGATCTCCAAGTCACATCTGTAAATAATTTTCCACCTTGCCTATTCTTCCACCTGCCACACATACAGCTTCAAGCTCTGAAGGTTCTTTTAATGCAGTAAACCTGTTGGGCAAAATCCTTTGGGGAGCTGGGGCACCATTGAAATGAATGGGAGCTACACCAATGGGGATATAAATGAGTGGGTTGTGCCCATTAGCTATATTCATTACTTTTTTTAATTAGTTATTCAAAATCTCCACATTGCACTTTATTTTGCATATCTAATCTAATCTGCTGATCACACGCCTGCCAGCCGTCATTCTTTAATAAGGGCAAATGTTTTTCCCATTCTAATTAGCATCCTAATTGGGCTCATCTTGAACTATGTTTAATATTTATGGCCTTGCCCTTGAAAATATGCATAGGTTTTATACATAGTTCATGGATGTTGCTTCCAGGTTGACTATACAAATTTATCCATAATTCCTTTTCCCGCCTTAGGACAAATCAGAATCAGAACACAATATTGCAACTTGAACATATCAGTTGTGGAATTCTGATTTTCCTCCTATAGAGATTTTTGATATTGTAGGGGCTTCTTTCTTTCTTTTAATGAAAAAGCCACACTAGTCCCCCAGGAAATTGTGAAGGTTAGCATACCCCCTTCATACTACAACTCCCATCAGCCCTAGCTAGCAGGACCAGTGGTCAGGGATGATGGGAGTTGTAGTCCAACAACAGCTGGAGACGCAAGTCTGAGAAACGCCGGCATAACCCAACGCAGAACTTTCAGCCATGCAAACCCGATCAGCTTTACTGACACCCAGGATTCCCACAGCCTGCGCTGCAGACGTTTATGCAAGGGTCAAATGCGAAAGGTGAGGGGAGAGTGGGCCTCCTTTTGCTGTCGTGAAAATGATCGAAAGCACTAATGTGTGTGTGTACATTCACGTGTGTATGTGTTTCACTGAGTATATAAGTCAGGCACAGATGTTTTGCTCCGTCAAGCTTCAAGAACCCACGATGCAAAGGGTCGACTCCCGCACGACCGCGTATACACGCAGCACCAGGAAATAATTACATAAATCGATTTAAACTGCAGAGGGCCAAAACGGCCCCTTCTTCTTGTTTCCAAATCGTTCTCCAGCAATGAGGAAGGCTGAGAGCCACCTTTGCCACCATTCATGCCAGTCTGGTAAGTGCTGCTGGTTTCTTTAAGGGTTTTGCAAAGGTTTCCAGAGGTTTAGAGGGTGTTCAGATGGTGTTCCCCACCATACACGATTTCATAGAATCATAGAGTTGGAAGAGACCACAAGGGCCATCCAGTCCAACCCCCTGCCAAGCAGGAAACACCATCAAAGCATTCTTGACATATGCCTGTCAAGCCTCTGCTTAAAGACCTCCAAAGGAGGAGACTCCACCACACTCCTTGGTAGCAAATTCCACTGCTGAGCAGCTCTTACTGTCAGGAAGTTCTTCCTAATGAGAAGTCTGCCTGAAACCCTGGAGAGCTATAGCTGCCAGTCTGTGTAGACAATGCTGAGCTGAATGAACGAGAAGGACTGGCAAACGGCCTGTCGCTCAGTGGGACAGAACATACTTCTGCATATAAAAGGGCTCTCCCTGCTTGCAATTCCAAGAAATGTATTCAGAAGCAGGTTGCCTCCTCCAACAGTGGAGGCACAGTACAGCTATTGTGGCGAAGACCCACCGGCCATGTTAGAAATTAGCCAGGCTCCGGGCACATTTTGCAACTGGCACCGTGTAGAGAACTCTGGATGCCAGGCTGGTGACTGGGGAAAGCAAAATGTCACTTGGAGAAGGATCTGAAATATTCTCCTTGAACCTCGAATTTGTTTTATCCTGGATTGTCTGATGTTTGAAGGTGTTGCAACCCACTTTGAGATTTGTTCTTTAAAATATAAAGTGGTGCAGAAATGAATCACAACAATGACAACGAAACTCCGCTGTAAAAACAAAACGGCGCCTAGACATTCCATTGTGGCGAACACAACATAGGTTCAAGGTACCCTATGGCGATTGGCTTATATATCTGAGTTTCTAACACTGGCCACTGGTAGACAAATCCATGGGTGATAAGGCTAAACTTCTTTTAATTTCATGTATATGTGCAGTACCTGGGAGTGTAACCCCCACATAAGTGGGGAGCTTGGAAGCAAAAGAAGAGGTCTGTAGTAGTGCAGGGCTTGCGGACCAGTGAACCTGCCTGATGCTATTGGCCTCCGGCTTCCATCATCTCTGATTATTGGCCATGCTAATAATAATAATAATAATAAATTTCTTATTTATACCCTGCCCATCTGGCTGGGTTTCCCCAGCCGCTCTGGATGGCATACAACACCTTAAAAATGGTAAAGCATTAGACCTTAGAATTTTCCCTTAACAGGGCTGCCTTTAAGTGTCTTCTAAAAGTCAGGTAGTTGTTTATTTCCTTGATATCTGATGGGAGGGTGTTCCACAGGGCAGGTGCCACTACCAAGAAGGCCCTCTGCCTGGTTCCCTGCAACCTCATTTCTCGCAGTGAGGGAACCGCCAGAAGGCCCTCGGAGGTGGACCTCAAGGTCTGGGCTGAACAATGGGGTTGGAGACATCCGCAGGTATTCTCAGTGCTTTCTTTCTGGGGGGATGCAGGGGTACACATACCCCTAAACTTTTTGTGAATTTTTGTACTTTTGTCCATTTACAGTGGTGCCTCGCTAGACGAATTTAATTCGTTCCACGGGTCTTTCCTTATAACGAAAAATTCGTCTAGCGAATCCCATAGGAATGCATTGAATTTTTTTGAATTTCAATTAATGCCCATAGGAACGCATTAATTGAATTTCAATGCATTCCTATGGGAAACCGCGATTCGCTAGACGAATTTTTTGTAAAACGAATTCGTCTAGCGAGGCAACCTCCGCTAGAAAAAAACCTTTCGTTAAGCGGACATTTCGTTAAGCAGGGCATTCGTTAAGCGAGGCATCACTGTACTGTATTTAATGTTCCCGATTTGAACTATAAAATGGTGATTTTCTTGAGTCAAAATTAGAGTACCCCTAAACATTTTTTTAAGAAAAAAAGCACTGATTATACTGAATTCAGAGTAGTGCGAGTATCAGAGGTGAGCTGTGTTTAGGTTTGCATATCGGTCTGAGAAACGCGGATTTTGTAATTCCACACTGAAATGCAGACCAAACAAAGTTCTCCCATCTGTAGATTCAGGGCATCTCAAGATCACCACTGGGGCAGGCTCAGTGATATGGAGTCGGATGGCGACTTATAGATTGCCAAAGGGGGGGTGCACCCCTCTCCAAAAAGAAGATGATGCAGATTTTCATGCACTGACTTGTATGTAGCCTTGAAAATCTAGGCGCTATTACTAGAATTTAAATAGAGAGATAACATAACTCACCATAGCAGCAAACTTGCCTGCTCGCTCAGTCTGCAGCCTAGGTGGTGACGGTTAATAGTTCTTCCTGCTCTCCTTCCTTATGGCTTGGAACGGAGAGGCTTTCAAATAGGGGAAACCTTCACATAGAGTGGGGCTGTCTTCTGATAACCCTTAAAGGAGGAAAACGCCTTCTGTTAAGGAAGCCCCAGGCCACTCTGATACAGAATCGCCACTGTGGGCTATCATGCCTCCAAAAATACACCCGCGACACACCCAGCAATAAAATCTGTCGAAAACAGCACACCTGGTGCTGTCTGCAATCTTCTTCCAAACAGTTGGCAGGTGTGAATTGGCCACTGCAAGGTCACGTCCTGCAAGCCGGTTCCCTTACTTACAATGAAGAATAAACCAGCCTTGCTAAGATACACAGACCACGGCTTTTCTTCTTTACTGTACTTTCCCCCTTTCGTTTTCTAAATTGCAGGAGAAGGATAGAACTACTCGCCTCTCCATTGGTTGTTTAAAAAAAATATTTATGCCCTGCCTTTCCGTGCCAAATGTCATCCAGGTTTTAAAAGGGCAAAAATCAATCGACAATAATAATAAATCCAAGTAAAGCAAACAGAATCAGAGGATCAGTTGCGCAACAGAAGAGGCTTGTAGCGGGGAGAACGTGATAGGGAGATTTTCTGTCTGGTTTCTTAAAAATAATAATCTGTAGCATCTAGAAGGGAGATCAGGAACGAAATTCTTCAGGATTCCCCATTTATCCTGATTAAAACCAACCCCCTCCCCACACTTGTTATTTGCCCCATGGTGGGGGGGGGGATACCTTATAAACTTTGAACAACAGCAGAAATGCCAGCTGTGGTGAGGCTGTTGGTTTTAATTGGAAAACACAGAATCCCAGAATTGTAGAGTTGGAAGGGACACCAAGGGTCATGTAGTCCAACCTCCTGCAATGCAGAAATCTCAGCTAGATCATACATGACTGATGGCCCTCCAACCTCTGCTTGAAAACCTCCAAGCAAGGAGAGTCCGCCACCTCTGTTCCACTGTCAAGCAGCTCTTACAGTTGGAAAGTTCTTCCCGATGTTTAGTCAGAATTTCCTTTCTTGCAACTTCAAGCCATTGGTTCGAGTCCTACCCCTCTGAGCAGGAGAAAACAAGCTTGCTCCATCCGACTAAACGCCAGGAAGAGTCACTTAGCTATGGACACCTAATTGGTCCACAAGCCCTGGCCAGAGTTGACCGAGAGCTTCCTGGTCTTCTACGCTTGCTCTAGACTTCATGAGGACTAGCTTCCTTCTGCTTGCTCCCTACTTGCAATGTTGCTTTCCTGCTGGCCTCCCTCAAAATACGCCTGCAGTCCACTTGGAGGCTGTATGGCTTCTTCCCGCCCCACCCTGCCACCTCCTGTCCCCCTGCCATCTCACGCCACAGCAAAGGCTTCCCAGGTGGGAGGAGCCACCTGCCGCCCCCCAGAGCGAGTTTTGCCCCTTGACTCCTGAGCAGGTGTGCTGCCATGGCAAACGCCGCTTTTGGCACCCGAGCCAGTTGTAGTTTTTTTTCCCAGTGGGGGGGGAGGGGTGCCCTTTGTCGACATCCTTCAGTTGCTTTGAACCCGAGAGCGGCTGCTGTGCCAAATTCTCCCTGGGAAAGGGAGCGTTCCAACTGACTCTCTCTCTCTCCAGAAGCTGCAGCTGTTCCACCTGCTCCTGCTCCTGTGAGGCAAGAGGGACGGGTCCTGAGCTCCCATAGAATTGCAGATGAACTTGGCAGAAGGACACAGCCTCGCAAGATGTACCGGTAGGCAGCAGCAGCAGCAACAAACACATGCTCCAAGCTGGGGGCGATTCAGAGGCTCATCAATGGGGGAAGAAGCCAAAGGCTTGGGCAGGCCAAGTCCGTCCGTCCCCAGCCCCTGCCAACGCAAACACTTCTCCTCCCATCCCCAGACCACTCGAAATGTCCCTATTTAGGAGTTACTGGAATATCAGTCCCCACTATTATTCCTTAACTATGCATTATAATTCATAGTACAAACACCCGATCTCTAACAATATCCATGAAAGTAAATGCATCTCTACAGTGGTACCTTGGTTCCCAAACGGCTTGGCTCCTGAGCAAATTGGCTCCCGGACACCACAAACCAGGAAGTGAGTATTCCAGTTTGCGAACGTTTTTCGGAAGCCGAATGTCCGACGTGGCTTCCGCGGCTTCCGCTTGAGTGCAGGAAGCTCCTGCAACCAATCGGAAGCCGCGCCTTGGTTTTCGAATGGTTCCGGGAGTTGAACGGATTCTCGGAATGGATTAAGTTCGAAAACCAAGCTACCACTGTAGTTGCATCTGAGATGAGCAGATAATAACTTGTGTTAGGAAACTCTTATTTCTCAGGGGTTGAGCTGCAGAGTTCACTGCTAGATAGACATGGTGTATAATCTGATGATAACTTTGCTCGGTATGTATTGCACATTATTATTATTATTTCCTACCCTCCAAGTGTCCCTATTTTCAAGGGACAGTCCCTGATTTACAGAAGCCACCCTGGTTTCTGATTTGATCCCAGAATGCCCCGCTTTCCCTTAAAGGTAAAGGGACCCCTGACCATTAGGTCCAGTTGTGGACGACTCTGGGGTTGCGGAGCTCATCTCGCTTTACTGGCTGAGGGAGCCGGCGTACAGCTTCTGGATCATGTGGCCAGCATGACTAAGCTGCTTCTGGCGAACCAGAGCAGCGCACGGAAATGCCGTTTACCTCCCCACCGGAGCGGTACCTATTTATCTACTTGCACTTTGAACTGCTTTCGAACTGCTAGGTTGGCAGGAGCAGGGACCGAGCAACGGGAGCTCGCCCCCTCGTAGGGATTCGAACCACCGATGTTCTGATCGGCAAGCCCTAGGCTCTGTATTTTCATCAGGGAAATGTTGGAGGATCTGGAGTTATGCAACCTCCAAGCCAAGGAGATAAGTAATTATACAACCTTTAGAAGACATCTGAAAGCAGCCCTGTATTGGGAAGTTTATTTTAATGTTCAACGGTTTATTATGTTTTTATAGATGTTGGAAGCCACCCAGAGTGGCTGGCACAACCCTGTCAGGTGGGTGGGGTATAAATAATAAAATCACCATCACCATCATCATTATGTAATAAGACGTCCCAATTTTCATCAGAGAAATGTTGGAGGTCATGAAAGGATGATAGACCAGATGGACCTTTGGTTTGGTCCAGCCAGTCTCTTCTTATGCTCACCTGGCTACCTGACACAACAGAGGAGGAGAGAGAACTTGGGCTGGCAAAAGGAGGAGGAGGAGGAGGAGGAGGAGGAGGAGGAGGAGGAGGAGGAGGAGGAGGAGGAGGAGGAGGAGGAGGAGGAGTTTGGATTTGATATCCCACTTAATCACTGCCCTAAGGAGTCTCAAAGCAGCTAACATTCTCCTTTCCCTTCCTCCCCCACAACAAACACTCTGTGAGGTGGGTGGGGCTGAGAGGCTTCAAAGAAGTGTGACTAGCCCAAGGTCACCCAGCAGCTGCATGTGGAGGAGCGGGGACGCGAACCCGGTTCCCCAGATTACGAGTCTACCGCTCTTAACCACTACACCACACTGGCTGGTGGAAGTGGAAGAGCTTCTTTTGAGATTGCCAGTGTCTGTGGTGGGAAAAGTGAACATTTGTTCTCCTATTTTATTCTCCTTTCGTTATTTCTTTTTTAAAAAATTGCATTGTTTGATCTGGCTCCCTTTATTGGCTCTTCGTGGCCTGGCTGCTGTTGTGTTTTTTAAAAAACTCCATCTTGCTTGCGTGGCTGTCAGCCTTGATTCGTAGCAACATTTATTTAATAAGTGGGGGGAATAACAACCGGCCAGGGGAAAGAGGAGATTTAAAGCTGCCCTGATGCCAGGTGGCGATTCGTGGCTTATCCTGGTGCCTGGCCCTTTGTCCGACCTCAAAATGGATCGGCAAAGCTTTTTAATTCAAGTCTGTAAGCGGGATGATCAGCGGTCTACTTAGTTAGCCTGTGGCTTCCACGGTAGCAGTCTGCCGTGCAGTGAGATATCATCCGAAAGGCCAAACCGTCTTAGGAGAGATAAAGAAATTGAGATGCTAGCATAACCTTCTAATAGCCCTCTGAATATCTCGCATCTCGCTGTGCTTTGTGGCACAGCCCTGGGAGTCTACTGTGTGTCGTCAGACCTAGGCTGCATAGACACCCTGCATTTAAAGCACACCCGCATCCCATAAAAGATTGTTGGGAACTGTAGTTTGCCTTCCCCCCAAAAGAACTACAATTCCCAGCACCCTTAGCAAAGTACCATTCCCAGGATTCATTGGGGAATATGACCGTGTGGAAAAAGCTGACAACTGGACAATGGAAATGGATTCTACAAGCCCTAACTGTGGCCAAGAGACCAATATTGATGAATTGGGAGAATAAAGATAAGATCCCCTTTAATCAACACGAATCGTAGAGTTGGACAGGATCCCGGGGGTCATCTAGTCCAAACCCCCACAATGCAGGAATCTCAAATAAAGCATCCATGACAGACCCCCACCCCACCCCCCAAAAAACCTCTGCTTAAAACATGAGAAAACTCGCAACTTAGAAACCGATTGCCTATAGAAGTAGACTTGTTTGGATAAATATATTGACGTTTGGAACAAGTTTATACAGAATATAGTTGTTTTCTATTTATCATATATGTATTAGGACAATAATGTGTGTGTTTGTAGCTGATTATAATCATTGTATTATACTATATTTGTCTTTCTTGTATTTTTTGTACTTTCCTCTCTCTTTTTCTCCCCCCCTCCCTTTGTTTTCTATAACTGACATTATTTTAATAAAATATTAATAATAATATTAAAGGTTTTGTTGGGGTGTGGGGATATACCTTTAATGTTTAATTGTCTAGTGCGTACACAGTCACTGATTGCTACTGAGCAACACACACACACACACACACACACACACACACACACACACCTGCTTCGTTTCATTCGAGGAGTGTCTTCTGTCCAGAAATCTGCAAACTCTTCTCCTGCATCCCAGAGTGGTTTGCTCCCAGGAGTTCTTAACCCAGGGTATTTCTGAATGTATAGCTCTAAGGAGCTACTTGCCTGCTAATCAATACCTGCTTGGACCCTGACATCTTCCTCAGGTCCCTTTGCCACATTCCCTTACCTGTAACAGCAAGGCGGGTGGTTACTAAGGGGAAGCCTTTTTTGTGGTGGCACCCTGATGATGCAATGCCCTCCCAAGCAAGACTCATCTTGTGCCTTTTGGCTGCAGGAGAAGACTTAGAATCATAGAATCATAGAGTTGGAAGAGACCACAAGGGCCATCCAGTCCAACCCCCTGCCAAGCAGGAAACACCATCAAAGCATTCTTGACATATGCCCGTCAAGCCTCTGCTTAAAGACCTCCAAAGAAGGAGACTCCACCACACTTCTTGGCAGCAAATTCCACTGTCGAACAGCTCTTACTGTCAGGAAGTTCTTCCTAATGTTTAGGTGGAATCTTCTTTCTTGAAGTTTGAATCCATTGCTCCGTGTCCGCCTCTCTGGAGCAGACTTAAAATAAGTAAAAAAATTCTGCCAGGCTATATATCACCTCCAATATCTGAATACCGCTTTGGAGAGCGATGTTGTGTTCCTGTCCTCCTTGCAGGCTTCCCACAGGTATCTGGTTGGCCACTGTCAGAGGAGGATGCTAGACTAGATGGACTCATAGCTGCCAAGTTATCCCTTTTTTTAAGGGATTTTCCCTTATGCTGAATAGGCTTCCTCGCGAGAAAAGGAAAAACTTGGCAGCTATGGATGGACTATTGGTCTGATCCAGCAGCCAGGTTTTTCTGGGCTTCCCATTGTTGAGAGGAATAGCAGGACCTTTGTGTCCCGTCCCCCCCAGCTTCATAGAATCACAGAGTTGTAGAGTTGGAAGGGACCAGCTTGCTGCAACCCAGGAATCTTTCACCCAACGTGGGGCTTGAACCCGTGTCACCTCTGGTGGGGGTCTCTTCCCCCAACGCTCCCTTCTGGCCATGCCCCGTGATTCCGTTCAATGTCACGTCCAGGCCTGGAAAGTGAGTGGGAGTTCTGGGTCCCGAGCATCCCTGCTTCGAGGTTTTAAGCACAATAATCTCACGTGTCACTTATAATTGGCTTAACCGCCATTACATTTTTCTTTTCTTTTCAACTCTCGGTGTTTTGAACAAAGGCCGCAGAGGGAAAGATAGTCGAGGTTCCTCGGCTCCATGAAAGCCGGAGAAGGGAGCGCATCTTTGCACAAATCATTCTTTTTTTTTCCTGATGTTGAAGCGCCTCTTTGTCTCTGCCTCTATGCAGAGGTCTGCCAATAGCATTGCCTATGGCTCACACGTACATATAAATTTTAAAAGGACTCTGTAACGTGACACTGGTTCAGCAGGAATTAGAATCAATGGATGCCATCTGGGCAGGTTAAGGCTGCCTCTCTCCCTCTTTTTGAGTCGACCCCTTTTATTCGAGTTCACAAAAGTGTAACGGCCCCTTTGTAGGCAACTTGGGGGCATCCTGATCCATTGCACCTGCAGTAGCAGCAGCAGCATCTGATAAAGCCCTGGCTGGACCAAGGTATTCAGTATCATAAAGTGATACAGTACTTAGCACATCCGCCGGCCATCTGTATGCAGATTAGCAAGGGCTCCTATCAGATTAGCCATTGCAAATATCCTGTAATTTTAGCATGCTTGCATGTACACAGAAACCAGCATTTCCCAGCTGACTTTGATGCACACATCTGAAATTTGAAGGTGGGATTTGGGGGCGGGCGGGGGGAGGGACGGCCGGAAATGCATTCCGTGTGAGCTTAATCAGCCCTTCTTAATTATGGGTTTTGTCTTTCATCCCTGGCTAATTTTTTTGCATCGCCCTTGCAGAATTAAACTGCTAATATGCTTATGGATTTTATCTGGTCTGCGGTAGTAATGCCGGGCTTGTTTTTGCAATATTCCTTTTATTTTATTTTAAAAAAATCACACTGGCTCTCAATTCCCTGAAAGTTACCCTCCGCTGACTATTTAATATTTTATTTTAAATCATCTGTGGGTGATGTGCACTGCCTTTCTCCATTCTGTCTCCTGGAGACCCAAAATGCTCAGTGCTGCATTGCTAAGCGCCGAGAGCATTTCCCATAAATGCGCCTTATTAAACCAGTCTGAATTCTGGTCCTAAGAAAGCTGCTTATCTCTTTCTTGAGGCTTAGACAACTCAAATGCCTTTTAATTATTAAAGGAACTGAATGATTGCTTGCTCCAAACCAAAATAAGTCACCGGCGGAGGAGGGGGCAGGCGGATGAGTGGCACTACTGCCCTTGGAGCTTTTTCTTTTTGAAACACGAGTTAATGTCCTAACGCTGCGCAAATAGTAAGTTGTTGCTTTCTTCTGGTTGTTGCTGGGCAGGAAGAAATGGCACTTCTTTAAAATTAACTGGGAGGCGGTGGCAGGGGGTTCCCAACCTTTCTTTCTTTTTTTCTTTTTTTGGCCCCAGAGGCTAATTTGGAAATTGGGGCAGGGGGGAGAGTATTGTGGGCATGACGAAATGCCCATTTCACAGAAGCAAATTGTGATGCTGAGAACCTCTCGGCCCACAAGAAACAGGAGAACGCCTACAGCAACACTCACCCAAAGGATTTGCTCAGGAGATTTAGGACCAGAGTTTTCCTTCTCCTAGATGGGATGGTTGACAAGTCCCCATCTGCCCCTCACTTCCCTCTACAGCACATGCAGAAACCGCCTTCTTGACTGCTGGACCCACTCTTGGTCTTGTCTGCTCAATCCTCCAGAGTCTGTCTTTGCATGCAGGGGCAGAGGAGAAGGAGAAGGGGAAGAAGGAGAAGAGGAGGAGGAGGAGGAGGAGGAGGAGTTTGGATTTGATATCCCGCTTTATCACTACCTGAAGGAGTCTCAAAGCGGCTAACATTCTCCTTTCCCTTCCTCCCCCACAACAAACACTCTGTGAGGTGGGTGGGGCTGAGAGACTTCAGAGAAGTGTGACTAGCCTGAGGTCACCCAGCAGTTGCATGTGGAGGAGCGGAGACGCGAACCCGGTTCCCCATCAGATCGCATTCGTCTTGCGAAAAATTCGCCTTGCAGGGCATTCGTCTTGTGAGGTACCACTGTACTGCTACGGCGGGAAGATAAACGGTGTTTCCGTGTGCTGCTCTGGTTCGCCAGAAGCGGCTTAGTCAGGTTGGCTACATGACCCGGAAGCTGTACGCCGGCTCCCTCGGCCAGTAAAGCGAGATGAGCACCGCAACCCCAGAGTCGTCCGCGACTGGACCTAATGGTCAGGGGGCCCTTTACCTTTAAGGAGTCTCAAAGCAGCTAACATTCTCCTTTCCCTTCCTCCCCCACAACCCACACCCTGTGAGGTGAGTGGGGCTGAGAGACTTCAGAGAGAAGTGTGACTAGCCCAAGGTCACCCAGCAGCTGCATGTGGAGGAGCGGAGATGCGAACCCGGTTCCCCAGATTACGAGTCTACTGCTCTTAACCACTACACCACACTGTCTCAGAGGGTTTGGGACCCATCAGCGCCCCTCACCTGGTTTAGCCAGCTAGTCAAATCTGTTCCTGGGGTGTGGCCGTTGTCAGATGCTGCTGCCAACTTCTAGGAACCACAGGTGAGAGCTGAGTGCAGAGCGGGGACCAAAAGTGCACAAACTAGCCCAGAAGGAGCACAACGTGTCCCCCACCAAAGGTACGACCCTTCCCCTGAAACCCCATGCACCCGGAGAACAAGTGAGTGCAACATACATAATCAGCTAAACATTTTCACGAGAGATAGCACACGCACACACACAAATCACCGAAAGGGAGAGAAACATTGTCATTACTTGAATTAAAAATTGTGTCAGCTCATCTGTCAACATACCTATGTAAATGAAGCGGTGGCATGACATCACATGAGATGCTGTTGATGAGGGAACGGATTTGCTTCATTTCCCTCGCCCCCAGTTTGCAGACTGAGATTTTACCCAAATTCAATCTGCTTCCCAAATCCGACCTAGTGCGCTCATGTAATCCTGAAGGATCCTGACATTCAAGGCAATCATTTCACTTACAAGCTGGCGTGTTCTTGGAGCCAAGAAGGGTTGGCCTGCCATGTGGCTCTGGGCAGCAGAAAATAACAGAGAATGCCCTTCTTCATTGCCAATATTATATAGACATTCGAACCAGGTTTATCCAACCCATCTTTATAAGTTTCCTGGGCGTTCAGAACAACACAACATCTCCCTATTACTACAGGACGAGAGCCCAGCAGTCGCCAGATTTTTCACTGCCCTGATAGATATCCGATGAACAATGGTCTATGCTACAATTCAATCCTAAACTATAGGCCCATATTGTTGGATCTGCACTTCTGAAGCCCACCCCATATAGCTGTGTTAACTGATCTTTTAATTTTTCTTATAAAATTTTACTCACACATTATCTACGCTTAATTAAGTATTCTATAGAATCATAGAATCATAGAGTTGGAAGAAACCACAAGGGCCATCCAGTCCAACCCCCTGCCAAGCAGGAAACACCACCAGAGCATTCTTGACATATGCCTGTCAAGCCTCTGCTTAAAGACCTCCAAAGAAGGAGACTCCACCACACTCCTTGGTAGCAAATTCCACTGCCGAACAGCTCTTACTGTCAGGAAGTTCTTCCTAATGTTTAGGTGGAATCTTCTTTCTTGAAGTTTGAATCCATTGCTCCGTGTCCGCTTCTCTGGAGCAGCAGAAAACAATCTTTCTCCCTCCTCCATATGACATCCTTTCATATATTTGAACATGGCTATCATATCACCCCTTAACCTTCTCTTCTCCAGGCTAAACATACCCAGCTCCCTAAGCCGTTCCTCATAAGGCATCGTTTAAATCTACATTTGGTTCTTGCTCCCATTTATTTAATAATTATTCACTTAGATGCATACTGTTATGCTATTTATTTATGGTAGATGTTTTTGCTTATGCTGGTCTATGACCGTAATAAACTAAAAGTAAAGGGTTGGCCTGGGATTTCCCACCCACCCCCTTCATTTTATCCCCCCCCCCACTTCAGACTAGAAATGATCTGAAGGGAAGCAGGCAACTCCAAGAGGCCTTACGAGACAACCAGGCCCAGGAGGCATTTGCTGGAAGTGGTGGGTGTTTCTTGTCACATCTGCCATCTCAAGTGCTGCATTTGACAGGAGAAACTGTGGAAGCTCAAAAGCAAAAACCGCAAGAGAGCCTGGACTCGACTGACTTGACTTTGTTTATTTCAAGGAGGCTGCTGCCGCCGCCGCCATCAATTTCTTATTAGCCCAGAAATCTGATGCAGGAGAGCAGGGGAGTCGAAGTTAGATGGAAGGGGGGAAAGGAGAGCACAAAATATGGTCTGAAGCTCAACATAAAAAAAACCAAGATCATGGCCACTGGTCCCATCACCTCCTGGCAATTAGAAGGGGAAGAAATGGAGGCAGTAAGAGATTTTACTTTCTTGGGTTCCATGATCACTGCAGATGGTGACAGCAGTCACGAAATTAAAAGACGCCTGCTTCTTGGGAGAAAAGCTATGACAAACCTAGACAGCATCTTAAAAAGCAGAGACATCACTTTGCCGACAAAGGTCTGTATAGTTAAAGCTATGGTTTTCCCAGTAGTGATGTATGGAAGTGAGAGCTGGACTATAAAGAAGGCTGATCGCCGAAGAATTGATGCTTTTGAATTACGGTGCTGGAGGAAACTCTTGAGAGTCCCATGGACTGCAAGATCAAATCTATCCATTCTTAAGGAGATCAGCCCTGAGTGCCCACTGGTAAGACAGATCCTGAAGCTGAGGCTCCAATACTTTGGCCACTTCATGAGAAGAGAAGACTCCCTAGAAAAGACCCTGTTGTTGGGAAAGATGGAGGGCACAAGGAGAAGGGGACGACAGAGGACGAGATGGTTGGACAGTGTTATTGAAGCTACTAATATGAGTTTGACCAAACTGCGGGAGGCGGTGCAAGACAGGAGTGCCTGGCGTGCTATGGTCCATGGGGTCATGAAGAGTCGGACACGACTAAACAACAATGCACTTTGGTGAAAATTGCCACATGTCTTAGGTACGGCTGCCATCTTTTTCTTGTTTTCGTTCCTGACAGAGCCCTGTGACGACGCTCCTTTCTTTTTGCCTCTCTTTTAACTTGTGGCAAGGGGGTAGGTTTGAAAAGAGCATTTTTTGCCAGGGGAGGTTTAACAACCCTTGGGATCTGGTGCTGTTACCGAAGGAAAAATCGGGTATGAAATGAAATGCATCTTTGAAAGTCCAAGAGAATTCAAAAGGCGCAGTTTTGTCTAGCATGGTAATTGCCCAGCAATAGGGGGGTGGTTGGATTTCTGCCTGTTTCCAAAGTGATCAGAGAGAGAGAGGAGCCCTGACAGAAAATTAAGCCTTCCCCTAATGTTTATTTTTTAAAGTATTTGTGGTTATTGCTTTGGGACAGATAAAAGGAAGCACTTCTCCACACAGTGCATAGTTAAACTTTGGAACTCGCTCCTAAAGGAGGCATACCTGCCAAGTTCCTCTCTGAAAAACAAGGGACCGGACCGAAATTAGCATACCGAAAGTAGCACAGCGGCCATTTTGGAACTGGGTGGAGCATGCTCAGAAGCGACTTTTGATGCTGCTGTGCCCAGTTCCAAAATGGGTGCCACACCAGAAGTCGCGCTGCAGCCATTTTGGAACTGGGCAGAGCAGCAGCAAAAGTCGCGTCTGAGCATGCTCCGCCCAGTTCCAAAATGGCTGCCGCACCAGAATAAACCGGGGAAAAACAAAAAAATCAATTTTTTCGGCTGAGAACAGCTGGAAAAACGGGGGTTTCCCAGAGAAAACGGGAGACTTGGCAGCTATGACAGGAGGCAGTGACGGCCACGAAAAGGAACGGATTTAAAATAGGGCAAATTGATAGAGGATAAGTCTACCAATGGCTACTACTAGGACCGGCCCAATACATTTTGGTACCTGAGGTGAATTACAAAATGCCTCCCCACAACTAGGAAAGAAGGGGTATGTGAGCATCTACACCAGGAACGAGGGGGGAATAAAGGTCCGCACCAGGAACAAGCAGGGGATACAGACAGGGGCAGCCCAAGACCTTTTGGTGCCTGAGGCAAGATGTGCCACTGATGCTTCCCGCCTGCCCCCCCCCACTTATCTGGGCCCATGCTCTGGAGGGGGAGGTGTGGGAGAAGCATGCCACCCGAGGCAGGTTGCCTCCGGTCCCCTTATTGGCGGACTGGCCATGCTAGGGCAAAAAGCTAGCTTATGGGATGCAGGGCAGACGACATGGCACACCTTGAAGGTCACTTTCCACCCCTTAGAATTGGCCACCTGAGGCAGCGGCCTCACTCTGCCTCATGGTAGGGCCGGCCCTGGCCACTAACCAGAATGGCTTTGCTCTGCTTCCAGGGTGAGAGGCAGTAATGCTTCTGAATACCAGATTGTGGAAACCAAAAACAGGGGGGGTGGGAATCCTCCTGTGCTCAGATCCTCCTTGCTTCTCATTGAGGTATCTGGGTGGTGGTCTAGATTGGTCTGATCCAGCAGGGCTTTTCTGATGCCCTTATTGTGCGCTAAGAGACTCTCTGGTATATCATGATTCCTGTGCCATATGATGTTCTGTGACAAGCTACGCCCTGGCACCCTGCCACAACCGGGGCAGCTCAAAGTGCTTTGATGACAGCATATCAATAAATGATCATCTTCTGCACACGGGTCATTTCTAGCTAGGGATGCAGGAGAAATTCGGTTCGGTTTGCATTTAAAGGTGAACCGGCCTAATTCCTGCTTTTCCCAAAAACGACACAGGAACCAAAGCACAGCTGTCCTTCGGCATCTGCAATGTTGTGCAATGCAGTTATTTGAATGAAGGTGCTCATAAGGAGAGTAAAGTGAGTGTAGAAATGCACGTGTTGCTTGAAAATAACATGTAAAAAATGCATTAGAGTAGGGGAAACTGCTTTGCAAAAATTATTATTGTTGTTGTTATTATTATTATTATTATTATTATTATTATTATTATCATCATCATCATTGAAAACTGCATACAAAAATGTGTGTATTAGGATAAATTTGCTGGATTTTTAAAGAACATTTTTAATCATCATCATCACCATCGCAGGTTGATGTGGAAACGAACTCGCCTTAAAATCGGAAAAAAATGAGAAAGTGAAATTGACAGATTCTCCCACATCTTCTTCCAACCCAACGTCCCTCATCACCTCTTTTTAAAAGCCACGAATCCGTACTTGGAAGTTGCGGCTTGAGGGCTATTCCAGAGCTTGCGTCCCACTGTTCCTGGAAGGCCAGAACAGGCATTTCCCCTGCGTTTCTTTGAAACATTCTTACTCACCAAGAACAAGGAGCGGACATGCCTTCCACTTCCTGTTCAGACATGCCCTACAGAAGGCACCCCTTTGCCTGCACAATCTTCCACCCCTTCACATTCCTCGCTGTGGGCGCATGCCAGGAGATGCGCGGACTGACAAGTTTTACGGTCTCCATCCATCCTCTCTAAGTCTCCTTCCTTCCTCCCTCTGCATTCTCCAGCCCTCCTGGGTGAGTCATGTGTTGCAAATGCGCTGACATCTCTCCCTCCCTACCCATCCCAGTTTGTTCTTCCTTCTTCTCCTCCTTGCAAAGTTCTCAGGGATTCCCACCCACCCCTTGGGGGGGGGGGGAAAGCGACCTTCACTTCTCTCCTGTTTTATGAAAATGGCAGGGTGATGGTCAAAATGTATAAGAGAAGGTTTAGTCTGTCCAACCAAAGTAGCTAAAGAAAATTATGCTCTACCTAAAATAAATAAATAAATAAAATGAAGGAAATGTTGAAAGAATTGCAACCAGTCCCAAACTTGCTATGCTGGGAAAGAAGACCAGGTAAGCAACACTCGAGCAAAGATTAGGGCAAGTAAAATCTGAGGTTGCATCCATCCATTTTAAGCAGATTTCCCTCCGTCTGTGGTTCAATATTCCTTTATCTTTAGCCATTTCCAATTCATTATTTATAACTCCTTATGATTTCAAATCTCTCATACTTCAGTTTACTTCACATAATTCCCAAACCCGCAGTTCCTATAAACTTCTAAATCTAATCTCAATATACAATTTTACCATATTTTTTAAAATATATTTTGAAATCTTTCCAATCTTCTTCTGCCGCTTCTTCTCCCCGGTCGCAGATTCTCCCGGTCATCTCAGCCAGTTCCATATACTCCATCACTTTCATTTGCCAATCGTCCACTGTTGGTAATTCATGGGTCTTCCAATTCTTGGCTAGTAATACTCTTGCCGCCGTTGTAGCATGCATAAAAAAATTAACATTTTTCTTAGGAATCTCTTTCCCAACTATACCCAATAGAAAGGACTTTGGAAACCTTTAAAGCTCGTAACTCAACAGTCGGCCAAGCAGAGGCAGCTGCTTCTGCCTGTCCCTTCGCCAGGCCACTTCCCTGAACTGATGCAAATGATCGAGGCACCAGATAAACCACAGCACATGGGCGAAAGCCACAGATAACTTATCAGGAGGCATAAAGGCTCTACAGGTTTCAGTCTCGTAACCCTACCCTGCACAAGCTTTCGGTTATCAGGAGGATGCTCCTTCCTATGACCCGCTCCTTCATCCTGATTTGCTCGCGCAAAGCTTGCCCAGAGATCATTAGACTATATCTGGTCTTTATGGAACGATTGTTCTGATTTGTTGGCAGGGGATGTGAGGCCATCAGAAGAGCCTGCTGGATCAGGCCAATGGCCCATCTAGTCCAGCATCCTGGTCTCACAGGGGCCACCCAGATACCTGTGGGAACCCCTCAAGCGGAATCCAAGCACAAGAGCAAGTCTCCCCTCCTGCGGTTTCCAGCAACTGGTAGTATTCGGATGCATTTCTGCCTCCGACTGTGGAGGAAGAACACAGCCATTCGTAGACAGGGCCCCTTCGGAAACCTTTAAAGCTCTTGACTCAACAGTCAAGCCATTGACGGCCTTCTCCTCCCTGAATTTGTCCAGTCCTCTTTTGAAGCCATCCAAGATGTTCGACAGTGGAACCGTCTCCCTCAGGAGGTGGTGGGCTCTCCTTTCTTGGAAGTTTTTAAACAGAGTTTGGATGGCCATCTGTCACGCATTCTTTCCTTTCTTTAAATGTATTTTTATTAAAGATTTCTTAGTTTACAAAAATACGTGCATTGTCTCTTTTCTTCACCTTGCGTTTGATACAGATCAGTTTCATTTGTTGTAAGACATTAGTGTTACATACAGGGTTAGGAAGAAGAGGAGGAGGAGGAGGAGGAGGAGGAGGAGGAGGAGGAGGAGTTTGGATTTGATATCCTGCCTTTCACTCCCCTTAAGTCAGGATCCCCGGGGGCCAGATCCAGCCCAATCGCCTTCTAAATCCGGCCCGCGGACAGTCCGGGAACCAGCATGTTTTTGCATGAATAGAATGTATCCTTTTATTTAAAATGCATCTATGGGTTATTTGTGGGGCATAGGAATTCGTTCATTTTTTTTCCAAAATATAGTGTGGCCCTCCACAAGATCTGAGCAACAGTGGACCGGCCCCCTGCTGAAAAAGTTTGCTGGCCCCTGCCTTAAGTAGTCTCAAAGCGGCTAACAATCTCCTTTCCCTTCCTCCCCCACAACAAACACTCTGTGAGGTGAGTGAGGCTGAGAGACTTCAGAGAAGTGTGACTAGCCCAAGGTCACCCAGCAGCTGCATGTGGAGGAGTGGAGACACAAACCCGGTTCCCCAGATTACGAGGGGGAGGGGGGAATGGTGAGTGGGGTGGGGTGGGGTGGCAATGCTTCTATTCTCCTAGTTAGTGTATATGTGGGGGTTCTCTTACTATTCGCTCGTTGTATTTCCTTAGTGGTGAGAGAGGTTGGGGGTGGCCTTGGGTGTGGTTGGTTGGCTGTAGTGAGATTTGTTTTTGTGTGTGAGCGGGGTACGTGTGTGTGTGTGTGTGTGTGTGTGTGTCCATGTGTGTGTGTCCGTGTGTGTTTGGCAGTGCTGGATTTATGTACAGTGGTACCTCGGTTTAAGTACACAATTGGTTCTGGAAGTCTGTACTTAACCTGAAGCGTACTTTCCCATTGAAAGTAATGGAAAGTGGATTAATCCGTTCCAGACGGGTCCGCGGAGTACTTAAACTGAAAATACTCAAACCGAGGCGTACTTAAACCGAGGTATGACTGTATAAGGTAAACAAGCTATAGCTTAGGGCCCCACTCTCTTGTGGGCCCCCCAAAAAAATTAAAGGGGGAAAAAACCTGGATGTACATTTCCAATTGTATTCAGTTCAACAATTACTTTGATAAACTACCGGTATATATTTTGTTATGTGCAAATGGCTTTAGGTACCTATTGGGTCCATAAATTACCATATGGCATATATTCAACACAAAAAACAGCGACAATTTGTTGTTGGCAAAGGACAGCTAGACATATAAAGGGCCTCATTACCTTCAGTAGCTGAGGGCCTCATCAAACCTAAATCCGGCCCTGGTTTTTGGATCAGCTTAGCCAGATTGATTTGTATGCTGCCTGCGGATTCTTGCTGTTGTCTTGCTGGGCTATGTATGTGATAAAGAGGAACCATACCAGGGTGAAGGCACCTTCTTCTATCTGTCTTTAGCTGGAATACCTGCATTGCAGGGGGTTGGACTAGATGACCTTTGGGGGATCCCTTCCAACTCTACAATTCCATGATTCAATTGGGTGGCCTTGACTGCTTCCTGGGGGAACGAGTTCCAAAGTTTCATTAAGAAAGTCTTTTATCTGTCCATGCCCACGAGTCCTAGTATTATGAGGAAGAATTTCCCCCCTCTATCCACTTTATCCATGCCATTTATCAGCTTCTGTCATGTCACTTCATATTTGCCTTTTCCCAACCCTACAGGACTTTTCTCCCTCTCTCCCTCTCTCCCTCTCTCCCCCCACCCCACCCCACTTTCACAGTGGTTGGCATTTCCAAATTTATCATACCTGTTGCAGCACAAAGCGGGCAAGCGGTGAGCCCAGTTGTTCCCCAGAACTAAATCAAAATCGCATGCCTTTGTTTGGTGAAAGGCCACTCGAAACACTTGAATGTTTAGCTGAGCCCAACCCATCCCCACACTCCTTGCACCAGACTGTTAGTCGATCAACTTCATTGCACCTGCTGCACAGGGCAGCCTCTGTTTGCTTTAGACCAAGGTCATGGAATGAATTGCCTTCCCCCTGCCAGGTTTGTCTGAAGGCAAGGGAGATGATGAAATGCCCTTTTTTAAAAAAAAAAACATTTATCCAACACACTGCAACAGCATAAAAGGTCCTTATTTTCAGAAAACACGAGTGTCTTCCACCACGAAATGAAAGTGGTTCAAAAGGAAGTTGGGTTTGTAGTGTGCATTTTCCTCAACATGAGAGAAAAGTCTTTGCCCGGTGCTTAAAGATAGAGAGAGGTGGCGCCAGGCATGCATTTCTGGGGAGAGCATTCCACGAACGGGGCCACCACCGCAAAGGCCCCTTTTTGTGTTGCCATGCTCCAAATTTCCCACAGATGGGGTACACAAAGAAGGGCATCAGATGATGACCACAGGGTCCAGGTTGGGTCCATGTGCGGAGAGGCGGTCCCCACGGTACAGGGGTCCTGAGCCCTATAAAACTATATAGGTCAAAACCGGCACTTTGAAACTAATTGGTAGCCAGTGCAGTCATACCAAAATTGGTGATGTATATTCAGACCAGCCCGCTATCCAATTCTGTGCCAGTTGTTGTTTCCGAACCATCTTCAGAGGCAGTCTAGCATTGTAGTCATCCAATCCAGTGGTTATCAGAGCACAGACAACAGAGGTTAAGACCGTTGCGGCCCAGATAGGGGCGCAGCTCGGTCACTAGCCAAAGAGGATGGAAGGTGCGGGAGTCACCAAGGCCACTTGGGCCTATAGAATCATAGAATCATAGAGTTGGAAGAGACCACCAGGGCCATCCAGTCCAACCCTCTGCCAAGCAGGAAACACCATCAAAGCATTCTTGACATATGCATGTCAAGCCTCTGCTTAAAGACCTCCAAAGAAGGAGACTCCACCACACTCCTTGGCAGCAAATTCCACTGCCGAACAGCTCTTACTGTCAGGAAGTTCTTCCTAATGTTTAGGTGGAATCCAGAAGTGCCCCAAAGCTACATACCAGCCCCTTCTGAGACAGTGCAATCCCATCCAGAGCAGGTCGCATCCCATCTATCAGGTCAACTGAGCCATGTACTAGCAGGGCTTCCGTGGGTTTAGTTTCAGTTCACTGACTCTCCTCTGACCCATTACCGGGGCAACACATCGGTCTAGGGCAGGGGTCAGCAAACCTTTTCAGCAGGGGGCCGGTCCACTGTCCCTCAGACCTTGTGGGGAGGGGGCAGACTATATTTTGAAAAAATAATAATGAACGAATTCCTAGGCCCCACAAATAACCCAGAGATGCATTTTAAATAAAAGGACGCATTCTATTCATGTAAAAACACGCTGATTCCCAGACCGTCCGTGTGCCGGATTGAGAAGGCGATACGGCTGGAAGATTCCCATCTTCCCCGACCACTGGTCCTGTTAGCTAGGGATCATGGGAGTTGTAGTCCAAAACATCTGGAGGGCCGCAGTTTGGGGATGCCTGGTCTAGCGCTTCTGCTGCCACACCTGCAGATTTAATGGAGGAGACCTGCATCCCAGCAGCATCTTGCTGACAGTATGCTCAAGAACCACTGGTGACCAACATCAGGAATAAAACTGGACCCTGAAGAAGCTCACATGGAAGGCTCCGTGCAGCTGAGCAGCACTCCCTGGGTACCCTCTGAAAAGGACCATCCACCAGAAAGTGAAAGACTGCATGAGAAGCAGGGAAGGGAAGATCTCCCAGGCTGGGAGGCTGGGAGAAGAAAGGAAAGCTCCCAGGTGAGAGCTGGGAGGAGCCACACCGTTTTGGGTGAGACAAGGGTTCAGATCTGATAGAGGCCTCCCCCCCCCTTGTTCCTTCCCTTTACCTCCCTCTTCTATGTTCCTTTCTTTTTTCATTCAGATTAATCTGTTTTTATCGTATTCTATGCTGATAAGTTCCAATAAAAATAAACTGAAAAATTAAAATGGTCATCCAGGTAGGACTGGAACAATCACAAAGAAGGATACTGACAAGCTGGAACGTGTCCAGAGGAGGGCAACCAAAATGGTCAAAGGCCTGGAAACAATGCCTTATGACGAACGGCTTAGGGAACTGGGTATGTTTAGCCTGGAGAAGAGAAGGTTAAGGGGTGATATGATAGCCATGTTCAAATATATAAAAGGATGTCATATGGAGGAGGGAGAAAGATTGTTTTCTGCTGCTCCAGAGAAGCGGACACGGAGCAATGGATTCAAACTTCAAGAAAGAAGATTCCACCTAAACATTAGGAAGAACTTCCTGACAGTAAGAGCTGTTCGACAGTGGAATTTGCTACCAAGGAGTGTGGTGGAGTCTCCTTCTTTGGAGGTCTTTAAGCAGAGGCTTGACAGGCATATGTCAAGAATGCTTTGATGGTGTTTCCTGCTCGGCAGGGGGTTGGACTGGATGGCCCTCGTGGTCTCTTCCAACTCTATGATTCTATGATTCTAAGTACCACGTCACCCCACCCCATAGCTGCCAAGTATCCCGTATCCGCCGGGAAAACCCCTTTTTTCTTACTGTTTCCCGGCGGTCTCCCGTTTGGTGATAAATCCCGGCATTCTCCCTTAAATTCGCTTCTTCCCGGCGGCCATTTTTCTGGTGCCTCTTTGCCCTTCTATGGGCACCAGAAAAATGGCGCCGCCGGCGCCGGAAGTCGCTTCCGCGCATGACTGGAAGTTGCGTGACGCAACTTCCGGTGGAGCTTCGCCCTTCTATGGGCATCAGAAAATGGTGGCGCCGGCGCCGGAAGTCGCTTTTACGTGTTTCCGGTCATGCGCGGAAGCGACTTCCGGCGCTGGCGCCGCCATTTTCTGGTGCCCGTAGAAGGGCGAAGCGCCACCGGAAGTTGCGTCACGCAACTTCCGGTCATGCGCGCGCTGCCGATCCCGGATCTTTACGACCCGGACTTGGCAGCTATGCCCCACCCCCAAGTGAGGTTCCAGCCCCTGCAGAATACCATGGTTGGTGGTATTTGAAAGCCCAGGAGAAGCCCAGGAGAATTAACAGGGACACACTCCCCACCCCCCACCCCTAGTCGCTCTCTCTTCCTCCCATCAAAGGGTGACCAAGGCAGTCTCCCTGCCAAAACAGAGCCTAAACCCTGATTGAAACGTTCTTCTAGAAAACCACCAAGCCCCGATATCCATATGGCTTATATCAAAACCAAAACAGCAATAAACCAAACCATAAAATACTCCAGTGAAACTTCATCAGTCAAAACAACGCAGAGAATTAAAAAGCAATTTGAATTGAAAACAGAAAATAGGACGCATCTCCCTAGGAATGGAATATTGCGAGTATGGGGCTATGTCCAAAAGTCTCTTTCTCTGTGTCTCTGTCTCTCTCGGTGTCTCTCTCTCTCTATCACATTCTCTCTTCCTCTGTCCCCCAGGACTTGTGGGTTTTATTAAGGGCTTCTCACAGCTCTCATGATCTTCAAGCACTGCGCAGACTTTTAGCTAGCTGCTTGTGGGGAGCAGGGCGCTGGTCTAGACTGGATCTTCCAGCAAGGGAGTGATTATATTCTTGTTCCACTATATGCTGTTTTGATTTTACAAGGGGGGGGGGTCTTTTTCTACTTGGCTTGCATGTTAGGTTGAATACACTCCATAGCTGTTGGTTGGTTGGTTGGTTGGTTGGTTGTGTGTGTGTGTGTGTGTTTAGTGCCACTCAATGCATTTAAACACGGCAGAAACCGAAGCCAGTAATGAGAAATTGGTTGCGCTTTTCAGAGAGTGTGCCGCTGGAGTGACATTGCATGCCGTGAGAAATCATGTGAAACGGAGCCTCGAGCAAGAATGCTTAGCTGTACTATTTTGGTTTCCTCATCTGTTGCATCACACCTGACCAAGTATTTTATTTCATAGCTGTCATTGTTCATCAGCGGCTGAAATTCATACTGCAATAATGCATCTGAGCTTGGCTTCTCCTTCAAGCGCTCTGGGATACTGGTGCAAAATGCATATTTCAGCGTTTATTTATTTTTTTTGCTTGCCTTCTGTAAACTCGAGATCAACCGAGCAAATGAGAAGTTACCATTTCTCTCCATGGCAGCTTCCGTCTCTACTAGGCTCCTTTCGGCACCCTCAGTCCCAGCTTTTAAATACTTTGAAGCTGAAACAAGAGGAAGGCAGAGAATGAAGAATCAGAAAGGAGTTTAAAACAGGAGGAAATGGGATGGGGTGTGTGCCTCCCGCCCCCCTGCAGATTACCCTCTTCCCTTAAAAAAGCAATCAAGTGGTGTGTAAATTATATGAAATAAAATAATAATAACCTCCCAGCAATCCCCAGCAACAAAGTCTATGGCCGAGGATGATGGGAATTGTAGTCCACCAACATCTGGAGGGCTCATTGGCTGCTCTTGTACTATGGCAAAGTCTAGCTCTCATTTGCATAAATGAGTGGTTTGTTTGCCATCCTTCTGATTGCGCTCTCTCTCTCTCTCTTTTGAAAGCATGTCAAGACAATTTTGTCTCACCTTTTATCTGAAGTTGATGGAAATCTCCTTCCAGGGAGTTTATTGCCTTTCACTCTTGCCTTGTGTTGCGTTTTATGGATGGTGATATGCTTGTTGTTTCATGAACTTTATTGTTCGTTTGGCTTTGCTGATTTTTTTTCGTGCTGTGAACATCTCAGAGGGCATCGTTTCTGAGCTGCTCACAAATGGAATACCAAAGAAATAAATGCTATGTATTTCCTTCATTTTCTCTCTTTTGTGTGTGTGTGTGGGGGGGGGTTGCCTTAGCACTTAGCAACCTCTTTTTCCGGAGGCTTTTAAGCATAGGTTGGATGGCCATCTGTCATGGATGCTTTATCTGAGATGCCTGTATTGCAGGGGGTGGACTAGAGGACCCTTGGGGGTCCCTTCCAACTCTACAATTCTACAATTCTATGAGTGGGAGCCAGACCCACTCATCACCTATGAGACACAATCCTGTTGTTGTTGTTGTTGTTGTTGTTGTTGTTGTTGTTGTCGTCTATTGGACTTTAGCAGCCCCATTTGATTTCTATTTTGTGGTGTGACTCCCTCTGATCTTTCAACGGGAAGAGAATTCCACCATTGGAAAATTGAAGGTGTACCTACGGTGGACGACTGGCAGTTGAAGCTGATAGAATTTATGGAACTCTCCGAGCAGACCGGGAAACTCCGGGACCAGAGGGAAGAATCGATGGAAGAAGATTGGAAGAAATTTAAAGTTTATTTAGAAAAGAATTGTAAGATTAGCAGTTTTTATTAAAAGATTTGGATGTATAAAGAGGTTGTAGAAGAGGATTAGTTGAGTTATTATTATATATTAAGATTTAGTTAAGTGTTGCTATTGTATTGTATTGAATTTTAAGGTTCAACTAGAATAGAATTGTTTTTTAATATAATTATTCGAGATTTATAATATTGATAAGCTAACAAGAGTTATAATATGTTTAGATAATGATTAAAAAGACTGGAATCAAGATATTGAAAGTACTAAAGAAGTAAAATAACGAAACACAGTTGGGAGGGATTGGAGGAAGTCGACAAAGATAGAATTTTTGACAGAAGATTGTTTCGATATTTTTTATTGTAGTGTTTGTAATTGGTTTTTGTGCATATTTTGTGTCTTTTTATTTGTGTTGTATGTCTTATTTTGTAAAATCAATAAACATGTATTTTTTAAAAAGAAAAACTCCACCCGTGTTGAAGCATTCCTGCTTACACTTCCCCATGTCTGGGTTATCTTTCTCTCGCCGCTCCCGCCGCCCTGAACCCCTCCGTCGAATGCGCTTTGCAGACGTTGTCTCTGCCTGAGCATCAATGCCTTGTCTGGCTTAGCCTAATGCTGAATTTGCAACTCCATCTGCAGGCGCCATGGATCTGGCATCCTGGTGCAAAGCCCTTATCTGGAACATAAATTGAGCAAAAGAAGGCAAGTAAGCTAGTCACTTAAATAGAAATATAAACCCAGTCTCTCCCCCCCCTCTGTCTCTCTCTCTATATGTAAAGCCATTGAAAGGAGCACTTCAGTGGAAGAAATAATTTTACATAAGCATACTGCTGAATTTTTCCAGTTAGCCAACTAATGGAGATTTCATTGATTTCTGCCCCCGTCCCTCCCTTCCATTTACTGTAAGGTAACTTGGAGCAGGACTGTAACAGGAAACTTACAAATGCTCTTCGCGGGAGCTATATTTAGGCAGACGCACTGACATGATACTGCAGAATAAAATAAACATGCAGGAGATGGCCGTTCCTTGGGGACTTGCTGCTTCGCCCTCGTGACACACGAGGAATGAGCACATTATTCTGCGGCCTCCTGTGTGACCTTTGCTATAGGACCGTAGAGAAATCAAGGCCGTTGTTGTGCGAATGAGCAGGTAGGCGCCCTCCTATTCTGCCCACCCCACCAAAAGACCTGGGACGAATGCTAAAGCAGCGTCCGTTTCCGCCGATTGCAATTCAAGGGGGTGGAGAGCCAGCTCTAAGAACGCCAGGCCATGTTGTCACCGAACAAGGCATTGCGCAGTGAGCTGCACATGGGATAGGAATGCAGCTTAGCAGTTGCTGGCATCCGTCTGTCTCAGGAGACAATGGGCGAATGCGCCTTTGGGAGTGAAGTCAAACTGCTGGAAGGTTGCAGCACCTCATCTGGCTGTAGAGACCGGTACAGGAGAGACATGTTTTGTTGCAGCCAGGGCAGATGAAGGAGCTCGGTTGTGCTGCTTTGTTCTCTCTGTTCTCCTCCCAGCGCTCCTGTCTCTTCTGGTCACTGATGTGGATGTACAACCTGACTGCAATGCCCTCCAACATTTCTCTGATGAAAACAGGGACATCTTATTCCATAAGAATAACAATAACCATTATATTATTTATACTCTACCCATCTGACTGGGTTGCCTCAGCCACTGTGGGTGGCTTCCAACCTATTTCTTGTTGTTTAGTCGTGTCCGACTCTTCATGACCCCATGGACCAGAGCTTCCAACCTATATAAAAACATAATAAGACATAAAGCATTTAAAAAAACTTCCCTATACAAGGCTGCCTTCAGATGTCTTCTAAAGGTTGTATGGTTATTTCCTTGGCTTGGGGGTTACATAACTTCATATCCTCCAACATTTCTCCAATGAAAATAGGGACGCCCTACCACAGAGCCTAGGGCTTGCTGATCAGAAGGTCGGCGGTTCGAATCCCCAGCATAGCTGCCAAGTTTTCCCTTTTCTCGCGAGGAAGCCTATTCAGCATAAGGGAAAATCCCTTTAAAAAAGGGATAACTTGGCAGCTATGATCCCCACGACAGGGTGAGCTCCCGTTGCTCGGTCCCAGCTCCTGCCCACTTAGCAGTTTGAAAGCACGTCAAAGTGCAAGCAGATAAATAGATACTGCTCCGGCGGGAAGGTAAACGGCGTTTCCGTGCGCTGCTCTGGTTCGCCAGAAGCGGCTTTGTCATGCTGGCCACATGACCCGGAAGCTGTACGCCGGCTCCCTCGGCCAATAGAGCGAGATGAGCGCCGCAACCCCAGAGTCGGACCTAACGGTCAGGGGTCCCTTTACCTTTAAGGGAAAGCAGGGCATTCCAGGATCAAATCAGAAACTGGGACAGCTTCTGTAAATCCGGGATTGTCCCTGGAAAATAGGGAGACTTGGAGGGCCTGTGACTGCCTGTCTCCAGGCCCTGCGTTCGTCTGTAAGGGATTCCCACAGGGCGGGGTGGATGTTGCTAGCCTTCATGTCATGTTTGCAGACATCTTTGTAACACAGAGTTGGTCTGCCAACGGGCCTGAAGCC
The DNA here is from genome assembly GCF_963506605.1 of Zootoca vivipara. Classification (NCBI taxonomy): domain Eukaryota; kingdom Metazoa; phylum Chordata; class Lepidosauria; order Squamata; family Lacertidae; genus Zootoca; species Zootoca vivipara. The sequence continues at coordinate 10,846,055 of NC_083276.1, forward strand.
TGAAGCCAGCTCCCCATAGAGCATATCCTTGGTGGGGTCCTGCCATCTTCCATTCTGACTGAGCAGTAAAGCATATTAATTGCATACAAAAAGTCTCAGGTTCAGAGATCTCCAGGGGGCTGACGCCAGAGTACCTCCTTGGCCACTTTGAGAAAGGAATGCTGGACTAGACAGACCTTTTGTCTGATTCCATAGGGATGCTCTTAAAGGAGTTGAGCCGTGGTGTTTGGGGAGGGGCGGGCGGAAATGTAGCAACTGGGCCAGGATTAAAGAGGACTTCCCATCCCTAAATATGGCGATCAGTCAGACCCTCCGGGACAATGGCATTTAAAGTGGTGATGCCCTGAGACAGAAGAGTGGCTCTGCATATATCTTCAGCAAATGCACTTATGGAAGCCATGTACCAGGGGCGGATTTCAAGCTGTGTGAGAAGGGCACACACACTGGGCTCTGAGCCAAGGTGGTACCGCCTCAAAGCCAGGTAAGTGAGGCACCGAGAAGGAGGCACGAGGCTCTCTCAGAGTCCCAGAGTCTTCCTGCCTCCTTCCCAAAGCCAGTTAGTACTTCCCCATAGGGGGGAGGAGGAGGAGGAGACCTCACCTGGAGTACTGTGTCCAGTTCTTTGCACCACAGTTCAAGAAGGACACTGACCAGCTGGAACGTGTCCAGAAGAGGGCAACCAAAATGGTCAAAGGCCTGGAAACGATGCATTATGAGAAACGGCTTAGGGAGCTGGGTATGTTTAGCCTGGAGAAGAGAAGGTTAAGGGGTGATATGATAGCCATGTTCAAATATATACAAGGATGTCATATAGAGGAGGGAAAAAGGTTGTTTTCTGCTGCTCTAGAGAAGCGGACACGGAGCAGTGGATTCAAGCTACAAGAAAGAAGATTCCACCTAAACATTAGGAAGAAGTTCTTGACAGTAAGAGCTGTTCGGCAGTGGAATTTGCTGCCAAGGAGTGTGGTGGAGTCTCCTCCTTTGGAGGTCTTTAAGCAGAGGCTTGACAAACATATGTCAAGAATGCTTTGATTGTGTTTCCTGCTTGGCAGGGGGTTGGACTGGATGGCCCTTGTGGTCTCTTCCAACTCTATGATTCTAGGAGGAGGAGGAGTAGTTTGGATTTGATATCCCGCTTTCTCACTACCCGAAGGAGTCTCAAAGTGGCTAACATTCTCCTCTCCCTTCCTCCCCCACAACAAACACCCTGTGAGGTGGGTGGGGCTGAGAGACTTCAGAGAAGTGTGACTAGCCCAAGGTCACCCAGCAGCTGCATGTGGAGGAGCAGAGACGCGAACCCGGTTCCCCAGATTACGAGTCTACCACTCTTAACCACTACACCACACTGGCTCTCAAGGCAGGAGGGACCCTCTAGGACCCTTTGGGAAGGCAGCTCAAGGTCTGGAGAGGGCACCATACTTCATAGCTGCCAAGTTTTCCCTTTACTCACGAGGAAGCCTATTCAGCATAAGGGAAAATCCCTTTAAAAAAGGGATAACTTGGCAGCTATGCCATACTTCGACCTCGCAAAAGACACCGTAGTACCCAAATCTGCCATTGCAAATAACGCTGCAGGGGGTTGGATGTTTTTGGAGGGGAGTGGAGGACATTTGGGGGCACATGCTCCCTGACCTGCTGGGCCTGGCTGCTGTTGCTCATGTGACCTGAGCACTCCCAATACCCTCCCGCTGTTGCACATCATGTTGGATCAGGAGCAGCGATGCTGCTGGACTCCAGCTCCCATCAACCTCAGCCGGTCTGGCCAATGGCCAGGGATATGATATGAGTTGTAGCCCAAAACGTTTCTGGGGGACTCCAAGCTAAGGGAGACTGGATTGGAGATTTCAGACACTCCAGAGCAAAGCTCTCCCCAGACTAGCTGAGGAGCAGCCTGCTTTCCTTCCCGCAGCAAGTCTTGTATCTTAAGCTTTCCGAAAAGCTAATGCAGTGAATTAGCATGAGATGTCTAAACAAAATGCCAGACAATTAGATGTGTTTGCTGATACTGCTCCGTCCTTACTATATTTAGCCATCTGAGCACCAGGTGGGCCAAGCAAGGACTGGCCCATTAAAAATAATCTAATGAGTGACCTCACTTCACTGCTTCCAGAAGATCTTGCACTCCCTTATGGCCCACCAGCAGGCGCTTGGGCATTGCAGCCCACACTGGGTAGTGACTTGCTGGCGATCCCTCAGTTTCTCAGCATTGATTCCAGGAAGTCACATGTAGAATAGAATAGAGTAGAATAGAATAATTTATTGGCCAAGTATCAACCATGTGGCGCTGTGGGTTAAATCACTGAGTTTAGGGCTTGCTGATCAAAAGGTCGGCGGTTCGAATCCCTGTGACGGGGTGAGCTCCCGTTGCTTGGTCCCAGCTCCTGCCAACCTAGCAGTTCGAAAGCAAGTCAAAGTGCTTTTTTCTGGTGTTGGTTTTCATGATATCATGATGTAAGATGATGATACAAATGGAAATATTAAGTTGAAAATGTCAATAAATATAATTTAAAAACAAAAAAAATGCAAGTAGATAAATAGGAACTGCTACAGCGGGAAGGTAAACGGCGTTTCCGTGTGCTGCTCTGGTTTGCCAGAAGCGGCTTTGTCATGCTGGCCACATGACCTGGAAGCTATACGCCGGCTCCCTCGGCCAATAATGCGAGATGAGCGCGCAACCCCAGAGTCGGTCACGACTGGACCTAATGGTCAGGGGTCCCTTTACCTTTATCAACCATACTTGGAATTTTGCTTCGACTACATTGCAATGTAAAGAAAAACATACCTCATACATGGGGGGGGGGAGTTTTCCCTACACTATTCTAACCGCTTTTGAGGTGACAGAAAACCGAGCTTATTCCCCCCCCCCCGGTTCCCCCCACTGCATGCACCCATTCCATAATATAGAGGGGTGGGAGGGGGAGAGAGGCATGGGAACCCAGGCGACCAGGATTCGAATCCCCACTTGGCTATGAAGCTCCCTGGGTGACCGTAAACCACTCACTGCCTCACAGCCTAACCTACCTCACAGGGTCATTGTGGGGATTAAATGAAGGGGGGGGAGAGAGGAATCATGCATACCACCCTGAGTTCCTTGGATCAAAGGGGGGATATAAATGCAATAAATTACACACACACACACACACACCATACATCTACCTTGCTTTGGGTGAGGGTCCTCAAAAATTCAGTGAAGTGCGGGTTTTGAAGCATGGCTGTGTTTCATGTGGGTTTAGGGCGCTTCACCTTTAAAGGCAATTTGAGTTGAATTGTCTCCATTCTGTTTTGAGACACACCCACAAACCCACCCTCCACACATTTGGAGGGTGAATGTGCTAGGTCTCTTTTTTCCGGGCAGGTGGAAAGGTCATGGCCTCAGCCCCACATCCTCCTTCCCACATCCAGCAAATATGGGCTAGGTGGGGGGAGTCCCCCTGCACACCATTTCAGCTTGAGGACCAAGTGTGGGGACCTTGTAGTCCTCCGGATATTCTTGGACTTCATTTCCCATCAGCCCCAGCCGGTGTGGCCAACGGTCAGGGATGCCAAAACTGTAATTCAGCAACCTCTGGGAAGCTGCAGGTTCCCCACCCCTGTTACAGATTTTGCTATTTGGCTAGAAATGCAGGTGCTCCTCAGGAGCAATCACATCAATCGATTTGAAACACAAATGCACTACTCACCCTTTGCAAATACACCCAAAAGCTTGCAAATACCGTACTTTCAACAACAACAAAAAGTTTTCTTTTTTAAACTTCAGTTGGAAAGCAGCAGCGGTTTTCTGAGAATCATAGTGGTTCATAAATGTTACCCTTTTTTGGCTGAAACCTACCCATCTGCAATAGATTGTGGTGTGTGCAATAATTTTGCGTTGCACGGCTAATGCCCGCCTCCAATCAGTTAAGAACTACACAGCTCAAGAAAGGGTTAATTAATGTCCCATTTTCTTCCTAGTGACATGAACCAGCTTGTGGAGAAAAAGGGGGGGGTTATGAAGCACAAACCTTCTGTTTAAAATTATAGCTGTAAGCAAAGGGTCCATTGAGCAGGCCATATTAGGCAAAGTGCAATCTTTTCTTGTAAAAAGTCGAAGGAAAAGGAGCTCCGCTGTCCCCACTTGCAATCAGCCCACTTGGATATCTGGAATAATAAAAGCAAGAAGGGCTGGGCTCCCCATTCTTCTGTGTTGGGAAAGAAGTCCACAAGCCTTCAATAAGAGGGTAACACAGAGTGAGGTGCCCTTTGCCCACTGCAGGGGATTAATTGGTGCATTCGTTTAATTCAACATCTTTATCAATGACTTGGATGATGGGCTTGAGGGCATCCTGAGCAAGTTTGCAGATGACACCAAATTGGGAGGGGTGGCTAATACCCCAGAGGACAGGATCACACTTCCAAATGACCTTAACAGATTAGGCAACTGGGCCAAAGCAAACAAGATGAATTTTAACAGGGAGAAATGTAAAGTACTACACCTGGGCAAAAAAAAAAAATGAAAGGCACAAATACAGGATGGGAGACACCTGGCTTGAGAGCAGTACATGTGAAGAGGATCTAGGAGTCTTGGTAGACCACAAACTGGGCATGAGTCAGCAGTGTGATGCAGCAGCTAAAAAAGCCAATGCAATTCTGGGTTGCATCAATAAGAGTATAGCATTTAGATAAAGGGAAGTAATAGTACCACTGTATTCTGCTCTGGTCAGACCTCACCTGGAATACTGTGTCCAGTTCTGGGCACCACAGTTCAAGAAGGATACTGACAAGTGGGAACGTGTCCAGAAGAGGGCAACCAAAATGGTCAAAGGCCTGGAAATGATGCCTTATGAGAAACAGCTTAGGGAGCTGGGTATGTTTAGCCTGAAGAAGAGAAGGTTAAGGGGTGATATGATAGCCATGTTCAAATATATGAAAGGATGTCATATGGAGGAGGGAGAAAGGTTGTTTTCTGCTGCTCCAGAGAAGTGGACACAGAGCAATGGATTCAAGCTACAAGAAAGAAGATTCCACCTAAACATTAGGAATAACTTCCTGACAGTAAGAGCTGTTCTGCAGTGGAATTTGCTACCAAGGAGTGTGGTGGAGTCTCCTTCTTTGGAGGTCTTTAAGCAGAGGCTTGACAGGCATATGTCAAAAATGCTTTGATGGTGTTTCCTGCTTGGCAGGGGGTTGGACTGGATGGCCCTCATGGTCTCTTCCAACTCTATGATTCTATGATTCAAAGCAAATACACAGTTGTCTTTTCAGCTATCGCTTCGCAGTTCTCAAAAGACACATTGAGGGAAGAAAGTATGACCCAGTTTCACACCAGGAAATGGCACTGAGACTGCGTTAGACGTCCTCATCGATGGCATTCATTGGGAGAGAGATGAAGGGTGGACCACCCTTGGGGGTTAGAGATAATGTATTTCAGTGGCTCCACTCCTACTTTCAAGGCATGCTCGAATCCTGCTTGCTGTTTGCCACAGACATATGAATCAGGAGAGACAGTTTGGTGCTAGACCAGTGCTTGGAAGTGGGGGTGGTCTGGAAGCCTGATATGACAGGTGTGGTGTGTGTTCTGAGTTCTTGGGTCCAAGAGGCTGGGAGAAGGCCTGTTCTAGACTGTCTTTCACTCCCCTATAAGGAGTTTCTGGATACTCCTGGATCCAACATTGTCACTGGTGGCCTGCTTAGAAGAAGGCATGGAGGAGAAATTAAGAGTCGATTCACATTTAAAGACTTACCTACCTAATTCACATCTGAGAACCAAAACCCACCCATCGTTTCAAAATTCGCAACTCTCTGAATTTTGTGGCGCAGCTCTCCAACCAAGGAAATGTGTACAGATATGCATGGCTATGGTGATGTGTGGAGAAGGTCTGACCCTTCTGAATCTACTACCCCTTTTCAGTTTCTCTGGGAGGATCCTGAATTCCAGCTCCGGAATCTAAGTGTGGAGCACGTACGCGCCTGGGCAGGGGCGTGTCGGCAGCGCACAACCAATAAGTGCGCCTCATTGTGCAGAAAAGAGGTTTGTGTGGAAACACCCGGCCATTTGCACTGGGCTTTCCTTTCCGCCTACCTGCGGAAGGTCCTCCGTTCAGAGCCCCACATGCAATGCGTTAGAAGTCTGCTATTGTATAATGGGAATAAACAACGGCCTGCCGCCTGTTCTTCATCCACTCGGCATTCGCTCTCAAGCGTGCCCTTCTCCAGCCAGCCTCAAATGTACAATTGCACATTAAAAAGTGGCTGCATAAACAAAAAAAGTAAGCAACCTTCCTCAGGAAGAGGGCGAAAAAACATAAATTACCAGCCCTTTAAACAAATGGTAAAAACTTTCCTTATTAGGCTTTAGGGTCTCGTGTCTGCGTACGTACACATCCCTTGTTTTTTTCCTTTTACTTAAAAAAACCTCGTTGTTCCAGTGACTGCAGATCTGCATTTATTTTTTATTTTTTAAGTGTTACTCCTCCTCCCTTTTGCACAGATCCAAGAGCCTGTTGCTAGAAATCCCCAGGACTGCCTGAATTTGAGAGTCAGTTCAAGGTACTACGGTACATGGCAAAGTTATGGTCTGGATTGATTCATGGGGAGAAGGGTTGGAAAGAAATGCTTTGAGACTGAAACTTGTGTAAAATTCCTCAGGTGGAAATGCAGGCATCCACCGAAACCACTACCTTGTGTGTCTCTTGCATTCTTCTATATCCAAGCCTTTGGCTTTTAAATGTGCTTGTGGGAAGGGGGCTATTGGTTTGTTATTGGTTTTTTGCTACGTATTTTGTGTTCTTGTTTTGAATTTTTATGCTGTAAATAACCCTGTGATCTGCAGTTGAAGGGTGGTATAATTTTTTTTTAACAACAACACTGTGCCCAGTTCTGGGCACTACAATTTAAGGAGGATGTTGACAAGTTAGAATATGTGCAGAGGAGAGCAACCAGGATGTTCAAGGGTCTGGAAACCAAGCCCTATGAGGAACGGTTGAAGGATCTGGGTATGTTTAGCCCGGAAAAGAGGAGACTAAGAGGAGATCATAGAATCATAGAGTTGGAAGAGACCACAAGGGCCATCCAGTCCAACCCCCTGCCGAGCAGGAAACACCATCAAAGCATTCTTGACATATGCCTGTCAAGCCTCTGCTTAAAGACCTCCAAAGAAGGAGACTCCACCACACTCCTTGGTATATGAAAGGATGTCATATGGAGGAGGGAGAAACTTACTGTCAGGAAGTTCTTCCTAATGTTTAGGTGGAATCTTCGTTCTTGTAGTTTGAGATATGATAGCCATCTTTGAATATCTCAAGGGCTATTACATGGAAAAAGGAGCAAGCTTGCTTTTTCCTGCTCCAGAGGGTAGGACTCAAACCAATTGATTTCAAGTTACAAGAAAGGAGATTCCGACTGAACATCAAGATGAACTTTAAGAACTGTTTGACAGTGGAATGGACTCCCTCAGAAGGTGGTGGCATCTCCCTCCTGGGAGGTTTTTAAGCAGAGGTTGGGTGGTCATCTGTCATTGCTGCTTGAGCTGAGATTCCTGCATTGCAGAGGGTTTGACTGCAAGACCCTGGGGGTCCCTTCCAACTCTACAATTCCATGAAAATAATTTGATGACATTCTGAATTTAAGGGCCTATGACTTGGATCATCTCCCCCTGCCGCCAATATTCAGTGCTTGGCTCTTACCAAAGACGATGGAGAGATGCCTTATATCTATCTGCACCTTGATCCCTACATGGTAGAAGCTGTGGGAGGAAATTTGGAGGCGGAAAAGATTCAGTACTCCCTTTCCAGGCCGCTAGTTTCCCACTCAAAATTCCAGACCTATGAATCTGTTTTCCATAAAGGGGGAGGGGGAGGGAACGGGATTTTGTTATGTTCATTTGCCTACAGAGTGTGGCTTGCCCTTAAAGCACTGTAAATATTGAGGTTATGTAGCTTCTAATAATTACTCAAACAAGAGGCAAGGCATTAAGGCAGGCTCCTGTTATTGACAGATTAAACATAGCCTTGTTTTATGTCCTAATCTCAGAAAATGTAAACCTTCCCGCGGAGATATTATGACTGCCCTGAGTTGTGGCTGCCTCTGTTGTGCCATGGCATCGCCATCGCCAGCTGTTCTAAAGCATTCTGCTTTGCATGCCAAAGAACCCAGCATCTCCACATAGGGCTGGGAATGTCCTTTGGCTGAAACCCTGGAGGGTTGCTGCCAGTCTGGGTAGAGAACAGTGAGCTACATAGATAGACCAATGGTCTGACCCAATGTAACATAACCTCCAACATTCTTCAGATGAAAATAGGGACATTTCTCACTCCACCCACCCCAATTGACCCTCCTCGATTCCCCCATTTTTGTCCCTGACCTGCAAAATATGTCCTAACAGAGGAAGGGTGACTTGGGAAGACAGGCGAACTAAGACCAGTGTACTGGAAGAAGCAAAGATCCCCAGTTTTGAAGCAATGATTCTTCAATATCAACTTCGTTGGACTGGTCATGTTGTGAAGATGCCTGATGATCGTCTTCCAAAGCAACTGCTCTATTCCGAACTTCAAAATGGAAAGCATAGGTTTAAAGACTCTCTCAAGGCAAATCGGAAAAAAACACCAACAATTGGGAAACACTGGCCTGCGAGCGCTCCAGTTGGAGACAGCCTTTACCAAAGGTGTCATGGGCTCAAACTCAGGATGCAAGGGAGAATCGTGCTAGGAGGAAGGCACGCTTAGCAAATCCACACCGTGATCAACTCCCGCCCGGGAACCAATGTCCCCACTGTGGAAGAACCTGTGGGTCCAGAATTGGCCTCCACAATTGCTTACAGACTCATTGTTAAAACCGTGTTTATGGAAGACAAGCTTACTCGGCTATGAGTGATCGCCAAGGAGAAGACACATGCCTTATTTGTTTTATTTTATTCTTTTGGTAGATCTACAAAAAGGGAAAACAAATAAATTTTAGAAACGAGCAAGATTAGACGCGGATGCACAAAACATTTTTTTAATAAAAAAAACGAGAGTCCTTGCACTCCCAAATTCTTCTTGCAGCCTTTCCTCCCCCTCACCTCTTCTCCAGCAGCTGCTGTGAGCTGCCCAAGGGAGGAGGCCAGCGGTGGCAACCAAGGGGAGGCAAGGAGATGCTCCCTCACTGCCGCTGCCATTGTCATCGTTCGGGACAAGCGCTGACTCATCCTCCTCCCTGAGTTCGGCTGCGGCAGCCCTGGCAGGGAAAATAGGGACATTCCGGGATCAAATCAGAAGCCAGGATGGCTTTCGTAATTCCAGGACTATCCCTGGAAAATCAGGACACTTGCAGGGTATATGGTATAAGACACCTTCCTAGGTGGTCCGCTGGGTCTGCCATCTTCTCCCAGCCTGGGGAGGAAAAGAACTGTCTGCCTGCTAAGAGGAGTGGGGGAATTCTGTGGTTCTCACTCGGACACCAAAAACATGGTGCTTATAGCTTAATGTCCGACCCTGTCTGCCGACCCTCCTTCCTTCCTGCCTGCCTGCCAGCCCCTTTGCCCATCCCTTTCCTTCCTCTGTGAAATGCTGCCCATGTCAAATTCATTGCTGCCATGCAGCCTTTGATGAAACAGGAGACCAGCAAGCAAGATAGTGGAGAGGAATGACCACGAGGCCTCTCTATACGGTTCTGTTCGCTGACTGCAGGAAACAGCTTATAAGCCCTGCAAACACAGAGCTTTATCTAGCTTCCAAATGGTTATTTAGTTAAGTACGTAAGAGGCACTCGGGGCTCCCATTATTGACAGATTAAACATTGTCTTATTTTATGTCTTCCCCCTCACCCTGTTGGCAGAATAATAAAAATGAACAGCGTGGAAAGTGGTTAGACGCACAGCTGGGCAGAACAAGGTGGTCACTTCTGTATCATCACAAAAAATGGCGGGGGAGGGGGAAGGGAGGATCCATTACCAGAGGAAGATAAAAGGGACATAGATCATAGGTGTCCAAAAGATTCATTAGCCGGGGGGGGGGGCAGAGTAAATATTTTGAATGGGGTAGGGACTTGATCCAGCAAGCAGACTGAATCCTTATTGTTTCTTGTCAACCAAATACTGTACAAGAACGAAAACCTAACAGGTCCGAAATGTTGCATTCAGAGTTCCCAATATTTTTTTATCATAATCCCAATCTGTTTATGAACACAATTGGTTCCGGAAGTCTGTTCATAAACTGAAGCGTTCATAAACTGAAGCGAACTTTCCCATTGAAAGTAATGGAAAGTGGATTAATCTGTTCCAGACGGTCCGCGGAGTACTTAAACTGAAGCGTTCATAAACTGAAGCGAACTTTCCCATTGAAAGTAATGGAAAGTGGATTAATCCGTTCCAGACGTGTCCGCGGAGTACTCAACCTGAAGCGTACTTAACCCGAAGCATGGGTGTAATTGGTTCCGGAAGTCTGTTCATAAACTGAAGCGTTCATCAACTGAAGCGAACTTTCCCATTGAAAGTAATGGAAAGTGAATTAATCCGTTCCAGATGGGTCCGTGGCGTTCGTAAACTGAAAATTCGTAAACCGAGGTGTTCATAAACTGAGGTTCCATTGTACTAGTGGAAAGTGCCTGGCGGTGCCCAGGAATTTTGAGAAATCCCTATATATTGTGGTTTTAAAATGGATAATGTCATTTGTGAGTTTGGACCCATCCTGCCAAAAAGTGGACGAAGTCACGCCAAAGTCCCATTTTGGTCAGACACCAGGGCCTATTGTCAAAACATCAACATGGACTGTACTGCCCCCACCTGAGGAAAACCTCATGCTGAGCTTGGTGATGGTATCTTGAGAGGCAGACGAACCTATGCCCCAAAATGGGCAAAGTCACACCAAATTCACGTTTCGGTCTGCCATCTTGATTCAAAATGGTGGACAGCATCTTTATCAACAAAAAACGCTGCTCTCACCTTGGGAACCCTCATGCTAAGTTTGGTGATAAACTCTCCAGAGAGGGCCAAACCTATAGAAAACAATTTTCCAAAATGTCTAGCAGAATTAGGCCAAATCTGCCCAGCCTGCTTTGGTTGCTGTTGCGATTGTCTTTGTTTTATATTTTTAATTCTATTAGCATTTAGCTACATTTTAATGATTTGTCATTTCTATATTTTTAGCTTGTTCCATTTTATCTGTGTAAGCCACCTTGAGTCCCAGACTGGGGGAAAGGCAGGATACCAACAACAAACAACAACAACAACAACAACAGCAACCGTCCCTCTGAATTCCCCCTGATTGATCCTCAAAATCACCTTTCTCCTCCAACTAACTGCCATGGTGATGCAGAGATCCAGCACTTGAATGACAGGGCTTTCGATAGCAAAAAAAAAATAAAAATAAAAAAATGAGGCTGGCGCAAATACAGAAGAGATGCAAGCTCTCTCCATTGATGCAGTTGGAACACACCTGAAATATACTCGGAGTCGAGAGTGAATTTCATGCTCTTTATTCAGCTCATATTCATCAAGGAGAAGAAGAGAAGACGAATGGCTCTTTTCCCAAAACCATCTGCTTATATACATTATTTACACAATGGGCCTTGCGTGATTGGCTACTTCAGGGCTACACCTGTGGGCCAATTATATTGTGGATTGACTTCTGCCTGCAGCCTGATTGGCTGCTCCTACAGGCCAATCTATTTAAAATTTTAAAAGATGATGCTGTTAAGGTGCTACACCCAATATGCCAGCAAGTTTGGAAAACTCAGCAATGGCCAGAGGATTGGAGAAGATCAGTCTACATCCCAATTCCAAAGAAGGGCAGTGCCAAAGAATGCTCCAACTACCGCACAATTGCCCTCATTTCACACGCTAGCAAGGTTATGCTTAAAATTCTACAAGGCAGGCTTAGGCAGTATGTGGACCGAGAACTCCCAGAAGTGCAAGCTGGATTTCGAAAGGGCAGAGGAACCAGAGACCAAATAGCAAACATGCGCTGGATTATGGAGAAAGCTAGAGAGTTCCAGAAAAACGTCTACTTCTGCTTCATTGACTATGCAAAAGCCTTTGACTGTGTCGACCACAGCAAACTATGGCAAGTTCTTAAAGAAATGGGAGTGCCTGATCACCTCATCTGTCTCCTGAGAAATCTCTATGTGGGACAAGAAGCTACAGTTAGAACTGGATATGGAACAACGGATTGGTTCAAAATTGGGAAAGGAGTACGACAAGGTTGTATATTGTCTCCCTGCTTATTTAACTTATATGCAGAATTCATCATGCGAAAGGCTGGACTAG